>NC_135661.1:71390789-71701581 GCF_964188315.1 Podarcis muralis | reverse complement strand
TTTCCACATTACTGCTTTTGTGATGTGAGGAGGGTAGGAGAAAGCCCTAGATCAGGCATAGGCAAACTCGGCCCTCCAGATGTTTTGAAACTACAATTCCCATCATCCCTGACCACTGGTTCTGTTAGCTAGGGATCATGGGAGTTGTAGGCCAAAAACATTTGGCGGGGTGAGTTTGCCAATGCCTGCCCTAGATCATAGAGGGCTGGTCCCTACCCAAATAGATTATCCATTTTTCCGCTTGGCAAACCATAGCATCAATGAAACGGCACTCAGAAGTAAAAGTGAGAAGCCACTATAAACACCATGCTTATTCACTGCATATACAGAAACTATGCTAACACCATACTATCATGGAAAGCCTGGAAAGCTGTATACCTGTTGCTTGTCTGTAGTTTCATTAATAAAAACGACAGCTCTAACTATTATAGCTATTCAGCACTGCTACTTTCAGCCCAGTGGGCATGTCTGTAGATTTTTTTGGTGTAGGATCATTTTGAGGGTCACACTAGTACAGATGTGGGGAAAAGAATAGCAGATTCTAGGCTAGGGACCTTTACCCATGGGCTGAGAACACCAGAGAGGGGCAGGAAAACATGAACAGGATGGGAGACAGACGACCACCAAGTGGAATGTCTGGGATGTGGAAGAGCTACACTGCAGCTTCTGGGTCCACTAGAGGATGAACCCTCACACTTCCTCCTGCTGTCAAATCCAGGGAGATTTGAGCACTGAAACCCAAACCCAAGCTTCCTCAATAGAACAGGAAGGCTGAATGACATTGTAGGGCAAGGATGGGGAACTTGTGGTCCTTGAGATGTTGTTAAGAGTTCAATGCCAATTGATCCCAGCCAGTAAGGCTAATGGTCTGAGATTATAGGAAGCCCAAATTTGGAGGGTCATAGGTTGTCGACCTCTGTTCTAGGGAACTCTATGGTCAGGAGACCTGGTTAATTCAATCCCTTAAAGGAGAGACCCTCTGTGAATATAAAATTGTCCAATGATGTTGGGGTGGGGCTCACCAATGTATGATGAAAGGAGAGAAAGTGGAGAGCCAAATGCATACCGTCTAACATTTCACAGATGGAAATACAGACATGATTGCAATACTCATAGAGCCACATAAAGGTTACTACTGCAGTGTCCCTACGTTATACACTGGTGCTCTATGCTGCTTGCTGAATCTGTCTATTATGCGGTAGCTTTGTCCCAATGGATTTAAGAGCCAATAATGTGATTATTCTTGAAGTTAACAGTATACTATTATCCTCCAATGTATCGTCAACAATTCGAAACACAGCCCAGCAGCTTCAATGGGTGAAATCAACCCTCAGGGGGGAAGTGGAACCTGAGTAGCAACTCACATTAACATGTTAACATATTTACTCATCATTTTATTATATATATTCTTTGAGTTCTTTCAGAAGTAAAGTGTTATTAAATCAACCAATAGGTTTATTTGAACCAGGCAGAGGGGAATGGAAGGATAGGAAGATAAGAACCAGAAGGGGGCAGCACAGGCGAGAAAATCAAATACCAGGAAGCTTAAAAAGCAACAGATGTTTTTGTTGCACAAAGGGCCAAGTACTTTCTTAACAAAGAGCCAAATATAGCAGGTTAGGTGGTGCAAGATGAGACAGTTCTTGCCGGGAGTGTCTGAGGAAACGGTGGTTGCTACTTCGGCCACACGCAACCAGGACTTAACATCCTCATCTAACCCTTTGCTGTTCAACAAGACCATTGCAGGAGGTGACCTCTGATCTTGGTTTCAGCAATCTACAGGATAGAAATGTTCTCCATCCCAAGAGCTGTGGGGAAAGTATCTATAATATGTCCATATCATAATAGAAAGGGGTTTTGGCTTTTGCTCTCAAACTTTTTATTTCGGAAAGGTTTTGGGGGTTTTTTTTGGTATAAACTTTCTGTATTATTACAGAACAAGCCTTACCATCCTAATACATCAGAGCACATCAGTAGCCTCACAGTAATAAAATCAAAAAAGAAAAAGAAATGCAAGAAAGCAAAGTGGCTGTCCAATGAGGCCTTACAAATAGCGGGAGAGAGAAGGCAAGCAAAATGCGAGGGAGATAGTGAAAGATACAGGAAATTGAATGCAGATTTCCAAAAAATAGCAAGGAGAGACAAGAAGGCCTTCTTAAACGAGCAATGCAAAGAAATAGAGGAAAACAACAGAATGGGAAGAACCAGAGATCTGTTCAAGAAAATTGGAGATATGAAAGGAACATTTCGTACAAAGATTACCATAATAAAGGACAGAAATGGTAAGGACCTAACAGAAGCAGAAGACATTAAGAAGAGGTGGCAAGAATACACAGAGGAATTATACCAGAAAGATATGGATGGCTTGTATACCCCAGGTAGTGTGGTTGCTGACCTTGAGCCAGACATCCTGGAGAGTGAAGTCAAACGGGCCTTAGAAAGCACTGCAAATAACAAGGCCAGTGGAAGTGATGGTATTCCAGCTGAACTATTTAAAATTTTAAAAGATGATGCTGTTAAGGTGCTACACTCAATATGCCAGCAAGTTTGGAAAACTCAGCAGTGGCCAGAGGATTGGAGAAGATCAGTCTACATCCCAATCCCAAAGAAGGGCAGTGCCAAAGAATGCTCCAACTACTGCACAATTGCACTCATTTCACACGCTAGCAAGGTTATGCTTAAAATTCTACAAGCAGGCTTAAGCAGTATATGGAGCGAGAACTCCCAGAAGTGCAAGCTGGATTTCGAAAGGGCAGAGGAACCAGAGACCAAATTGCAAACATGCGCTGGATTATGGAGAAAGCTAGAGAGTTTCAGAAAGACATCTACTTCTGCTTCATTGACTATGCAAAAGCCTTTGACTGTGTCGACCACAGCAAACTATGGCAAGTTCTTAAAGAAATGGGAGTGCCTGATCACCTCATCTGTCTCCTGAGATATCTCTATGTGGGACAAGAAGCTACAGTTAGAACTGGATATGGAACAACTGATTGGTTCAACATTGGGAAAGGAGTACGGCAAGGCTGTATATTGTCTCCCTGCTTATTTAACTTATATGCAGAATTCATCATGCGAAAGGCTGGGCTGGATGAATCCCTAGCCGGAATTAAGATTGCCGGAAGAAATATCAACAACCTCAGATATGCAGATGACACAACCTTGATGGCAGAAAGTGAGGAGGAATTAAAGAACATCAAAAAAACGAAGATCATGGCCACTGGTCCCATCACCTCCTGGCAAATAGAAGGGGAAGAAATGGAGGCAGTGAGAGATTTTACTTTCTTGGGCTCCATGATCACTGCAGATGGTGACAGCAGCCACGAAATTAAAAGACGCCTGCTTCTTGGGAGGAAGGCGATGGCAAACCTAGACAGCGTCTTAAAAAGCTGAGACATCACCTTGCCAACAAAGGTCCGTATAGTAAAAGCTATGGTTTTCCCAGTAAAATCCAACCTGCCAAGGGTTTCAGAATGGCTTGTGTAGGCTGACTAATAATAAAAATAAGAGTTCTTATATACTGCCCTATGTCCTAAAGCAAACCAGGGCAGTGCACAACGTAATAAAAATTGCATGCATGCATTTATGCTTAGTACAATCGGCTGCGTGCACACCAACTATCTAAAGCTCACGACTTCACACAAGGAATCCTGGGAACTGCAGTTCACACTCGAGAGTTCTACCTCCCACCACTCTTGAACTACAGTTCCCAGGATTCCCTTGAGGGAATCGCACGGCGTGCAGGCAGCCGCTGCGGCGGGCGACACCTAGGGGCGGAGACGAGTAACGCCGCCACATCTGCAAGCGAACGGCCGCTGGTTCCCCGCCGCCCTTTGCTAACCTTTGGCGAAGGTCGGGTCCGCAAAAAAGCGGCGCATACGCTGTAATTAACCGGCCTCTTCAGCGGGGAGCGAAGGCAGGCGAGGCCAAGCGGGCCGTTGCTTGACAGTCACGCAGCCCAAGCCTCATGCTCCTCTCTTCCCCCGCCCCCGGCTACCAACGGTCACTTTGAAAGACAGAAACGAAGCGCCATGTGGGGGTGGGGGAAGAGAGAAGGACTCGCCTCAGAGAAGCCCATAGCAAAGATTCGGCCAACCAAATCCCCGCTTTCCCCTCTCGTCACTTCCGGCACAGAACTTCCGCTTCCGGGTGTGAAGCCTAGCCGAGGTTTGCCGAAGCGGGTCTCGGTTCCTTCCTTCCCTCCCTTTCCTTTTTTCTTCCTTTCTTCCCTGAGAGTCCGGTCCGTCGCCGCTGCCATGTCGCCCAGTGCTGAGGTCGGCCGCGCAAACGACTCGTCACGGTGAGAGGGGAAAGAGCTCTTACTCCGCCTCCTTTCCTCCGCCCTCCCCCCCCACCTCACCCGCTCCGCTTTCCTCTCGCGCGATCGGCTCGCGGTCGGTGGGCGTGGCCCGGGCAGCTGTTGGCGTGGCTCCTCCCCCCTCGCTCGCCGGTTACCTTGTCAGTCAGCGCAAGGAGGGAGGGAGGGAAGGAGAGCGGTGGGAGGGAGAGCTGCTCGCTCCCAGGAACGGCGTGGCGGACCTGTGGAACTCACTGCCACATCATGCGTGTGACGGCTTTAAAACATGGGCAGAGAAGCTGTGGCCCTGCAGATGGTGTCGCGCTACAGCTCCTCAGCAGCCGTGACCGTTGGGCGGGCTTGCGGGAATTGGAGGCTGATGAAGGCCGCAGGTTTCTCACTCCTGCAGCTAAAGCATACTTCGAATGTCACACGGTTGATAGGGGTTTTTTGGAGGTCAGACGAGAGTCACAAAGGTGAAGAAGGTGTGTGGTCCTCTGAAAGGAGGGGGAGGACACAGCAACGGCATTGCTTTGCATTGTGATTTTTGGTGGCTTAAATCGAGCCACCATGTTCAGGGGCAGTGTATCTGAATACCATGTGACTGTGGCGATGCACCCAGGTGGAGGAAGGGCTGTTATTTTCAGGTCCTGCTTGTGCAACCCACCCACCCCTGGCAATATCTGGTTGGCCAGTCTGGATTCTAGGCTAGATAAGAATTTTGGACTGATCTTGAAGGACCTCTTATTTAGGGGTAGTTGGGTCCCTGAGGAAAATCGCTGTGGGTTAAACCACAGAGCCTAGGACTTGCCGATCAGAAGGTCAGTGGTTCGAATCCCTGTGACGGGGTGAGCTCCCGTTGCTCGGTCCCTGCTCCTGCCAACCTAGCAGTTCGAAAGCACGTCAAAGTGCAAGTAGATAAATAGGTACCACTCCGGTGGGAAGGTAAACGATGTTTCTGTGCGCTGCTCTGGTTCGCCAGAAGCGGCTTAGTCATGCTGGCCACATGACCCGGAAGCTGTACGCCGGCTCCCTTGGCCAGTAAAGCGAGATGAGCACGGCAACCCCAGAGTCGGCCACGACTGGACCTAATGGTCAGGGGTCCCTTTACCTTTATCTTAAAAGAAGATATGAGTCTAATAATATAGGACTCATGACAAGTAAAATGTCAGCTCAGAGGTCATGCTGTTGTAGTTGTTGGGCCTTTTCTCTGGTGGTCTGTAGCTTTACAGTGGTACCTCGGGTTAAGAACTTAATTCGTTTTGGAGGTCCGTTCTTAACCTGAAACTGTTCTTAACCTGAAGCACCACTTTAACTAATGGGGCCTCCCACTGCCGCCATGTGATTTCTGTTCTTATCCTGAAGCAAAGTTCTTAATCCGAGGTACTATTTCTGGGTTAGTGGAGTCTGTAACCTGAAGCGTTTGTAACCCGAGGTACCACTTATTTGTTCACTGCTGATTTGAAAGGGGAGAGGGGTGGTTGGAAGTAGTAAGTGAAGCTGGAAAACGTGAATGGAATCAAAACAGGAATGGTCCATGCTTCTGTATTTGAGATAGGGAAACCTGTGGCCATTTAAATGTGCATGTGTTGGTCACAGTTGATGGAGTTGTGCATCTGTTTTGCCATTTATGTACCCCAAGTTAATTTCAACTCCCAAGTGTGTGTTTTTGATTGCCCTTGTGTGGACTCTGGGAATCTCAATTTGTTGAAAAGATTCCTGAACCTGGGCACAAATGGGCAGTGGTAGAACAGTTGTGGCAAAATGCTGTATGGTACTGGTATTTCACCACATGACGATCTTTTAAATCAACTATACTGGATCCAGAACTGCAATGGGAATAATACCAGGAATAACACTTCAAAAATACCTGGCATATCAAAACATTTTTAAGACATCCCTAGGAAGGGATACAAAATGGGATGATACATGTCGCTGAACCAACTTCCTATTGCTATTTGAAGAAAAAGGTACATATGTCAGACCTGAACCAGAAAAATAATTAATTTTAAACCCTAATGGCTACAAAAGGTATTGGAGCTCCATCATGGACTTGCTCTGCCAGCAGAGGCATTCTAACAGTTGTGACATACCACTGTCACTCTAGTATTATTTATTTTATTCATTCAACTGCTAAAATGTTACAGGAACAGGCAATTCTTGTAAGTTCAGCTTGGGTAATGTAATCTTCAAGCATTAACCTGTAAGACTGTTCTGAGATCTGAAGTACGTGCTTGTAATAGGAGTGGGGAATGTGGTTTGATGCCTATTCCTGGATTTCAAAGTTATTTGCAGAAGATAAAATAAAAGGCATCTTTCTTTTAAATTAGATTGTTGAGAGGAATAAAAGTGGAGTGAAGAGATAAAGATTGGGGGTACAAGCATACATCGTTCTTACATCTTCACATATATTGCTCCTTATGAGACTGTGGGTGCAATTGCAAGCAGCCCAGCCACATGGGGGAAAGAAGCCCCTTGCTGCCCCTCTTTTGGCCATGGGAGTGGAACTGGCTAGGGTTTTACCCCTCCAACTCCTGCACCCAGAGTTTGTCTGGTTTAATTGACTGCAGAATAATAATAATAATAATAATAATAATAATAATAATAATAATAATAATAATTTTTTATTTGTATCCTGCCCTCCCTGACCAAAGCCGGGCTCAGAGCGGCTAACAACAAGTAAAAATAGCACAGTGTACATAAAATCACACAGTCAATTAATTAAAATATATTCTTAAATCAATTCAGAATCAAATTAATGGCAACCATTGAGTTAGAGTTCTATGAGGATTACAGAAGGGGTCAGACTGTGCCTTGGCCGAAGGCTTGGTGGAACAGCTCCATCTTGCAGGCCCCGTGGAAAGATGTCAAGTCCTGCAGGGCCCTAGTCTCTTGTGACAGAGCATTCCACCAGATCGGGGCCACAGCCAAAAAAGCCCTGGCTCTAGTCGAGGCCAGCCTAACCTCCCTGTGGCCCAGGATCTCCAAGATGTTTTTATTTGAAGACCTTAAGGTCCTCCATGGGACATACCAGGAGAGGCGGTCCCATAGGTAAAATATAACTTTTATATGCACGGGGGAACCAAAAAAGTAGTGACTCACTTTACTGCAAAAATCTGCTTTACTGTAGTGATCTAGAACTGAACCAACAATATATTCTCTGAGGTATACTTGTAGTTTTTGTGGGAAAGAACAGCTCAGTTCTGGGATTGAAAACAAATTCCTGTCCTGAGCATGTAACCAGAGGTACCCTGTTTCTTAATTCTAGGAATATTTCTCCCCTCGGCTATATTTTTACACCTGGTTTCAGTTGGTGGATCTTGAGGGTCTAATAAAAACAACAGCAAAAAGAAAATAGTTCCTGCAGCAGCAGAAAGAAAGACCCAGAAGCTAACTATGAAGACTCAGGTAAAATAACTGAGTAATGGTGGCCATTTGTGTACATGATCTTGCATGCTATATAGACAGACCTGGATTCCTTTGAAATCTGGGTTAGCTAGGAGATTGTAAGGTACACCTGACAATGCTTATGGTGTAGTGGAGCATTCACACAAATGGTCACAATGTTAAACACAACCACCCCATCATAGAATTGTGGAGTTGGAAGGGACCCCAAGGGTCATCTAGTCTAACCCCCTGCAATGCAGGAATCTCAGCTAAAGCATCCATGACAGATGGTCGTCCAACCTCTGCTTCAGAGCCTCCAAGGAAGGAGAATCCACCACCTCCCAAGGGTCCATTCCACTGTCAAAACAGCTCTTCCTGTCAGAAAGTTATTCCTGATGTTTAGTCAGGATCGTTCCCTTCCTCAAGCAACTTGGCAGAGTGGCAGGGCCTTGTTTCTGAAGCCAGTCCAAACTTCAGATAATATCTGAAGAGCAATTGCTAAGAGGGTTCTTTGCCCCAGTTCCAAGTTTGGGAGTAGGGCAAGAGCTTGCCAGGGGTGGGGGAGCATGGGGCCAAATGAGGCTCTAGGATTCTCTCCAGGCCACAGTAAAATAGGCTTTAACTCACTGTTAAACAGTGAGACATACTGATGGACAGCCATGAGATTATGAGCGTACACTTGCCTTGTACTCAGATCTTAGTTTATATCAGTTTTTTAAAAGAGACTATGATTTTAAAAGAAAACTTAATTAGATTTCAGTAAAATTCTGATTTTCTTGATTTTTTTCAAAATAATTTTTATCTGCATTGTTTTGAGCCTGTTACTATGGTAACATGGTTGCTAAAGCATAAAGCACTAGACCTGGTTGCTTACTGCCAAATGGCATGGCTGCTTCTTGCTTTGAACAGCGTTCTTGTCAGAGGAATAGGCTAATGCAAAGCACTAAACATGTTTTGGAAAACAAATATAAAAGATCTTGCTAGAGATCTATACAGGCAGGATGTGCCAGAATCTTGGCGGCCTTCAGTGGTCAGCATGTGAAACTGTTATGTTTAATTGTCTACTTACGCATCTATGAAAACGAATAAAAAATACTTACAAAAAAAACCCCAACAACATATCGAAGCCCTGCACACATTTGGAACATTTTGCTCTTGCTGGTAATTGAAGCAAGCATTAGCTAACTAAATTAAGACTGATGGCAGCCTTAGTTAAATAAATACAACTCTTGTTTAGTGCTTTGATTTTGTCAGCCAACTGCTAGCAACACAGAAAGGTTAAGGCTGCAGGCCTCAGTGCACTTGCTGAACGAGACTTTCTTCTGAGTAAACATGCTTAGGATTGCATCACCATTAGCTCAATCCTGTGCATGTCTACATGGAAGTAAGTCCTGCTGTGTTCTGTACGGCATCCTCCCTTCTCAGATTGCAGCCAATGTGTTTCTTTAAAGCTGATTGTTTTTCTTTTAATTATCCTGTACTGTAGTTGCAGGTGTTCAGAAGAGATTTTAACAGATTATTCATAGATACTATTTGATCAATCAGTTCATCTGTCAATGGGTAAAAACGGCATTTCTGAAGCCAGGGACATTCTTCCTGTGTTTTTAGATTATGCACATATGTACCATAGTAAGCATCATCCTTAGTCATTTATCTTTCATTGGAAACAAGATAGCTTCATTTAAGATGCTGCAGTTTTTAAGCACTTGTACTAAGAAATTGTGTATATCTGCTGCCTGATAAATGGGAGTTCCTTTATAGTCAGTGTGAAAGTTTTAAAATTGGCTTGTCTGGCTAAGTAATAGACTAAATGTTGTAGCTGTAATTTTGACACAAAGAGGAGGGCAAAGTCTTGGTCTCATTTTTTGTTGTGTGGGTACAAACCTTGACATCTGTTTTTGGTGGAGGTTTTTAAATTGTAAATCAGTTTGGCAGCCTGGAATGTTACAGTGGCAATTCTTGGTTTGTTGGTATGCTCAGTTTTAAAATGGCAACAATAATTATCTTAAGATAATTCTAAATTGATCACACACTCTCACTCTGTTGTTCCCCAGGAACCTGTACTGAGTTTCTGAACTTGGAGGTAACATTTTGGTTTCTTGACTAAGAGCCATTGATGGCCTGCTATTCCAAGAATCCTTTCAGTTCTCTTTTAAAGCCCTTTATAACAGGCATGTCCAACGATCCAATATAAAAACTGGCAGTGATCTACCACCCAGGGATGGGTGGGCGTACGCTGCTGGCTGCTTTTCCCGAAGGGGCAGGAATGGGAGCAGGGAGGGTGGGCGGTTGCTGGCTGCTTCCCCAGAGGGGGCAGGGATTGGTGCAGGGTGGGCGGGCGATACCGATCCTGCTTCTCCCTCTGCCTCCCTCCACCCCTCCCTGTCAAAGAGAGCCACTCAGGCGATCCTCATGCCGATCCTGCCTTCTCCCCCTGCTCAGGCAATTCTGTTGCTGGTCCTGATCCCGCCTTCCCTCATCAGAAACCCGGCTCCTTCATGCCCCAAAGCCGTTGTCTTTATGGCTATTGAGGAGCGTGCTGTGTTCCGGCTGCCTTGGGCCAGCAATCGACCCAGATCAACCCTGTGATCGATGGATCGATCAGGATCGATGGGTTAGACATAGAGGCTCTATCTATAAGAACGTAATAAATCACAAAACGCTGATTTTTTTATTGGAGGTTTTGGGGTGCCCAATCATTTGCACGGCATCTGAATTCCCAGTCGTCTCTGCCCTCTGCTGCTAGATTATGCATGAAAAACAATGCATTCTGCTTCAGAATTTGGATTTCTGACTCCATCAGATAATGATTATTTATTTAACTGTAGAGCTCAGTGTGGCTCACAACATAAAAGTACACCATAAAAGAACCAAAAAGCACATAATAAAAACAAAAAAGAGATAACCCAATAATCTCTCCTTCCACAATACATTTTAAAAGGGCATTAGCTGTCAATCAGCCAAAGGCCTGGTTAAAGAGGAATGTTTTCACCTGGTGCCTAAAAGTGTATAATGAAGGCACCAGTAAAACCTTTCTGGGAAGAGCATTCTGCAAGTGCAGAACATTCCTTCCACTGCAGAAAAGGCCCATTCTTGTGTTGCCACAAAATGATCTCAGGGTCTGGATAGGTTCATATGGAGAGAGCCGTTTAAAGTAGTTAAAAAAAATAACACCTCAGTAAAAGTTGATTGCATTAGAAGTTATGTTCCAAAGGCATGTCTGAAAGCAAAGTTTTTAAAATATGCCTAAAAGAAAGCAGGGATGACTCCTGCTGAGCTTCTGCTGGCAAGGAGTTCCACAAGGCAGGGTCTGCCTCACTAAAGGGTTAGTTCCTGAGAAAGACTGCCCAAACCTCAGGGGCATGGGAGATTCCCAAAAGTGCCCAATCAGAAGTTGTCAGTGATCAAGGCTGTAGCAGCATGAGGAATCAAGCAGTCTTTCAGATACTACATTTATTTCTCACCTTTCCCCTAAGGAGCTCAAAGTGGTGTATGTGGTTCCCCAATTCCAATTTCATTCTCACAGAAACACTGTTTGCATTATGTTCAGATGAGAGACAGTAACTGGCCCACAGCAAGATACAGAGCTTCATGACTAAATGGGAATTTCAACCCTGTTCTCCCAAGTCCTCCAACACTCTTAACCACTACAGTATTCTGACTCTCAAATCCAGGGCTACCTTGGGAACGTGGAACTAGTTGTGTGGTTTTTTTGGCTCTTTCCCAGTGATAGGAAATGTAAGATATGTTGAATAATAGCTAGATTAGTGATAGTAATTTTAACAATTTATTGCTTAATTATTTTTTTAAAATGTTGTGGTTCCTTCATTCTGGCTTCACAATATTTTTAAAAACGGCAACATAGACAGTCATCTCTGTAATGCAAGCTCATCTTAAATAAATTATAGCACTTTGAAGTTGTGCTTATGGCCAGAATGCCAGAATTATTTTAATTTTTTTAAAAAGATTTCATATTGAGTATTGTTACAAAATAAAATAAAGTACACTGTGCTTTAAAGGGTATTAGATTTGTTCCAAACATGAAGGTTTTTTCGGAAAAGCAACAGGCAGTGCTGTTGAAAATATGTTTGTGACGCCTCCAGGAAAATTAGGTCATATGATGTAATTATAAGACCAGAAAAAAATAAAACTCAAGCTTCATTGTTAAGCATGCTAACAGGATTTATTTCTGAGTAAACATGGTTAAGATCAGGCTACAAGTTGTTTAACAGATATTACTCTTTGTTACTTTAGTAATTGATTGTATTTATTATCTAAGGTGGTTGTATAAGAGTGAGAAAGCAACTTCAGAAATCCCTGCTTTTCCCCAGAGGTGTGTCCACACCAGCCAATTTTTCGGTGATCTGTTCTCATTTAATCCGTTTTTTCTGCAGACTGAACCAAATGCTGTATTCTGTCTGTGTTTGAATTAATGAAAAGGCATTGTTTCAAGACACTGAATGGAAGCAAATAACCTCTCTCTATATGTGCTTTGTTTTTGAATTTATAAAACATGAAAATGAATACCACATAATATTGGAGTCAGCCTGCGTGTTTGTCTTTTGCAGTAGAAATGCCACTGTGGAGAAGCATTTCAGAGTTTTGTCTCATTTTGTAGTTCTATTCCCACCTCATCAACCTTTGTTGGAGTTCTGTTTAGGTTTTCTTTTTTAAAACAGTCTTGACTTTCCCCCTGCCTTCCTCTTCGGCAGTCTTCACAAAGTGATATACCGTATATTCTCTTCTCATTGTTTTGTTTTGTTCTGCGTTTTGTATGTAGATGTTACCTGGAACATCTTTTTCTTTTCATTGTCTCTCCTTTAACATTTTTTGCACACTCCCATTACTGTACTGTTGCACTTCTGGGAGTGTTCAAGTATTGGCACCGTTAAAATAAACCCAAATACCATACTCCCCCCCCCCCCGCTAGAAAAACCTGCAGCTCTATTCATTTGGCTTAAAAGGTACAATGGGCAAATCTCACAGAGATGTGAAGGAACACGGAGTATGGCCTCTTCTTGCGTTGCCTCAGAGTTGTAGAATGAGTACTAATTAATTTTTTCTATGATTTTGATTAGCTTTCTTTTATACATGTATTTTAAATTTGTTTGTTAACTATTGCATGAACGTATTTATTGAAAGACAAGCTAGGAGTATTAGAAAGAAGGAAATCAATACTAAATGGGAAAACAGAACATTATAATAGTGAAGGTCTCCTGGGGTAGCTGTGCTTCAAAACGGAGGCAATTGAGAGATACATGAATTTTCATTGGATGTATTTTAAATAGTTTTATATTCTCACCATCTCCCAATTTATACAGTGCTTCTCATACTGTTTTTTGAAGTGCTTTTCATTCATTTATTATTTGAATGACTCTTCTCCCACTTTTCTACGCCAAAGTGTACTTGAGGCCGCTCCCAATAAAAAGACACCTGCAAATCAATTTTTAAAACCCAGTTAAAAAGCAATAAATTGATGCAGGTCTATAAAAATCAATACAAATCAATAAAATGCAAAATGTTAAAATACAAATCATGAATAAACAGTTAAAATCCGGCTGTTTAAACATCAAAGAAGGCTAATAAAGAGAATGCTTACTTGAATTTTGTTAATTCTCATCTATCCAGCCAAAGGGTTCAGGGATGATAATGATGCTATTAAAAAAAAGTCACTTACCTAAATGCCAGTGGCATTCATATAGCACCCCACTCTCCATCATGGTGTTTCCCAGATTGGCATTGTTCAGTAATACATGTCAGAAAGACGAGGGATGAGTGATTGCGGTGGGTTTTCAGTGGAAGCAGGATAAGCCATATACTAAATATACTACAGCTGTGGTGGCTGGGACCTTAAATGGCTCTTTGGGGAGGAGAAAACGGAAGTTGATGCAGAATTCCTGAGTGCCTAATTCATGGACATGATGGAGTGACTATCCAGGACAGCTGACCCAGAAGTGAGTCTGCAAAGACCACCTGGCATGTGAAGGTTGTGCTAAGACAAGCTGCTTTTCTGCAGTTGAGGAGAAGAGAGTCCCTGCCCGGGGAAGGGAAAGGAAGATTCCCTGAACATGCTCTGTAAATTTGGCTGGACTCTGACAGTAAGAGGAGGGCACTAGGAATCAAAGATATGTTTTAGTACTGACATATCCTTACTTTTTGGAATGAGAGTAAATTTACCTGCTGCAGCGATCCAGTATCCCAAAGAGTGGAGACAGGCACAAGTCCCTATCACATTGTCCTAAACCAAAATAGACATACTGCCATTCTGTTTTAGCTTTATTTGAGAATGGTACTATTCGCCTCAGTGTGTCAGTTTTCTACACATTTGAGAAAGAGGCTTGTTTCCTGAATGCAAGGATTTTTTATTTTAAATGGGGCAATCATCTTAAGTGGCGTAGACCAGGGACGACTCTACCATGTGGTTTTTCAAAGGTTGGCTCCAGTTCATTCCACGGGTGCAAGAGACCACCTTGGTTGCAAGTCCTGGGGAACATGCTTCCTGGCTTGCATGCCTTTTCTGTCTGGCCTAGGAAGGCAGGGCGGGGGTTCTGTTGCTGTTACTGTTGCCTTAATTGTTTTAAGCTGCTTTTTGACTTGTGTGTTTTTTAATTGGGTTTTTTTTTTTTTAAGTAAGGGACCTAAGATGTGCCTGGGAAGAGAGGAGCTGGGGAGAGCAGGGATGACCCCAATTGATGTGGTTCTGTTCAAGGGGAGGTATTGTGTGCAGGTGGGGCGCACGGCATGCGGACAGTTAGCAACTGTTCTGTGTGCCAGCCTTCTTCCAACCTGAGGAGTTGTGGTTGTCCTTTCAGCCAGCCCTCAGATGTGCTTGGATAGTTGTTTCCGGAGGGTGATGCTTGAGGAGTGCTCTTTAGCCTTGTGGAGCCTTCAATGTGGGGTTTGATTTTATCCCCTATGCTGTTTTAACATCTACATGAAACCACTGAGTGGGTTATCCAGAGTTTTGGAGTATGTTGTCAGCAATTTGCTGATGACACACAGTTCTACTTCTCCTTTACATCGGCAGGTGTGGCTGTGGATGTGCTGGACCATTGTTTTGCCCTGGTAATGGACTGGATGAGAGCCAACTAACTGAATCTCAGTCCAGACACTGTTAGTGGGTGCTTCCCTAGAATGGTTGGATGGGAGGTGGCCTGCCCTTGATGGTGTTGCACTCCCTCTGAAGGAGCGGATATGTAGTTTGGGGGTACTTCTGAATCCTTTGCTGTCACTTGAGTGCCTTACATCAGCTTTAGCTGGTGGTTCAGCCACACAGGGATAGCCTAACTTCTGTCATCTATGCTCTGGTATACATAGGGAATAACTGTCTGAAGATGGTTCAAAAACCTCAGCTGGTGCAGAATTTGGTGGCCAGGTTGCTAACCAGGGCAAGGTGATTTGAGCATATTACACTGATCCTGGCCCAACTGCACTGGCTGCTAATTAGTTTTGTGTTCTCATTTTTTATTTTTTGTTGTGAACCGTCCTGTGATCTTCAGATGAAGGGCAGTACACAAAATTTATTAATAATAAATAAAGGCAAACATAAATACATAAATTCACCAAAATATTCAGGGTTATATGTAAAAGAGGTTTTTGTGTAAAGCAATTTTATGTAAATCACTTCTGATGATTAAGTGGTATATAAATCCTGTTCAATAAATAGTAAAGGGGTGATTAGAATGGTGGTAGTTTTCTTTTCTTTATTTTCCTTGCAAACCATTTTTTTTGCTGCTGCAGATGGAATGGAACAGTGAATTTTTTACTGGTGATTGTTTTGGTCAGCCCTAGTTTTTACCTCACTCCCCCCCCCCCTTTTTATGTTATGCTTTTGTCATTTCCAGTCTTACAAGTAGACTTTTTTCTTTAAAAGGCATCAGTTTTGTTTCTTAGTCGGTGAGAGGGTGTTTTTTAACATCTTAAACTTTACTATAGTACACCATAGAAGCTGGATTGTTTTTGAAATCTCTTTCTCATACCAGCCAGTTGCTTGAGCAGACTGCAACCATGAATGCATACCATCTGACATTTCACAAACAAAACTGGGGGTGCCCTTATCTATTCATAATGCCTCAATTCTGACACAAAGGATTATTCCCAAGTACATACTCTGCTTAAATATTACTCATTGTGGATGGCTCCTTCTTGATTGCTGTATTAATTTGCATTGCAATAACTGCATGCTAAGAGCATTAAAAAAAGAAGTTTCCCCAAAACCTACTGACATCTCCCTCTTATGCATTGGTGGCACCACTTTGACAATACAGTGGTACCTCGGGTTAAGAACTTAATTCGTTCTGGAGGTCCATTCTTAACCTGAAACTGTTCTTAACCTGAGGTACCACTTTAGCTAATGGGGCCTCCTGCTACCACCGCCGCGCAATTTCTGTTCTCATCCTGAAGCAAAGTTCTTAACCCGAGGTACTGTTTCTGGGTTAGCGGAGTCTGTAACCTGAAGCGTCTGTAACCCGAGGTACCACTGTATAAGGATCCATGCTTGGAGAATTTGCTGTTAGTATACTTAGGAACACAGGAAATTTCCTTATATTGAGTCTTACCATTGGTCTATCTAGATTAGTATTGCCTACTGCACGGACTGGCAGTGGCTTTCCAACATTTTAAATAAGGAAAAATCTCTCTCAGCCCTACATGCAATGCCAAGGATTTAAGATGGCATGCAAGGCAGATGGTCTAGAACTGAGTTGTGGCTCTTCCCCTCTACTTTCCACTGGTTAACCTCTGCCTCTCTAGATGCTGTTGTGATGCTGTTGTGTTCCAACTTCTGTCAGCCCCAGGCAGCATAGCCAATGGTCAGGGATGATGGGAATTGAAGTGCAGCAATATCTGAATAGCCATAGACTCCTGCTTTACAGGATATGAAAGGCTGTCTGGAAAAAGAAGTCTAAACACTCAGCAATTTGCACATACATCTGTGCACCTGAAATTGTACTAACTTGTGTACAATGGTACTAAATTGTGGTCACACTAAACAAGTAAGAAGCATCTTTATTGGTCAGAAACTAGGGGAAAGGGAAACCATAACAACTCCCATTATAAGAAGGCTGGGGAAGACGTATATGGCACAGAACGTTAATTTTTAAAACAATGTATACTGTAATAGGAAATTTTGGAAAGGATCTCTAAGGCAAAATCCCAGTGCTCTTTGAATTGTAGTATATATTTATTAGGTATTGGAACCAAAAAACACTATCAGAGTCTTGGAAGTAAACGAAACAAACAGCATGGAAACAGAACCAGTGTGATTTATATTCAAAAACATAGATAAATGTTATATATTTTATTATCTAGTTTGTTCATGTTTTTGTCTCTTTCATTTCTTTAAAAGGAACATTATCCCGTCTTAGATTACAGTGCTAAGCACACTCGTATGACAGTCAGTTCTATTACAGATGGAGGGATCTGCTCGATGTCATTTCTAAAAGAAATTGTTGAAGCCTAAGGGAAGAAGAGACAGATACCCAAAGTAGTCACTGTCCTTGATATATTGAGAAGACGTGTGTGTTTTTGATTATTTTCAAAAGCAAAAGGCAAACCTCATTCCTTTTTTAAAAAAAGAACTTTGTACCATAAAGGCTTTTAATAAAATTGATAGACTGTTCATTCTTCAAATTAATTTAAAATACCCACATCTGTTTTCCTTAATAAATGGACCTTGGATTATGACAAATAGTTATATCATCTTCACTTAACTGATTTTAGCACAGATTGACACAGAATGTGAGGTTGGTCTCATCTTTGAATGTTTATTAATGGCAATAATAAGCGTAAGTGTTGAGTCATGGTATCTTTCTATAGAAGCACAAAAAATTGCATCTTTTGTTTGATAACCACCTTTTGATTCAATGAGTCTCAAGACAGAGTTACGGTAAATGAAATGAAGCGAAATGCAGTCAATAATGCGTTTGTATTTTGTCACGTTCTTTCTGTACAGCTTCTGGGGAAGCTTGTTCAGCCAGAGGTTGGTTAATGAAGCTTGCTTTTTTGCTCTGCACAGTTTCACATGCATCTGCTTGTAGTTGCTGTGCGGGTTTAGCATTTAAGTAATTTGAAGATCTAAGAAAACAATTGGCATGGGCATTAAACGTTGCTAAGCAATAGGAAATGACACTTTGTAGCAAGGGAAATTTATACAACGTTGTTGGGTTTGGAAAACGGTGGCACATGCTTCATTAAAGCTGCCATTTAAAGAGAGAAAGTTGTTGAAAAGTGGCAAATCTGGAGAACGAGGCATTTGGATTCTTTGATTTTTCTGGGTTTCTGTGGGATGGAACCGACCACGCCACAAAGCTATGGTATCAAAATTACTATTTTGATCAAAGGGAGATCATTGTTCTTATTCGCCGTTCTCGGTTTAAAACTCTTTTCTCTTGACAGATAAATCTAGTGGGGTGAGGGCTGTGGGGGCTGTACAATAAAACAAAAAATAGCCCAAATACTGCATCAGGGAAATGGGATTTCTGTCTGCTGCATAGAATATGCAAATGAATTAAATGTGTGTAGTTTGTATTAAATGTGTGCAGTTTGTAGCTTTTATCTGTTTATAGTCCTGGTGATGTTTAAGAAGCTAGGCAAGAGACCGAACTCCACCCCCTGCCCACCGGAAATCCTGTTAACCAACCCCCCCCCCCTACTTTGTATTGCCTAGATCAGCTTCCCCAACCTAGTGAGCTCCAGATATTGGGGACTACAACTTCTGTCTGTTCCAGCCAGCATGACCAGTTAGCAGAGATGGTGGGAATTGTAGTCCAAAACATTGGAGAGAGCCAGTTTGGAGAATGCTGGCCTAGACACTTTCAGACCCATTATTTCAGCTATAAAGTTTCATTTGATGCACTCTAATCTATGAAAGCTTATGACATAATAAATGTGTTAGATGCCGCAATACTTTTTGCTGTTTTTGCTGTGTCAGATAAGGTGGCTACCCCTCTGGAAGTTGCAGTCATAAATTGTAGAAATGTGGCACTTTCTGCAAATGCAAAGCTGAGATTCTTGGGCTACAATGAATTCTGTAGCCAGAACCAAATCCCTTGCTACAATATTAGAATACACACACCTGTGGAGAACTGCCCTTAATAATTTCATCATAGTTTGTTTGGATTTATAAGGTATAAAAACTCCTCTGCAGAAGTGCCTACTTGCACATAAATGCCCAGTGACAATGCTGTTGTTTCTTTATTCTCCCTGGGATTATTTTTAGCATTTTTGACCTGCCTTGAAGCATTTAATCTTTCAGTTTTGCCCTTACAACATCTCCTTACTAATTTCTTTAATTTTATAAGGTAGCCCCCCCCTTTTTGCATTGTTCCAGGAGTGCATTATGTTAGCCTTTTTCAAAAATTAAAAATAAAACATAGGTTCAGAAAGACACATTTAGCCTTGTTATAGGCAGGAGGGCAGTTAAAACATGCAGTGAGGATTTGAGTGCAAATGATGCTGGTATTTAATATTTCTCATATTACAGGCGTTTACCTTGTAGTTTGTATAAAATGATTTGTGTTTTACGGATGAAACTGTAGAGTTTGGTAGAGTAAAAATATTGAAAGCAATATTTCTAATCACTTAGTTTTGCATCATCTAGATTTGTTTTCAGAGCACCAACATGATTCTGTTTTTGTTTCATCTAAGGATGAAGTGGGTATTAAATTAAAAACTAGTAATGTCTAAACATGGGTTTTTGGGCTTGGGCATACTTATTCATTGCTGTTAGATTTGAACACAATGTACCTTTAAGAAGGAAAGACTTACTGTACTATCTGTTATATTTGATAAAGTTTTGGAATAATGGATTTCGAATAAGATTATACACACCATGATTAGTCCAAATTTCAAAGAAAATGTGTTACCAAGCTATCATACTGCTACATTAAAATATTTTTTATCAAATGGCTAATTTTGGGAGATGTAACCCCACCAATGTTGACTTATGTTTTGTTTTGGGGGCCTAAGATTAAAATATGTGGGGAAACTAGTGAGATCTAAAATAAACAATGAACGGGTTTTGATAATGTTTACTGTCAAAATATGTATCATTTTTTGGGTTTAATTAAAAGTGGTTCCCTTATTCCAAAGTAAGATATCAAATTTGTATCAAGCTTGTTAGTACCTTTAGTGTAAAATGTTTCCTATAACTGGGGGAAGGGGGACACCCACATTTATTCTCAGTATTCCTTACTGGTTTCTTTGAAAAGGGTTGTGGCATATATGGTGAAATAGACTGACTAAGGTAACTCCTGAGCTGGGAAATTAAAAAGTTCATAAATCTATACGGATCAATATTTATCATGTACTGGAAAGAGGAGTTTATTAAGTCGTGGTTTATTATCCTGAGAAGGATTTTCTAAATTTGGCCACTGAGATTGTAAGTCTGTATGTGGACTGTGCCACTTCAGATTGCAAGGGTTCAAATAATTTAAAATATGCTTTCCATGTAGAAAACCAGGATGGCAGGGAGAAGGTCCTAGCCTAGCCTTCTCCTTAGCATATGTGATTTTTAAAAAGGCCCATTTAGTCATGTGAGGCCCCTTTAAAAAATGGGGAGGGAATTATTGCAGTTTGCAGCCCAGACACAACTTTATACTGCTTGGAGGAAATGTGACTTGAAATCACACTGCAGTAATTTTGCATTGAATTATGTACTGTGGATTTCAGTATTTCTTAGAATAAATGTGCTCTTTGCTTTTCTGGACTGTGTTTTTAGTTTCCTATGCAAAAGGTTCTCTTTTGGGGAAATCATGAGGAAGAAAGGGATTAAACTGCAAAGCAGATTTTTCTTGCCTATAATTGATTTTTTTGTTTGGAGCTATTAGGCCATTTGTGTTGCAGTTCTGAATTAAAATCTTCAGAAATATTTACTTTTTGGCGGTAATACATAACATTTAGAAAGCTGAAGCTTATTTAACTTGTTCCTAATTAATAGTGCTGGAGAAGGTTAAAATGTGATGCTGGAACCTAAGAAAATATAGCCAACACTGTTGGAGGCTAGCACTGACAGATTTTCTCCTGGTTCCTAAAATTTTCTCACCTAGGAGCTTTATTTTTTGGTAAATTAACTGTTAACAACACATATGAATAAATAACATTTTGGAACTTACGGTTTCAGTATATGACATACCTAATTCTAAGTAAATTTGTGTGTGGTCGAATTAGATTGAATTAGTTTCCTCATCACATAAGTAAAGCTGCAATCAGATACACAATTCTCTAGCAGTAAGTAGACAGATACAGGATTGCACAGCTCAGTCTGCTTTAGGAAGTTTAGAAAGATTAAAGGCCAAAGTTGCAAAAATGTTTTCCATATATATGCGAACGTTTTGTAAAATAAATGCATGAAATTCTCCACGGAAGAGTTAACCTTTGAAAGCCAATTGTTGATAAACTATCTTACAAATGCTAATGCACACTGGACATTGTTGTTGATAAACAATCTTACAAATCCTAGTGCAGGCGCATATTGGCGATAAACCATCTTACAAATCCTCGTGCAGCCACAGAAAGACAGAGTGAGAGCAGAGAGCAAAAAGGTAGTAACATTATGTTTAGCAGAATCATTTGCTTTTAAATTTTAACCTTTCCATGGAGAGCTTCAGTACCAAATGCAGTTTTTAGTTGCTGTTGGATTTTATGTTATCTTCTGACCGTTTATTTTAAGAAATTGTTGTTAGCCATCTGCCGGAGCCCTTCTCATCAAGAATATAGCCATTTGACTGAGGACCTTTTCTGTGGTGGCACCACAAATATTATTAGTCTTCTAGTAATGGAAATTGGTTGAATTTTTTCTCTCCTTCTGAGTTAAATGTAATTGTGGTTGGTATTGGTTTTATTCGTTTGTATTGGCTTTGGAATTTACTGTTGACTATATCCTTATGTGATCTTGTTGTCATGAATTTGTTGTATGACATCTAGAGAATTGATGTGAGACACAGCACCATAGCAAATATACACATATTTGGGGGGGGAATTATGGATAAACTGTGGAATGCCCCAGGGAGGTTGTCTGCATGATCATCATTTCCCCCCCAGGCAAAAATATTTTTATTCTTCAAGGAATTTTAAGCATTTTAGATCTGCTTATGACAAAGTGATCTGCTGGCTTATCTTAATGTTGTTGTGACTCTTTATTGTCATTTTCTTTGTTTTTAGATTATGTAGCATATTTTTCCTTTTTTGAAGAAGAGCAGTGTAGTAATATTTTGCACAAATAGATAACTATATAAAACTATATTGAACTAGTCCAGCAATTTTGATTCATCTTTACATTGTTTCTGTTTATCATTTGTGGCTAGAGAGAATATTTTTCCTGTCCGTTTTATACTGAAGTATATGCAACCTGTGCATTTTTTAAGACAAATATTATTTTATGCTGCCTTTCAGGCCAAAATCCTATTAAGAGAGTCTTTAATAATTATAGAACTACGAAAACCATATAATATAAGTTCAGGTAGGTAGCTGTGTTGGTCTGACGCAGTCAAAATAAATGCTCCAGTAGCACCTTTAGAGACCAACTAAGTTTGTTCTGGGTATAAGCCTTCGTGTGCATGCATACCCAGAACAAACTTAGTTGGTCTCTAAGGTGCTACTGGACAATTTTTTAAATTTTTTACTTTACTTCATATAATATAACAAATTTGAAAACCACAAAACTACAAATGTCATTTTTTTAAAAATAAAGCTAACTGCAGTGCCTAATGTTGTTTAAAACACATTTCAGTCTGTGTGCTGTGGTTATAATCTGGAAAGGGGAGCCCTCCTGATTTTGGATATGTATGTGCTGTTTGATGTTGCACGGAGACATGGGCGTCAGGTATTGGGCTGCCCCAAAGTCTGGTATGTCCTTTGAAGAAGGATTTACTTAGGGAGCAATCCTATGCACAAGAAGCTGATGTAAAGCCAGCCGTTGTAAATTAAGTCGGCGTAAAGTTACACCAGATCCAAACCCTGATCAGCAATGGGGCTGCTGCTGCTCTGCCTAAGAGAAAACGAGCCTTTAAAATAGTGTTTCTCGCCAGGTCATATAAATGAGCTGAATGAGTTTAGGATCCAGCCTATGCCCTCCCTCTCTGGTCCCACTCCTGGAATGCCGCTTTGGGGATGTAGACTGGTCTTGGCTCAGCCAACTGAACCCCAGCTGAGCTGGCATGAGCAAGTTACACCAGGGTATCTTAGGCTAAGCCAGGGTTGGGGACTTCACGATGGCTGAGCTGGAGATCTGCTACATCCTAAACTGCTCATCTCAGTGGATCTTGCCATAGGATCACCCTCTTGGACTCCCAAAACTGTCCAGTGTGTTAGTATAAAGGCTGTTTTGGGATTATATGATTATGTTCGTACAATATTTTTCACATCCCTTCAGAATGAAGTTACTACTTTGATTTTTTTTAATGCGTTTGGGATGGGTTCACCCCAAAGTTAGGGTAGGATAGCTATCTCTTTTTTATTAATTTTTTATTAGGTAATCCATTTACACCCTGCCTTTCAACATAATATTTTTCCAAGGGAGCATTTTGTATAGGCACTATTTAAAAGGAACATTTGGATAAATCGGCACAAGGTGCTCTTCTTTCCATTTATTTTAATGTGTGAAATTTTCAACAAAAAATTAATTCTGAGTACATATTATAGGCCCGTCTGGATTATGCATGCATTTTAGAAAGGCAGGTTAAAAATTATCATAAAAATAAATAAACGGGAAACAGAATCAAAGAGCCGCTGCAGAGGCAAAAAGGCTTTATCCTTAAATATTTTGTGGGACGAAAAGGTTTTAAAACACGCCCAAAGACTGCAAGAAAGGAGGCATGATGGATTTCCTCAAAGTTGTATAGTCATGCCACCACCACTGAAAAGGCCCTGTTTTGAATGTTTGTTTACAAAAATTGCAAGATGTACTTTTTAAACTTTCAGCTGTTTGTGGCTTTCTAAATTGATAGTTGTATTTTCCTGTTATTGTTTGTGTTATTTGTGTTGTTATTCTTGGAAAATAATTAGAGCAACTAGGAAAAAAGTGGCAAATAAAACAAACAAACAAACAAACAAACAAGAAATTAAGAAACTGGATCCATCTAGTCCTTATTTCTCGTTTCCCAGCGTGGTTCACCTGAAACCCGCCAGCAACACATGGAGACAATACCAACTTGCCCCAAACTGATTCTCAGTGGTATATTTGTTAAGAGCCATTGATAGACTTTTGTCTAGCTCCCTCCCTTAAAGCCATCTATACTAGTGGCATTTACCTGTTTGGGCAGCTGTGACTATAACTTTTGTCCTGGTTCTGCGTTGATGATATGTTCTTGCGCATGTGTGTGTGTGACGGTTATGTAAGTGCTCTACATTAAAGCAGGTTAGATTGTATCGTAGCGTTCACTAACAACATGGCCTGGACTTTTAGCATTTTAATGTAACTCTGGTAATCCTGAAGTATTTCTGCAAGTGCCCCACACGTGGCTCTTCTGAAGTACTGGAAATGCTGTCTTTTGTGCAGGCTATGTTGCAAGGGAAATGTTGTGGAAATGTGCCACGTGCCGCGGTGTGCACAAGTCTCTGTTATCTTGCCCTATCTATTGTACCTTGGGGCTTAATGGTAAATCTTTGCCGTTTCCCCTACGTGAATGTGGTGTCTCTTTGTTTTGGGCAAGCCCACCTGTTTTGTTTTGTTTTTAAAACTGTCACATTAGATATGAGTATAGTCACTGATAGCCTAGATGATAAGCACTTCCAAAAGTACATAAAGCTATGGCCATCTTTTGTTCCAGACTTTGAAGACAGCAGAGGAAGACACACATTCTGCCCACTGGAGCATTTTGAAAAGACATCCATGGAAGAGGTACAAGATTTAGCGGAACAGCCTGTGAGTATATAAGAGAAACTGCAACAGCTATAGACAAACATATTTGTGTTTCACGTGAATGAGTGAGTCTTCTGAAGTGCGGTAAATTGATTCTGTGTCCTATTTGGCTTGCAGGAATAGAAAACAAAGAAGTAGAGAATTTTATATCTGAACCCAGTGGTTAATAGGCAGGATATTTGTAGAGTTCATTGATATGTATAGAGTTCATTGATAATATTTTAATGAATTTATTTTTGCCAGAAAAGAAATTTTAGAAGCAGTTATTTCAGCATTACTTTTTAATCTCAATTTTCTGTGATGCTGTGGGAAAACAGAGTTTTAAAATTCAACTGTATCTATCTTGAGTGCACATTTGCTGACGATTGGAAGCTGAAATTTGACTTGGGAACTTCTGGCATACAAATGCATGCAAAAAACGTTTGCCTCATAAATCTAAACAAGTATTCATCACAGTTATAGGTATACCTTCTGTTCCATAAATACTGCTTTGGGGCAATTCTTCATTCAAAAATAGCTCTTTTTGCATTTGTACACAACTGAAATGCAAGAGGCAGCTACCTAAAGCATATTGTGAAACTGTGGGCTCAATGCAGTGAACAACAACAACAACAACACAAGAACTTCAGATAGCTTCCCAATCTGACCTTCATCCCATCACTTCTTTATACTGTCTCCTGAAGGTCCATAATTTGAAACACAGATAAGAGAATGGAACAGCCAAGATCGAATAGAATTTTAGTATTGCTTTAAATTTATTGATTGTTTTTGTGTTTTAGGTATTTGTACATGAATCACCTTGAGACTCTGGTTTAGAAGACAATTAACGAATCAGTGTTAATAATAATAATAATAATAATACCCATGAAATATTTTTTTAAATTGCATACTACTCTGATGCTGAAAGAACTGCACTAGCTACCTTTTAGTTGTCTGGCCAAGTTGAAGGTTTTACTGCGGAAATGTAAAAACCTAAACAATTTGGGATCAAGGTGCCTAGCAGACCACCTCTCCTCTCCCACCTCCAGTCCCAGACCAAGCTGGTATTTGAAATATTTCAAGGAGACCTTGTAGGTCATGGGTAGGCAAACTAAAGGCCCGGGGGCCGGATCCGGCCCAATCGCCTTCTAAATCTGACCCGCGGACGGTCCGGGAATCAGCGTGTTTTTGCATGAGTAGAATGTGTCCTTTTATTTAAAATGCATCTCTGGGTTATTTGTGGGGCATAGGAATTCGTTCATATTTTCCCCAAAAAATATAGTCCGGCCCCCCACAAGGTCTGAGGGACAGTGGACCGGCCCCTTCTGAAAAAGTTTGCTGATTCCTGTTGTGGGTTGTTCCATACCCAACTGATCGAGACAGTGATAGTACCACCTTCTGGAAAGCCCTCTCTTGGGTAGTTTGTGAGGCAGAAAACTTTTAATGCTTCTCTAAAATCTTGCATGTTTACCCTTTAACTCTCTGATTTGTACACTGTTTTATTTTATTTGTGAAATAATGTGGGGGTTTTTAAGGAAGTTTTGCTGAATGTCAGATTTGTAAAATGGTTATTGTGCACACCACTGACAGATTTTTGTCTCAAAACAAAATTGTGCTTTTGTTTTGATACAGTTAATCTTGTTTTTATTGCACGGAGAGGAGCTTAGGAAGCTGCCATCTAGCAAGTCAGACCATTGGTCCAACTTGCTCAGTACTGAAAACACAGACTGGCAGCAGCTCTCCAGAGTTTCAGGCCGGATTCTTTCCCAACCTTACCTGGGATTAGATTTGGGGCATTTTGTATGCCAGTCATGTGTTTTGCTATCACACTTCCTCAATACTTTTGTAAAAACAGTGGGATATAAATCAATAAATTATAATTACTTGAAATTAATACCATTTATTTGTTCAGAGTATTTATATCTTGCTTTTCAACAAAAAAACCTCAAAGCAGGTTTATGTAGTACAAAGGTGGCTATCAAACTCTTTTCAGCAAAGTCACAAAGTAATTTAATAATTAGTAATAAAGTAATAAATGTTAACACTAAGTAATAAAGCAATTTAACACCGTGAGCTTTCACATGTAAATCTTCTATCCTTCAATGAGTACTATTACTACTAATAATAATATTTATTACATTTATTTACCACTTACGACAAAAATGTCTCAAAGTGACTTGCTATTATAAAAGCATATCTAATGCAGCGGCGGCGGCAGCAGCAACAACAACAAATGATCACCAAATTGTCATGTTTCCTTACACCATTTAATGTATTGACATTCTTCACTTTTTGGCAAACTTCTTCAGCCACCACTGAATCTCCTGTTTGCCACAAAATGTATGCGTCCCCCCCTTAAAAATATTGTTAGCTTTTCTACCACCACCTGAATAATAATAATAATAATAATAATAATAATAATAATAATAATAATAATATACCGCCCTTCATCCAAATATTGGATCCACAAGATAAACTTTCACTGAAAAAGTTCCAGCTTTCAGAATATTTGCAGTAGGGAGTTAGCAGATCATGGAACCTGTTGGGCTTTCAGTGGTTTCAACACAAGACACTGCCTTACACCAAGTCAGAACTTTGGTCCATATTGTCTACACCGATTGGCAGCAGTTTCAGGCAGGGGGCATGCCTGAAATCTCCTAACTGGAGATTGAACCTAAGACCTTCTGCATGCAAGGCAGATCCTCTCCTACTGAGCTGTGGCCCTTGCCCAAGTGAAGTTCATTTGAGGAAGGAACTTTTAATACTAAAATCAGCTTCTCCAAGTGGCTAGCTCTGTTTTGGCTGAACAGTGGAAGGAAACAAAGTCTTTGCTTGCTCCTCTAGGCTGCGCTGTGCGCAACATTTATGTAAGTGCTCTACATTAAAGGTTAGATTGTATCCTTTTATTGACATAGTAACCCAGACTAGATAATTTAATGTCGCTTCCCAGTGTTTATTTCAGCACAGATGGCTATCGTTAAAACGTGCTAAGTGATCTTATTACAAGTGCTGTAGACGTGTGCCACATGCCAGGTTTGCAGGAAAATTAAAATTTCTTATCTGCGCTTGTTAGAGCTCAAGGCTTAATGGCACAGCATTGGCAGATCTTTCCAGATGTGAGGCTGGTCTTTCATTTTCACTTCCCTAGAGAGAGGAGAAAGGTAGAAGCAGACGATACAGGCTCACTTTGGATGATTCCCAGGAGCATGGGCCCTAATGTGAAGTCTGAATTGGCAAGTTATAATTAATGGCATGGGGGGGGGCTGTTTTCAGATTGAGGGCCACATTCCCTTCTGGGGGCCACATGCCAGAGGCAAAAGCGGGTGGAGCAATGTAAATTTTACTTCAGACAATAGGCAAGTTTTAACACACCCTCACGCCTTTCTCTGTCCTTCATTGTGGCAAGCAAAAGGCCTGATCACAGTTTAAGACATATTCCAGGCAGGCAAAAACACTCAAGGAAGGTGTGAATCTACAAAATTCTAAGAAAACCAACAAGCGAAAAGGGCAGTAAGGGCACTAGAAGAGGGTAAAACTACCCTTATATTTGTTAGGGTCCAGTGGCTCTGAACTTGGATGGGAGATCCCGCTTTTAACATATTCCTCACCATATTTACAAAATAGGAAAAACCAATTTATGAAAACGAGATATTTTGGGTAATAGCTCTAGGGTACTTTGGTTGCTATCTTAATCGTGGTTCCCCGTAATGTCTGAGCCAAAGCTTTGTGACTCGTATGCTATTTTTCATATTTAGGCAAACATAAATATATTGATTTACTGCCAGCAGCATGCAGCCCTTTCTTTGTAGTATTATTGTTGTATTTATGACATGGCTAACCTGATATCACTGAATATATTTCTCTTTGCAGATGAAAAAAGCCAAGATGCAGGAATCAGGCGAACAGCTGTTAAGGTGTGTAATTCTCGAATTTGTTTTTTAACTGCACTTGTCAGATTTCTGTGGGGTTTTTGTATATTTTGTTTAAAAGAGAGAGCTATTACTCTGTTTATATTTGTACTTCGTTTTAGTATCTGTTGGACATTACAAATCTTACTTGACTAATCTTTACAACAACCCTGCGAAGTAGGTCGCTGTTAACAACATTTCACAGATGGTGATCAGGAACTTAAAAAAAGAGCCATTTGTTTTCAAGGCTTTCATGAAGTAGGGATTGGAGCCAAATTCAGAGAGGGGGAAAGTCCCATTGAGTATAGTGCCCCAGTACAAGAAAAAGCCTAGTTGGTTATTATGAGAATGTGAATCTCTGAGCCTCAGGCTAGTGCACCCCACCCCCTTTCCTTTTTGCACGAAAGAGGAAGAGATTGCAAGGAAGTGCAGTTTTCTATTTTATTTGAGTATGGGAGGCTGGTTTGTAAAAATCAGAATATTGCACCATGGTTTGATCCGAGTTTGCACAAACCACAGTTTCCCATATTCTGAAATGGAAAGCTGTGGTTTGTTTCAAACTGTAGGAAGTTTTCAGGCTCTGCCCACACAGGGGGAGGGAAGAGGGAGCCATGAACACTTTAGGCTTGCAATTGCTCCTTCTCATAACAAGAAACAATGTTTTTCAGATAGCTTCTGTGTAACTGTTTGTAGGATGCCACTGCATGCTATATCCCACATGCTTTTTGTGTGTAATGTTGCATTCTAGAAAATTATTGAAAGCATTACTTTACTTGCATCTAGGAAACTCCCAAATTCCATATTATACTTAGTGCAAATAACACTTCTCACAACACACAAGAACATAGAAAGTAGTCTTCTACCAAGGCAGAACATTGGTTCATCTAGCTTAGCATTGTTTGCATTGCCTGGCGATGGCACCCCAGCACTTCAGGCATCAAAGCCAGGAGTTTCTGCATGCCAAGCAGTTGCTCTATTACTATGACCCTTCCCATCTCTAAATTGGAGTTTTTATAGTCATTTCAGGAATTTTAGCTAAGGGAAAACTTAATATGTGTACCCTCCCACTAGGAAAACATACTTGCTACAATTAAGCTTCATACACAATTTTCAGCTGTAGGCAAATGATTACTAGATCCCAGTTAAAGCACATGTTTTCATAGAATCATTGAGATAGAAGGGATCCCAAGGGTCATCTAGTCTAACCCATGCAATGCAGGAATCTCAGCTAAACATTCATGACAGATGGCCATCCAACCTCTGCTTAAAAACCTCCAAGGAAGGAGAGCCCACAACCTACCAAATATTCCAAAAATGTTTGTTTAGGAATAGAACCATTGCTGTACATTGTGCTAATAAAAAATTATCACCATCATGGTGATGTCTAAAGCACCTCATGTCTACTAAGCACTGTGCACAGATTAAAAACAAGATCTAAAAGACACAACACAAAATGGATGGGTGGAGGGTTGCTGTGGGGACAGGAGAGGAAGAAGTTCCATTGCACACACACAACCACAGCATTAAACATAGCTCTCTGTCTTGAACTGAGATAAGGAATACAGTATTTAACTTCACAACGGTTTCACTTGTGAAAACTGGGAATGGAATGAAGAACATGGAGAGGGACTTTCCTGCCCCCCAGAACATGCACCCTCAAGTCTTCCTAGATGGTATGAGATCCTCCTGCATGGTGTGGGATGGGCCATGTGGGACCATCAGAGGAGAAGTGTTACCCAAAATTGGGTGGAGGCACCTTGTGCAAGTGGAGCTCCATTTGTGCAGGGCACCACACTCAGTTTGCAATGATTCCGCCCTTCTGGTTTGTCTTCTTAACTGTGCTTAGAGAGCAAGCTATAGTTTGACCTGATGTTGAAATTGAGCCAGTGCTTCTGTGCTGCAGAGATAAGCAACAGCTTCTGCTTCTGTATTGATCCTTTCAGGCAAGTGAACAGCACAGACGATAGTGATCAGAAACCTGAATCCTCAAGCCTTGGTTCAAACCTGTCCATGTCCAATGAAAGTAAGTGGCTTCTTTATCTTTATAGTTGAGTAGAAGAACTGGGTAAGTTTGTGTGCCTGAATTGTACATACAAGTCCTTAGAATTCCCAGGTTTCTGAGGAGAATCTACACACACACACACACACACACACCAGAAAAATGCAAGGCTTCCTGAATCAACGAGCCATTAAGCTACTCCTTTGAACTTGCCTGTCAGTGAAACCAAATGGGGAAGAAAATGTACTACCTCTCTCTGTCATAGAAACATAGGGTGCTGCCTTATATTGAGTCAGATCATTTGGCTCAATATTGTCTATGCTGACAATATACTGAATATTGTCTAGGTTCCTCCAAGATTTCAGGGATTGAACCTGGGACCTTCTGCAGGCAGAGCAGATGCTCTACCACTGAGCTACAGCCTTTTCCCTTTTCTCTGTTCTGTAACCACAAAGGAACCAGATGGAGATGGTATTAGCCCCATTGCCTCGTGCACTTGAGGGTGTAAAAGCATCTGGCTGAAGGTCCCCTAGGACTGTCAAAGGCTAAATTCAGGCATAACACTAATCATGGTTTACAAAGCCAAGGTTTGGCATAACGTTGGCACCCACACCTTCTTTACAAACCATTGTTCGTGAGGGGCTGCTGAGCAAGGATATCAAGGGGCTGCTGCAACAGGAGAGAACTTATGATGCTAATAATCAAAATGAAAGCCGTGAGCCACTAACACTGTTTTTTAAGAAGGGCTGTCCACCACAGTATTCTCACAAATCTCTCTGCTCCTTTAATTTGGCTGGGTCATTCTGGTGACAGTCAATCCATTGTCTGGTGAAGCATACCAAAACTGCCTTTTGCTCTCTCCTGCTGGTTCAGCCATAGCTGGCATTTGGTCCTAACCTGGGTATCTAACCAAGAGACGACTGCTCATAGCTTAAAGGCAGTGGTGGGAAGGGCTGTAGCTGAGTGGTAGAGCACACGTTTTCAGGTTCAGTCCCTGGTTTCTCCAGGTTAGGGCTGAGAAAGAATCCTGCCTGAAACACTGCAGAGCTACAGTCAGTCAGTGGTGATAATATTGAGCTTGGTGGGCTTTAGTCTGACTTTAGAACAAGGCAGCTTCCTATGGGACACAACTAATTATAGTAAACCCATCCAAACTTTAGGTAACCTATAGGGAAGGATCTTGTCCTGGGCACACCACGCCCATAGCAAGTATAGTTGCAAATTGGTAGCTTGGGAAGAAGGTGCTGAGTTTCAGATATTATCGTTGAAGTGCTATGCGATCACACTAGCCAGATTGTTCTCTCCCTAACATAGGAGCCATAGGACTCTAAGAATACACACCATACACACCAAGAATTCTGGGAACTGTAGATTGTAGTGCTGAGAATTGCAGCTCTGTGCTGGATAAACCACAGTTCCCAGGATTCTTGGGGGGGCGGGGGAGATATGCTTTAAATGTGTGGTGTATACTCAGCCCAAAGAAGGAAAAGGGTGTATGGTAGCATATTGAAGACTTCTAATTATACAAAGCAATTATAGAAGTAATTTCTAGGACTTACCCCCACTGCCTGCTGACTTGCCTGCTTATAGATAAGCACTGTGTAATATAGGAGGAGGGCATTCTCGGAGGAATATACAGTTACTTCTGTAAGCGCAGCATGCAGAACACGTGGAACTAACCATACAGCTGTCCTTGAATACCCTCCTCTGGCATAAAGCTTGGGGAAAGTAGCTCATTTTAGTGAGCTGCTACACACATTCTCACAGCTAGAATTAGCTCTTGCTGTGATTCCTTCTTTTCTATGTAATGCTTCTCTGGCTTAATAATTCTCCCATGTTGGCCTAGTTCAAAGAATCATTTAAACCGGGAGTGGAGACCCTTTGGCCATGTATCTGTTTCTCGTCTACAAGCCCCATCATCTCTGATGCTAACTGGATCTGAGGAGAGTTGAGTCCAACAGCATCTGGTGGACCCAGATGCCTTCTAAGCCATGCCTTGGATGATTGTGAATGAGTCACAGCGAGGCTCAAGGTCTAGCACTGCTCCCCTCATCTCCGTATTCCCTCATGAGAGAGGAGGGTGAAAACTCCCACTTCCTAACTCCCTCTTCCATGTATTATTTACACTGGAATGCATATGTCTTCTAAATACAACGGTGAACATTACAACTTTGTGATGCTTGCGCTGATATGTTCAAAACTATTATTCTCTTAAATAATTTACATGTACTTATCAATCTCTATATATTTTCCAGTTATGCCATGCACTGATTACATCTCAAGGTCATCAAATGAATATACCTCACAGATGTATTCTGCAAAGTAAGTTGAATAGTTTGGCTCAACTGATGGTTTCTTTCTCCATAGTGTTGAATAGGGTTCCACTTTCACAACAGATACTACTACCTCAGTCGGTGAAGGGATGTGGGCCCAGTTTTGTCTTAAGACTCTTTACGTTGACAACACAGCGTTCACTCTCAGATCGGTAACAACTTTGCCCATAGCTAAAGAATACTTTAAATGGCAGGAGAGGCCATCTCCTTGCAATGAAAAGGATTGTGTGCTCACATGGGAATGGGGAGCAATCAGCCATGGGCATGACTTCTTGAAGGCCTGCCTTGCCCTGTCCCCCCCTCCTTGGAAGAGTTGACCTTAATAAAAGGCACACTATACAGTCCTTCTTCCACTGTCAGAAATACCTGTTAAACTGTGAAGGCAAATGCATTGCACCTAGAAATATATTTTCCTCTGTTGCCTGATGTGTACACCTTCTGTGCGACAGAAGTGCATGTAGCAATCTGGAGACCACACGCTCCTGTCTTTTAGAGGGTATATACACCCCAGAAGCCTGAACGTGAGCGATAGACAGGAGACCATGAATCACATAAGACCCCCTTGTCCAAGACGTCGATCACGATTGACTCAGGGACTCCAGACTGATTTTCGTTGATCACAGGCTGAGAAGGGAAAGCCTTTTCTGCAGCTGGACGCAGCAGCAGTCGCTGCTGCTGCCAGTCTCGTGTAAGCCTGAGCTCCTCCTCCTCCTCTTCCATCTGAGCCTCCTTCCAAAGCTGGCTTGCCTTCCTTCCTTGCTGCCCCCTCTGCATTGCCTGCGTGTTTGACAAACTGGAGGGGGGGAGCAGGGAACGAAAAGCTCCTTGCCTTCTCACCCACTAGTTCAAAAGCAAAGAAATAAATAAGAAAGGAGCCCCCCCTCCACAAACAGCGAGGGAGGCAAAGAACAAAACACATGGGGGAAAGCCCCCTTAGCGCTCCATGAGTTTGAGTGAGGGAAAGGCTTTAACGCGCAACAGTAGGGGAAAGAGAGGTGGAGTAAGGGCTTGGGGATGCTGACACAAAGTCAGCTGCATTTTAAAGCAACAGTAGGGGAAAGCTGGAGGTGGAGTGAGAGAGTGAGGATGGTGTGTGTGTGTGTGTGTGTGTGTGTGTGTGTGTGAGAGAGAGAGAGAGAGAGAGAGAGAAAAGCCCTGCATGCTCTGTCTTCTTAGAGAGAATGGGCTGCTTTGGGGGGGGGGGGGGGAGAGAAGACCTGCACGCTCTGACTGTGAAATAAAGATCCGTTTGTTTGTTTGTTTAATGACTTCGGAGGGTGGTAGATCACTGCCAGTTTTTGATATTGAATTACAGATCACAACCTCCTCAATGTTGCACGTGCCTGTCATAAGAGATGAGCGTTGTCTCCCGAGTTCCCTGGCTGTGACGAGGTTGCTTTGAAGCGAGGAGCAGTTTCCTCTCTCTCCCCAAAGGAGCAAGTGTGCAGCCTGTGGCAGCCTTGTGCTATCGGGAGAAAGCCAGGAAGGGGAGGCAATTCCATGTACCCCAGGCAGACTCTCTATTTCTGCTGTAATGCTACCTATAGGGAGTATATGTTGAGGGACGGGTTGAGCTTGGGAGTGGGAAACTTCTTCACTCCCTTCCTTACCCAACCCTGTTGTCTAGTTACTTATCAGCATTCCTTAATGGCAATATTTTTCTTTTCCTTAACCAGGCCATATGCACATATTCTTTCTGTACCTGTATCGGAAACGATGGCCTCTTATTCTGGTCAGACTCAGTACCAAGCACTGCAGCAGTCGCAGACATACGCTGTTTATCCTCAGACAACCCAAGCCTATGGACTACCTCCTTTTGGTAAGCCAGAGTTCTTACAGTAAAAGGTGTTTTGTGAAACTATGTATGTAAATTACTATTTTCCTTCATAAGAACCTAAGAAGAGCCCTGCTGTGGATCAGGCCCATCTAGTCCAGCCTTCTCCTTCTCACAATGTCCAACGAGATACCAGGGGAAACTGACAAGCAGCTCTTCTTACATATATAATGCAAGAAGCCACACACGTTTCTGGAATGAGACACATGAGTCTTACATAAGAAACTGTACTTGCTTCATTGCCTGAATTATTGAATGTGAAAGCATCATGCATTTTCTAAAGCTATTTGGCATTCTTAATTTTGGGTGTGGGTGTGTTAACCCTAGCATACTAACTCTTTATCATAATGGTTTACCAAGCTGCTCACAGAGAGTTTTTTAGTAATTTGATGGCAATTTTTAAAATTTCTTTGGTGAAATTCATCTAGGCACTATCTGTCCTGTTACTGTTGTGATGGTACCACCCAACCTGCTGTCCAGCAGCCTTCTTTACCAAACTGATGTAGGAGGTCTCTGGCATGGTTTTGGAGAACCCTGGGAATATTGTCCTGGGTGACTTCAACATCCATGTTAAAGCTGCTCTCAGTGGTTTGACTCAAGACTTCATCACCTCAATGTCAACCATGGAGCTGTGTCAAGATGTCTTCGACCTGATACATAGTGAAGGGTACACGCTCAGTTTGGGTTTTGCCCTTGGTGGCAGGTTTGGTGGCCTGGAAATAAGGTGGGCGGGCGGTTCTGTGACACTTTTTGATGGCTAATGGTACCAGTTTCCCCCTACAGGAGTGGAGAACTAATTAAGATGGTCCAACCCCAGATGCTTAATGGATTCTGATGGAGTTCTTGATACTCCTTTCTCGATGCTGGTGACCCTTCCCAGGCTCTCACTTTGCAGTGGAATGGCAAGATGTGGAATGGGATTGATATGATTGCTCCTGAGTGCAGTCTCTGGTGCTGCAGAATGCGTTTGGCCTCCTGGTATACTGGAGAACTGCTTGTTAAGAAACAAGCCAGATGACATCTGGAGTGTGGGTTGTGGTGAAAGCAGCAAAGATGTAAAAGCGTACTTTGCTGCCTTCACCTTATCCTTCAGGCATTCATGGAGGTTATGAATTATCTAAACCCCTTCCAGTCTGGGTTCAGATCTGGCTTTAGGAGTGAATCAGGATGGATGACCTTTATCAGAAAAAGGATGAGAGGTGTCCCTGATCTTTCTGCCCAATCTCTCATCAGCTTTTGATACCATCAGCCTTGGGTATTGGGGCACTGTTCTGCAGTTCTAACCTTATTTCCAGAAGTCAGTATTGGATGAGTGTTTCTTGGGCCCCTGGCCCTTGAGCTATGGGATGCTGCGGGGCATTATGGTATCTCGGTGCTATTTTAAATCTATATTAAGATGTTGGGAGAGGTTATTAGGAGTGAGGTGTCATCAGTATGCTGATGGTAGCCAACTCTCTTTCTCTGTAACATCAGGAGTGGTTATGAATGCCATGGACCAGTGTCTGGATGCAGTGTTGGGCTTGATCAGGACCAATAAGCTCAGCTTGAATCCTGGCAAGGTGGAAGCTCTGTGAGGGAGCAGTTCCTGGGTCCAGGAAGTTAGTCAGTTGTTTGCCCTGGATGAGGTTGCACTCTCCCTCAAGGGCAGGTACATAGTCTGGGGGTACTTTTAGATCAAGCTCTGTCACTGGAGGTGCAGGTGTCTCTGGTAGCTAGGAGTGCCTTTTACCAGCTTCGTAAATTAGGCCTCAGAAATTCTCGCAGATTCCCTGGGATGTTGGTCATTGTTATCTGGCTTATTGTCACATGTGATCATGGCCAGTGGCTGTCCAGGATCTCTCCAGAGAAAGATCTTTCCCATTAACTGCTACTTGATCTGTTTAATGCTGGGGATTATACCTGGGATCTTCTCTGTGCAAAGCACATACTGACTCTCTCTCTCTACCCAACACACCTGAGAAGGTCTGACAAATAAAGAGTTACCTTGAATCTGGGTCATTTTAAACATAGTTGACAATAGATAAAAGATTACAGAGGAGCACAGTAGCAGAGAGTCGGGTCTAGCTGCTCTTGTACGTGACAAGAGGATAGTTTGAGCAAAATAAATACCTTTTTTCCAAATTGATTTCATCAAGTGTGTGTGCTGTTCTCTTGTGCTTATCTCTCATGTATATTCTTGGTAATTGATCTTAAATGCATCATGCAGTAATTATCATTGAATGCGTCAGTGAAATATTCCTGTGGATAGTGTGCCACAGAAACAGTTCAGAACGGAAACACATGCTGGTAACATTATCCTCCACACAACCAGCTCCCTGTAGTGCTGTGCAGGAATCGAAAGGGTGACAATCAGCTCCTTAGCATCAGTCTAGTAAGAGTTTCATTAGAAACGCCAGCACATTCCCCTGCAAAGGCTTGGAAATTAACCTTACCACACCTCTTTTCCCTCTTTTAATTTTGGCTAGCTTTTCTCCCCGTCTTCTTCCTCTTTGCTGTTTTCTCTAGGCTTGTGCCTCAAAATTTGCACATTAACCACCTTCCATATTTAGGTGATGGGTTTTGTCACTTGTACTCGGAGGCAAAAAGGATCTCGGTGGGAAGCCTGGCTTGACCACCACCAATTTTGTTTGTAACTGGTGCAATTTATCTGATTCAGGTGCACTGTGGCCAGGTATGAAACCTGAGAGTGGTTTAATTCAGACTCCATCTCCAAGTCAGCACAGTGTTCTTACCTGCACTACAGGGTTAACCACAAGCCAATCCAGCCCAGCACATTATTCTTATCCTATTCAAGGTAAAGGTCAGCATGGTTTTTTATCTACGTACCTCTTCCCTGTAACCCGGTCTAGAAACCGCGAAGAGGCCAGCACGTTTTTGTCTTTGTTTTGTGCATGCTTCTCTGTGCTTTGTGAGTCATGGTTCCCTCCCTCCCACCCACCTTGCCATTAGCCTTTCTTTTTCACTGATTTGCCGAGATCCGCTGTCTGTAACTGGATAATTTTACTTTGCCGTGCTTCTGAAACTCTCACAGAGGCAGGAGGAAAGGGAGGAATGGGTTACAGAAATCAAATGCATGCCACTGTTCAGCATGTCTGTGTTCATTTCCCAATATCACTGGGCTTAAGCTATCAGAATGCATAGGGGCCTAGCTGTTAAGAGCTAGCAACTATTACTTTCTTTATTTTAAAGGTTTGTACCCCGCCTGTTGATCAAATGGTCTCTGTGGCAGATTGCAACAATTAAGAAAGGAAATAGCTATTCAATAGCTCTTGTTTTCCTAGCTAGTGACAGAGATCGATGTGTCCTTTTCCCCCACACTGCTGCAGTCCTGGTAACCTGGCAGTTAGAGTACTTTCTGACAGGGAAGAATCTCCTACAAGCTGCTTATTTTGGGCATATACACTCCAGTTCCCTCCTTCATGGCCTGATTTGCAGTTACCATAGTATCTTGTTGCCTCTGAATTAAACAGACTGTAGCTACTGCTGCAAACCACAGTTTACCTCTCAACTAGAATTGGAAACTCTGTTCCAACCATGGTTTGCAGGCCATCTGTTTTATGTTGACATTTAGCTTATCCAGTTTGGATGTAACAACAAATTCTGGAGGGAGGAGGAAGAAGAGAGAGTATCTGGGCCCAAAGCCCATTCATGCTGTATCTGGCTGACTCAAGTTAAGCCACTTGCTGCTTCCTCAGATTGTGGTGGGAATATGGTTAACACTCATTTCACTTACAGATGATTAGCTCCCCATGTTGTTAGAGCTGCTAGACGCAACTGTTTTAAGTGTTACACATGCAGCAAGTGACCTGTTTCCATCCACATTTGCATGTGATGGTTTCTGCTCCACCCCAATACTGACCTTGTTCGCATGTCACAGTATTCCGTATTACCATGAACTCATCAATTTGCTTTGCTCCTCCCTGAAAATGTTTGGGGGAAACAAACAATGAACCCTGGCTTAGTATTATGTTCAGACTGGGAATCATGGTTTGTTGCATGCCAGACAGTTCAATTAGAATATAAATTGGCCACCTCCTTCCTCTTCTGCTGGAAGAGGGCTGCTGGTCTCAAACTACTAAAGCTAAGAGCCAATGAACATGTTAACGTTAGTTACATCTCTGTTCTTTTAAGTATAGGGTATCCCCCCCCCCCACACACACAGTGTGGGGGCCCTGATCCAGATCAGCACCCTAGCATGGAGTGGGAGAGGATTTTTTTTTTTAACTCTTTGCCTTTATATAGTCCTGATCTGGATTTGGATTGGTGGGGGTGGGAGGAGCAGGTCCCACACCTGCAGTTTGTATAAGAAAAAGTGCTCCCATTCTAGTAAATGGGAGTTTTTCTTTCCACTGCAAATGGCAGGCACAGGGCTCCCCCATACCCGTTTGGACTGGGCCCCTCACACTGGCCATTTGTGTGCAAAAAGCCTGCATTTAAACTAATGTAAAATGTAGTTTGACCCTAACCAGATTTTTTATAAATGAACAGAATCATACTGCCTATCTACATATGATTTTGAAGTAACGCTTAGTTTTGTAGCACATTCAGGTAAGTATAATAACCTCTGTTTTGTATCGAAAACATCTAGTATTCACCCAGCTGGCCTTGTGTGAATCCTCATATTTCACAGGGTTTTTGTTGGGTTCATTTAAAAAACCCCAGCAGTGAAGAGTGTGATCTTAATGTTCTGGTTACCAGTATGCAGCTGCCTCCAAAACAAGAAACCAAACCTCGACTCTGGCACATTGTGTGTACTATGGGTGCATGAATTTCAAAAACTCACTTTTGGTATCACTGAGCAGACCTTGGAAGAAATGCAGACCTAACCGCTTGCCCATAAGATGGAAATGCAGACTGCTGGGATAGATTTGGTGTTTTTCATCCAGATCTTATGTCCTAGTGACGCACAGCGGGCTTATTGATCAAAAACAAGCTGTGAACAATGTCACATAAGTAAGATAAGGAGAGCCACAGCCAAGCAGCTGGTAGATCTGGACTGAAAACAACAGCATGCTGTCACCCCTAAGTGCACCTTTCTTTTTCTTTTCTTTTTGTCAGTTGCATTAAGAATTGTAAGCTGCAAAACAGCACCACTGGAAAAAAACTAGCTTTGAGAGCTTTCTGCTTATCACACAGACAGTCTACTATAAAACAATAGGCACACAAGCTGGAAGGAGCTCCCAGAAGGATTTCAGATGCTAATGTAGCTGATTTCCTAGAATTAAGTAACTTTCTATTGCCTTTGATGAAGTAGGTCATTCACTCTGGGGGATTAAATTGTTTGCTTCAACTCCATTAAGAGCATCTCTATATGGCTGCTGCTCAGCTGTGGCATGTGACAGAGCCCCCTCTCACATTCAGCTCATGGCCAGTTTGTTTAATATGGAAATTCTCCTGCAAAGGGACAATTATTAGGCCCAGCACCCAGGCTTAAATACAGCATAGAGTGAGGCATGCGTAAACCCCTTGATTTCAGTCGGCTTCACCATTCCTAATGATGTGTTGTCCTTAGTTTTTAAGAAGATCAACTTCTTCTTCTTCTTCTTCTTCTTCTTCTTCTTATTCTTATTCTTATTCTTATTCTTATTATTTCTAGCCAGGAAGCTGCTCTATGGTACTTCTTTCCACTCCCCGCCCCTTTCCTTTTTTCTTTTCCAGCTGACACAACATTCTGTGACTATTGAGTATTCTCAGTCCTCCTTGGGCTGTTTCTGGTTTTGCTTCTTTTTATAAAGACTTGTGTTTCTGTAAACCTCTGAGTTCCCTGGAGCACACTGATATCACTTGCATGTTCTTCAGTAGCCTTATTTTGACTCCAATCCCATTGGCAATCACCATAGTTCTCTATAGTGGTGATGAAGATGATGATTGATTAGGTTGGATCCAGATGGTGTTATTCACACTTGGGACCACTTGAAACCAATATGTTGGTTAATTTTTCACACTGGTTTTCCTGAAAGGTAAATGCAGATAACTTAGTCTGTTGTTAGTAATATTGTGCAGTTATAGTTTCCCGACTTTTATGTATGGAAGGAACAATCTTTTTCATGTAGATTTTTTAAAAAAATTAAAAAACTACTACTATCTGGCAGAATCTAAAAGCATTGCTTCCAGAACTGAGGACACTTGCATCCTGTTTAGGAAAAGGATGTCTGTGGGTCTTTGCAAACTCCATCTTTGATTAAGGAAAGCACAGTTGATGCTAAGAATGCCAGCACTGCAGTTTCCCTGCTCCAATGCCCTTTGGCTTTGCTGCTTGCACTTCTAACAGATTGACACATAGCCATCTGTTTGATTTTTACAGCTTCAAGTACCAACGCCAACTCAGTTTCCACCACCTCACCTGCTGTCAATATTTCAGCATCAGCAGTAGCCAGCATCTCTCAACAGGTATGGTTTCCTCCCATAGTAATAAGCCTGCATCAAAGTTAGAATCATAGAATCATAGAGTTGGAATAGACCACAAGGGCCATCGAGTCCAACCCCCTGCCAAGCAGGAAACACCATCAGAGCACTCCTGGCATATGGTTGTCAAGCCTCTGCTTAAAGACCTCCAAAGAAGGAGACTCCACCACACTCCTTGGCAGCAAATTCCACTGTCGAGCAGCTCTTACTTAATTTTACTCCATGCTTTTCGTTTTTGCATGGTAGAAAGCTTTTTATTATTTTTCAGACTGTATGCTTGAATGCTAAGAGTGCAATAGTAAGCCATGTTTACTTGGAATAAGACTTACTTTGTTTTGTTGTCCCTTTCCCTCTTATTTTTGAATAGGAGTATCCTACGTATACAATTCTTGGCCAAAGTCAATACCAGCCATATTACTCAAGTTCAAGCTTTGGGGTTGTAGCACCAGCAGACAGCAGCACAGAGAGTCCCACCTTAGCAACAACCACGTATCCTTCTGAAAAACCAAATGCCATGGTGCCTACTCAGACGGCGCAGAGACATTCCTCTGGTAATATGATGGGGAAAGGATACCGATGTCAGAATGCCCCTATATGCTCATGCTGCTTGTATGGAAATGCTTGTGCGTGTACATATTGGGGTGAAGGGGTGGGGGACTCACCTATACAATAAGCTGTGTCTCACTGCACCTTGGTCTGGTTAATGCACTTTGTTTTTATCCCTGGGAAATTATTTTTTGCTATTCTACTGATTGCCTTCTGCCCCAACCCTCAGTCCCAAAAGGTCTCAACTTCCACTTTATTTTTTAATTGTTTGCAGATCACACCTTTCCCCCAAGGTATACAAGGTGGCATACATGTTCTTCATACAATTATAGAATTGTAGAGGTGGAAAGGACCCCAAGGGTCATCTAGTCCAACTCCTTGCAGTGCATCTAGTCCATGGAAAGCCAAGCATCCATGGAAAGCACATAAGCAGAGCATAAGGGCAAATCATTATTCTGCTTGCGGAACCCAGGAGCTGGTAATTCAAAGGCATGCAGCCTCTGATTCTTGGGGCAGCATATAGACACCATGACTTGTAGGCATTGGTCACCTCCTCCTCCACAAATTCATCTAGTCCCCTTTTAAAGCCATCCAAGTGAGTGGCCGTCTGCACATCTTCCATCAAGTAGCCAGTGAATTGCCATCCAGATGTGCCAGAGACACACAGAATTGCTCCCCAATTAAGGGGGACCCAGAGTATGAATTAAGTCTTATGCTAAAGGCCTACACAGATTGAAACCCAGATACTTGAAGGAATACCTATCTCACCTCAACCTGCCTGAACACTTAGGCCACCTTCAAAGTGTTGGAAAACGCCCTGGGGTGCCCCTGCAGCCCCCGAACTCTGAGCTTCCTCCGGTATGCGCAGCTCTGGAAAATGCATTTCCCTTCATACACCAGTGCACTTCAGCAACGTATATTAAATGATATATGCACACTAATCTTCTGGCATAACACAGCAAGAAGCGTGAGACATCGTAGAGCTAATCTACATATTTATTTACACACTATGTACAGACAAAGGATTCATGGCGTCTTCTCTCTCCAGCTCTGAGAAAAGAACAGACAGAAGTAAAAGCAAAAGTACAGTACATAGTACATACAGTGGAAGAGATAAGACTGTCTTCCATTCCCACACTCTTCCCAGACAGGCATGTGATTTACACCAATCTCTTCTGCAGCATCAGAGGCGTGAAATACTAACACAAAGACCATCTTCTAGCTGGTTTCTCCACCATTTGAAATGTGGCGGGTGGGGAGAGATTCACATTTGGGATACTGGTCTGGTGCCTACTGTGATTTTTTAAAACTCATTTATGTTTCGTATCACCTGCAAATGTTTCTCACTCCCAGGTGTGTTATACTGCTGCCTCCTTTGTTGTTTTGGGTGCCATGTTTATTACTCTGCATTTTGTTCTATTCTTTGTGTTATACCAGCTGCTGTAGAAATGCAATGTATTGAGGGTTGGTATATTGAGGCATAAAATAACGAGTCTGTGCTGTCCCTTTTTTCCAGGAGACCCATCTACAAGTCCATCGTTGCTGAGAGCGACAGCAAGTAAAGATGTAGAGGACCAGTCCAGGAAAAGCGTGACTGGGAAAAACAGGGGGAAGAGGAAAGCAGACGCTTCTTCACCACAGGACAATGAGCTTGAAGTTAGTCTCCAGCTATTATCACACATCTCTCTCTCTCTCTCTCTCTCTCTCTCTCTCTCTCTCTCTCTCCCTCTCCCTCTCCCTCTCTCCCTCCCTCCCCTCCCTCCCCTCCCTCCCCCTCTCCCTCCCTCTCCCCAAAGCTTTAACAGTGTGTTTCGTATTGTAGATCAGATCAAACTTCTGTGTTTCTAGTCTATAGACTATTGCAAAGCAAAGTTTAACAATATAAAAGTAAGACAGAATAGATTAGTTGGACACAACTAAACTACAACATAAACAAACTTAGAATGCTGAAATTCCTTGGCAAATCACACCTTGTCCCTTTAAAAAGAAGTGATTCTTACTCTAACAAATACTGAAATGGCTAAAATGAAATAAAATAGAAGTTGTACAAATGTAAAAGGAAGTATGTAAAACTGAATTACTGCCAATACAAAATGTGTGGTTTTATCTTGTCTGCTTAGTAAGTTACTTATAGACTCATCCCACTTCAAAATGGCAGCACTAGAAGGACTTGGAAGTCCTCTGTGGTGATGAAAGAAACCTCCCAGTAAAGGTACTCTGCTGACCAAGCACAGGCAGAGGGCAGGCGTCTACTTTTTAGCCAATTGAAAAGAGGCATTCTGCCTGCCCATCAGAGGAGCTGATGCTGCCCACACGTTACCTTCTGCAACTGAAAAGAGCTTTGTAACTTGGTCATACCCCAGCTCACAGTGGTTTACTGTGGTAGGCCTCAGCCTCTGACTTCAAGCCCCAGAGTCTTTGACAGTGTCTCTTAGTAAACATATTTATACATTCATGATGCAGTGTCATCGATCATCATTCCTGCAAAACCCTCCTAGGGACATAAGAAAAGCCCTGCTGATTTGGATCAAAGGCCTGTCTAGTTCCGAATACTGTTCTCTCAAAGGCCAACCATTTGCCCCCAAGCAGGACATGAGCACAATAGCCCTCTCCAACAAGTCTTCCCCAGCTACTGGTATTCAGAGCCATGCTATCTCCGAAACTGGATGTAATACATAGCCATCATGACTAGTGGCCTTATTCTTCATGACTTTGTCCAATCCCATTTTAAAGGTGTCCAAGGTGGTAGCAAATATTTTACCTTGTGGCAAGTAAGTCCATAGTGTATGTGTTATGTGAAGGACTTCCTTTTGACTCTGCTGAATCTCCTATTGTAGAGCTTCATTGGGTGATTTTCCCTTGGCTACATTTAATATTTTTTCAAAAGCAGACTTAATCTATGATGTCCTCTTTAAGCTTCCAAAATGGAGGTGGGGGGACTTTCTAGGCAGTTGAACAAAAGCAAGCTAACCTCTGCTGTTTGTCCTTTCTTCTTCAGCGAGTGTTCCTGTGGGACTTGGATGAGACCATCATAATATTTCATTCTCTTCTAACAGGATCATATGCCCAGAAATACGGGAAGGTAACTAGTGTTTTTGCCTTTTCCTCAAAACTTCTGAATTGTTTGATCTTTGCTCTGAGCTAATAAATACTAATTGCAAATCTAGTACGTGTGCACTCTAGTAGCAGTGAATCAGGGATAGTGCTCAGAAGGAAATATGAGAAACTTTTTATCTGGCCCTGTTACAGAGATGGGATGTCCTTAGATCCACACTCTCATTCTCTCTCCTTTTTGGTTTCCTTGCTTCAGACCTGGCCTTACTCCTAAGTAAGCCTATAGCTGCAGTCCCATAGACCTGGGAGTAAGTCCCATTGAACTCGCTGGGATTTACTTCTGACATGCATAAGAGTGCACTGTAGGGTATTGTCAGGGCTGCCTCAGGTCCCAGCTCACAAGAGACCAACGCCAAATCCAGTTTATATACAAAGACGTTTATTGAAGTGTATTGTATGCTCCACAGCCGAGGCGCGCAGCCCCACGTCTGTTACGCTTAGACCGCTGAAGTCCCCTCTGAGTCAGTCCCGCCTCAGCACCACTTTAAGAGGCTTGTGCTGCTCCACCTCTTCCTTTCTTTCCTTTTCCGCAGGGTCTTCCTGCCCCCTGGGGTTTCGCCCCTCCTGGATTCCCCTGACGCGGAATCCCCAGACAGCTCTTCCCCCCTCCTGCGTGCTTTGGGACCTGGCTCCTCCTCCGGACTCCCTGTGCTTCCGCGCGCCTCCACATTTGAACTTGGCGCGCGTTCGCAACCTCTAACCTTCCTCTTGACAGTTACACTACTCCCTGCACTACTCCCCTCCCCTTCCGGGAGGATGTCTTGCTCCGATCTCCCCTCCCTCTCTGCTTTCGGACCTGCTTCCCCTGTCACGCTGGAATCTCCACCCCCTCCACTGCGCTCTGGCGGAGAAGCCGGTCCCGACTCCCAGCTCCCACTCTGGGTTCCCCCGCTGGTCCCCTGCTCCTGACCAGTCCCCCCTGTGACTCCCCTTGGCCTGACCACAGGCGCCCCCTTCTGGGAATCCTCCGATTCACTTGAAAGACTCATGGAATCCCTCAAGTCATCGTCATCCTCTTCCTCGCTGCCCTGGGATTCTTCCCCCTCACTCTCCGTCTCCTCCCTCACCTGTGCCTCTGTCCCTGAACCCCTGACAGGTATCTTTCATTGAGTGACAGCTCTACATACAAGGTGTGACTGGAAAGTTCGGTGAATGGTTACAGAAATCAGACAGCGAAAAACATTTGAACATACATACCTTACAGGCCTTCAAAGTAGGCCCCCTCTGATACAATGCACTGTTGACAACGTTCATAGAACTGGAGAAGTCCTCTTTTCATACTGCTTTCAGTTCCCTCGTCACAGCAGCTTGGATGTGTGAAATGTTGGGAAATCTGCACCATTTCAGTGCAGATTTCAGTTTTGGGAAAAGAAAGAAATCCGGTGGGGCCAGATCGAGAGAATATTGAGGGTGGGACAACTCAGTAACCTCATTAACAATTTCATGCTGAATATGCAATTCTTCCGCCATCATTCGGATGGACAAACGCTGATCCCGCATCAATAACTCAAGAACTCCGTTGACATTTGCCGCTGTTCTGCTAGTCGATGGTCTGCCAGACTGAGGGTCCTCTTCAATGGCTTGCCACCCTTCATGAAAACACTTAAACCACTCATACACTGTCTTTTGAGTTATAGCTTCATCTCTGTACACAATTGTGAGCATTTTGTGGGTTTCCGATGCCAATTGTATGTTCAGATATTTCTCGCTTTCCAATTTCTGTGACCATTTACCGAATTTTCCGGTCACACCTTGTAGAATGACCTTCATGTTCTAAAATAGCTCATTTTACTTCAATGCAGTTTAATACTGGCCTCTTCCTCTTTTCCATTCTAACTTCTAGGATCCAACTCTAGTGATTAGCTCTGGTTTGACCATGGAAGAAATGATTTTTGAAGTCGCCGACACACACTTATTTTTCAATGACTTAGAGGTATGTGTTCTCTTCCAAACTCCAGTTTTAATGCATGAACTTTCCAAAGGTTACTGGACTACACTTCCTATCATGCCCTGCTGCTAGCTATTCTGGCTAAGGCTGCTTGGAGTTGAAGGTCTAGCAGCATTAGGAGAGTGGCAAGTTCCGTACTCACAGGGCAGACCATAACTGGGCTGGATGGACACATAGTCTGTCTTAGAATCACAGAATTGTAGAGTTTGAAGGGAACCCAAGCACCATCTAGTCCAACCCCTTGCAACTTGGTGTAAGGGAGCTTCCTAAACTTAATTTTCTCTTATTGCAGGAGTGTGACCAAGTTCATGTAGAAGACGTTGCATCAGATGACAATGGGCAAGATTTAAGGTGATACATTTGTATTGGTTGCTTCCAAGGTCTAAAATGTGGCAACAGAAAGGACCCCTTACAGTGTTTTTAGGGGACTTTCAAACAGGTGACATTTTGTTCACCCTACCTAGGAAGCAGTCACAATGACTTCCTGTTCCCCCTTCCTCCTCCTCCTTCACCTGCAACCTGAGATATTTTTTTTTAAACTGGAGGCACCAAGTATTAGAACTGGAACTGCATGCATAAGATCTGCGCTACCACTGAGCTGCTGTCTCTCCTTTATAGACCTCTCGAATAGGGACATTTCTGAAAGCAGCTCAAGAAACAATACTTGCTAACAGAGATTCCAGGGTAACTTGTCCATGAAGAACCCCATATTTCCCCCAGCTGTCAGGGCTTAAGATTCAAGAGGAAACTGAGCCCAAGATACAGTGGTACCTCGGGTTACAGACGCTTCAGGTTACAGACTCTGCTAACCCAGAAATAGTACCTCGGGTTAAGAACTTTGCTTCAGGATGAGAACAGAAATTACGCACTGGTGGCGCAGTGGGAGCGGGAAGCCCCATTAGCTAAAGTGTTGCTTTAGGTTAAGAACAGTTTCAGGTTAAGAATGGACCTCCGGAACGAATTAAGTTCTTAACCAGAGGTACCACTGTATTTCTTTTTATTTTTTTTTTATTTATTAAATTTGTATACCGCCCTATGCCTGTAGATCTCAGGGCGGACCTGCCCTGATCCGGTGATAATGATAAGGTGATCAGACCCTCAGTACACAAAGTCTGAATTAGAACTGGTATTCAGGTTTCTGAGCAGCAGATCGGCAGGGAATGGAGCTGAGTATTTTCATGTGCAGGGAGATCTGCTGTGGGTTATGCAAGAGGACTTGAGTCACCCATCTAACAATGATCCAGGTAGAAGTTGCCAGTAGGTGTAATACAAATACAACATTTTCTGTCTCAGCAACTACAATTTTTCCACGGATGGCTTCAGTGGCTCAGGAAACAACGCCAATCATGGTTCAGCGGGAGTCCAGGGTGGAGTGGATTGGATGAGGAAGCTGGCTTTCCGCTATCGGAAGGTGCGCGAGGTCTATGACAAATACAAAAGCAACGTAGTAGGTGAGTGTGAGGAGCATCCCTGTTCCTGCTGCAACCTGAGGGTATAGGCACTAGGCTGCAGGGGTAGAGTTCTAACGTTATTAAGCTCTTCCGTGTTGGAGAGGTGGGGCCACAATCAGCCAACCAACCCTGAAAATTGGAGTGAGGCAGTTTCTTTTTTCTGTCTTTTAAGACTATGCCAGCATTGTAGTAACTGGGTTGGTTCACACGTAATGCCAAGGGGGGGGTTTACTGTTATGAGGAAAAGTTGCACTGAGCCTGGGACTTGCATTCCACCACTCGAAGGCTTCTGTTTTTTTGTTTTTTTAATGCAATTTATTAATTTTATAATAACAAAAAATCATAAACAGAATTTCAAACCATAATTTTTAGCTCATCTGTATATACAAACCATAATATCACCATACTTCCCTCCGCTCCCCATCTTGGTTCCATTGTTTTGTGCTTATTCATGCATGTCCATAAAGCCTTATATTCTTAACAGTCCAATTTTAAAACCTGATGCATCTTATTGCAAGTGACTTTTAAAAGTTCAACTAATGTAGAAATCTGTACACAAAGCTTAAAAAAATATGCATTAAACATTTCCCTTTTTTAAAAAAATCAAAGTTCTCTTTCTTTCTTGGGTTTCAAATTATCCAATTTGTCCTGCATAGTTCACTGTTATTTTACCAGTCTTCTTTATCCTTCTTTGGGGGTGGGCTGATACTGGCCTGGCATCCACTCTCAAATACAGGGGCAAAGTCTTTTGCTCCATAAGCCCATCAAGTCCTGTACATCTCAATGTTATAGCTTCAGGTTTTTTTAAAACAAAAATCATTTTCAAAATTCTCTTCAAGTCTTTATATGTCATTTCCCAGGCCTTTTTAATAATTTTACATCGGCACCACATATAGTAGCCTCTCATAGCTTTTGCAGGGCTTCTGTTTTTTATTAACCACAGTTTAGTATGTCATCCAAACACCAAACTCCGATTGATTAATTTTATCTATGGTTTACTAAACTGATCTGGCCCTTAAAAATATGGTTTGAAGGAGGCTTCCTTCAACAAACAATAGTTAAAATTAACCTCAGTTTGTTAAGTTTGGACAACATAGGACGCTGTGATTAATCTAAAACATCAGGGAAAGATTCTAGATTTCTTGTAGCCATGCACATGAGGGCCCGAGGCTTGCAGCAGCTCATCCTCATAATGCTAAACTGTGGCTTAGCATTTTGCCCAAACTGGATAAACTGGATTGTCTTAACAGTTTGACATCTGAATTGTCTAGATTGAAAGACATATTGAAGGCAAAAGAAATAGCTACTCCATGTCTGTGAAATCCCCCGTTTTATAAAATAAGTACCTATTCCCACATTGGTGAAATGCCTGAAGAGGTCTTTTCTTAAAACAGATTACTCTGAGATCTTTCACGTTTTTACAATAGGTAAAACTGTATAGGTTTTACTGTCTAGATACAATAGGTATCACTGTATTTTAGCACAAATGTATCTGTGAGTTCCATTAATGGAGAGCAAGATTGTTTTTGTGCAACATAGAATGTTTTATATGTAACCATTTGCAAACCATCTGAAGCGCAGAAAAGCAACCTATAAATTCCAAAATGAATAACTGTTGGGGTTGGAAATGTTTCACTTGACATTTTCATAATATTATTTCTGTACTGAAACACTTCCAAATGAAGTGAATCCAGAAATCACAGCCCTTGCTCTGATTGCACCAATAATAGGGTTGTATCCAATGTGAGTCATACTCAGATCTATTTAAATTAATGGCTAACTTACCGTATTTTTCACCCTATAGGATGCACTTTCCCCCCTCCAAAAATGAAGGGGAAATCTGGGTGCGTCCTATGGGGCGAATGCAGGCTTTCGCTGAAGCTTGGAGAGCGAGAGGGGTTGGTGCGCACCGACCCCTCTCGCTCTCCAGGCTTCAGGAAGACATCCGCAGCCTAGGCAGCCCTGCGGGAGGTCCCGCAGGGATGTCTAGGCTGCAGATAGCAGCCTGCTTCCCGGAGCGTCGGGCGCCCTGAAAGCAGAGCGCCCGGCGCTTCGGGAACACATCCGCAGCCTAGGCAGCCCTGCGGGAGGTCCTGCAGGGCTGTCTAGGCTGTGGATAGCAGCCTGCCGCCCGGCGGGCGGGGCGCCCTGAAGCAGAGCGCCCCTCGCACCCGGCATACTTCCGCAGCGTGGGGAGCCCTGCGGGGAACGCTGCGGATAGCAGCCTGCCGCCCGGTGGGCGGGGCGCCCTGAAGCAGAGCGCCCCGCCTGCCGGACAGACATCCGCAGTGTGGGGAGCCCTGCAGGAGTTCCCCGCAGGGCTTCCCATGCTGCGGATAGCAGCCTGCTGCCCGGTGGGCGGGGCGCCCTGAAGCAGGGCGCCCCTTGCGCCGGGCAGACATCGGCCAGCCCCACAAGCTAGGGGGACAGCAGGGAGGCGCAGTGCCGCCATCCCGCTGTTCCTCGACCTGGTTCGGTTTCCCCAACCTGCTTTTGGGAGGGAAATAAAGGGGGGGGGGAATTCCTTTATTTCCCCCACCAAAAAAACTAGGTGCGTCCTATGGGACGGAGCGTCCTATGGGACGAAAAATACGGTAGGTCCATTAATTTCAGTGGGTCTTCTCTGAGCAGAACTTAGTTTGGCTACAACCTGTTACTTGATATACTTATGTTTCTGCTTTCTGACCAATGTAATTTGTGTGCATTCTGCAGCCCTTCTCAGCCCAGAAAAGAAGGAGGCTTTGCAGAGATTAAGGGAAGACATAGAAATGTTAACAGATTCCTGGTTGGGAACAGCGTTAAAGTCCCTGCTGCTCATCCAGTCAAGGTATGGAGATAAGTGTCTGCTCTGCCAGCTGCCATATTTACAGCTCTAGTGCAATGTGGTACATGCTATGCATTTTTTATAGTGATGTGTCTCATACACTATTGGGTAGAAATATATGGTCTGAATTGTGATGCAACTACAATGTTTTAGTGGAGATCCTTGTGCCTTAGTACCCAAACACACGGCTGCATTGCCTTTCATCCAATCAAAAACGTAAAGGCCAGGGGAGCTGGGCAAGAGAAATAGGATAATTTGCATCTCATTAAAATGTACAGGAAATATGCAATTGTCAGATTTTTTTATTTATTGATCATAGTACAAGCTACATGCACACAATATTATATTACATGCAGAAGCAGCTCACTGGGTAAAATGGTGTCACTACACTTGCTTCCTGATGGGTGGGTACAATGGTGGAGGAACCCTCTCCAGCACCCAGGGTGGGGCAGTCCGTATGGAGTGCGCATGTGCAGCATCCCGCGTGTGTGCACTCTGTACGGGCTGCTGCTAGTGCACGGTGGCCGTACGGGCTGCTGCGCAAGCAACATACCGTAAGGACTGTACATGTACAGCATCACATACAGACTGTGCATGCGCGTCAGCCCGTATGGTCGCTGTGTGAGAGGCAGCCCATATGGATGCCTGTGGGAGAGGCAGCCCGTACGGACTGCATGTGCCCTGAGCCGCTCTACAGCTGGGGGGAGGCAGGGGCCATCTTGTCACACACCCCCAGAGTGGCACCCGGGGCGACCCACCCCCTCCGCCCCCCACTTCATACGCCCCTGGGTGGGTTGCTTTTGCTTACACAGGAGGAGAGGGGTGAGGTGTGGGGGTGTGATTAGCACAGTGCAAAAGCACCAGCAGGAGAACTGGATTGGCTCTGCCGCCCCCACCCAGCAAGCTGCTTCCCATTACGTGTTTAATAATGTAATCTGCCGATACCTTTTGCCAGTTGCCCTGTCATCAGAAGCAAAGGAGGGCAATTTCAGTTGTGTGCCCTGCTTATGTAGGTCCCTTCCCAAGGAGGCTCAGCCGCTGTCTTCTTTTGTTACCCTTCAAGTGCCCAATAAAGCCTGTGTGTTGTACAGCCAGGCACTATTTAGATATGCTGGCTGATTGAGATTGAACTCTGCATTCTTCTGCTGTTCTTCTGCTGTAGTTTGATTGTGTTCACTTTTTTATTGAATTTTTACATGGCACTACCCTGAGATCAAGTGAAACTGGTATATAAAAATTTAAAAGAAGTACACCACACACATATTTAGATTTAGCTAGATAGAGAGACGCACATATAGATATACCCAGTGCTTTTTTCTGGAAAAATAGGAGCCGGTACTCACCTATGAAGTTGTTAGAGTAAGTACCACACTTTTTAACAACAAAAGAGGTACTGCATACCCCTAAGTACCCCCTGAAAAAAGCACTGGATATACCCATCTAGATATTAAACATGATTTTATCTCTTGCCTTTTTATGTGCTTAATTTAATTGTTTCAAATGGATCTGTAGTGCATTATCAGGCAAACTCTATGCAATTAATTTGCTGCTTCACAATATCACTATTTGAATAACTGGAAGCCAAGACCACCCTTAACACTGAACCATTGCAAATGTCAGCCCCAGAGATCAAGGGTCGCTTGAAATATGGATGAGAGGTACAAAGAATAACAAATACTGTAATGCATAAAAGGGGAGGATCCAGTCTTGAGTTTCATGTCATTTCTTGTTCCTTCCATTAGTGCTTGCAAATACAAGGCTGGCAGCATCCCACCTTTTTTTCAACTTTTTATAAGCAAGCTCCTCTCCCTGACCCATTTCTCTTGCCACCTTCTAGAAAGAATTGTGTGAATGTTCTGATAACGACTACTCAGCTGGTGCCGGCTCTGGCCAAAGTTCTGCTGTATGGATTAGGTGACGTGTTCCCAATTGAAAATATTTATAGCGCAACAAAAATAGGTAGGTGGTGACATCAAATTCCAACTCTCTTTGGCAGTTGTCTTGGGTGGCGGTAGGGAGTCGGCCCTCTTGTACAACCTGGGGTTGTACAACCTCCCCTGGAAGGAGGGGGAGACTTCAGTGCGTAAAGCAACCCCATAGCACATGTTCCACTTTCTGCATGACTCCTTAAAAGACCTTTGTTGGCTCAAAGCCATTTGGAGCAAAGCTGTGCTCTCAGATACAGTCATACCTCGGGTTGAAGTTGCTTCAGGTTGAGCGTTTCCGGGTTCTGCTCCACGGCAACCTGGAAGTAATGGAACGTGCAACTTCTGGGTTTTGCCACTTGCGCATGCGCAGACGGTCAAAATGACGTCATGCACAGAAGCAGCAAATCGCAACCCCGCAGGTGCAAACACGGGTTTCATTCGCTTCAGGATGCGAATGGGGCTCCAGAACGGATCCCGTTCGTATCCAGAGGTACCACTGTACTGTTGCAGTCTCTATAGTGGGTGGGTAAACTGGGCTTTAGCACTCCTATCAGCTATATATTTTATTTTATTTTATTTTATTTTATTTTATTTTATTTTATTTTATTTATTTATTTATTTATTTATTTATTTATTTATTTATTTATTTCTGTCTGTTTATTTCTTAAACAAGTTCTCTAAGTGTCTTACAATGTTGCAAAGGTCAGTAGTAGTAGTAGTAGTAGTAGTTTTGGCATTTTTATCCTGCCCTTCCACCAAATGGGGCTTCCAGAATGGCTTACAAAAATCAGTGAGAAGACAGCCCCTGCCCCAGTTCACTAAGAGACACAATGCAAAAAGAAAAAGAACTGGGAGGGAATAGGAAAAAAGCAAGCTCAGGCATTCTAAATTACAGAAATCTTGTAGTGAACAGCAGGAATGGAAACAATTTGGAGAAGAGCCAAAGGTTGCTGAGCCTTTCAGCAAAGCTGTTGGAGAGGCCCTGCAGGCAAGGATCAGGGTTCAAGGGAAGAGCGAGCCCTGCCATGGTGCTGGGGCCCCGACAGCTGCCCACAGGTACCACATACTGACGCCAACCCCACTGGGGCCTGTACCTTTCCTTTGACCATAAGCAACAGTGTGTTTGTAATCTCTTGACAGGTAAAGAGAGCTGTTTTGAAAGGATTATCTCTCGGTTTGGGAAGAAGGTGACATATGTGGTGATTGGAGATGGGCGTGATGAAGAGATGGCAGCCAAACAGGTGACTGTTGACTACGTTTCTCTTGCAGCACCCTTCCTGAGAAGAGCCGGCTCCCTTTTTGCACCCCAATAATAATCCATTGCCTCCCTTCCTCCTGCAGGCACTGCCAAATGGCCAGAGCCTGTTTGCCTTAGAGACAACACAGCCATAGCATCCGTGGGTGTCCTTTGCCCCCTTTTTTGTTGTGTATATTTCATTTCTCAGTGTGTTGGAGCTTGCCTGGGGTGTCTGTGGATGACCCAGCATATCCAAATGATCTTCAGAAGGCAGGAGGATGGCTCCACAGATGATGATAATAATAATAATAACTATATATATATAATGCCCTCCCCATCTGGCTGGGTTTCCCCAGCCACTCTGGGCAGCTCCCAACAAAATATTAAAAACAGGATAAAACATAAAACATTTAAATCTTCCCTAAACAGGGCTGCCTTCAGATGTCTTCTAAAAGTCAAATAGTTGTTTATCTCTTTGACATCTGATGAGAGTGCGTTCCACAGGGCAGGCGCCACTACCGAGAAGGCCCTGTGCCTGGTTCCCTGCAACCTCACTTTTCGCAGTGAGGGAACCACCAGAAGGCCCTCAGAGCTGGACCTCAGTGTCAAAGGGGATTTTGAACCTGCTCCCAGGGAAAGCCTCACCCTCGCTAGGTAGGGTGGCCTAGCTGTACTTTAGCGACTGCTGTCAACTGCGTGCTTCTGCTTCTGAAAATAGCAACATTGGCTGGTTGCCTGTGAACCCTTCCTGACTCTTTTTTCATTTCCTCACGGGTGAGGCCTGCGTTCACTCATCTCCTGCAGAGCACTGACTTCCATTCCTGCTGCACAAGTTGCTTATGTGCTTGTTTCTTAACACCCCTCCACCTCTTTTGTTTTGCAGCACAACATGCCCTTCTGGAGAATCACAAATCACGCCGATCTGGTGTCGCTCCACCAGGCCCTCGAACTGGACTTTCTGTGAGGAGCTGAGCAGCAGGCAGTCCGGCACAGCTCCCGACAGCCCCATCTTGGCAAGAGCAGACTTGGGGACTTCCTTTTTCATCCAGACAAAGCAATGTAGCTAACGGAAGTGTACAGTAGGAGGCGCCACAGCGTCGTTTTTCCCAGGAGAGCCACCCAAGCCTTTCACTGCTGTCTGCGTTTGGGCAAAGGGAATTTGAGGAGGAGACCCAAAACAGAGCATCCTGGCTAGGAATCTCCAGCAGTACAGACCTAACCCACTGTGCAACCTTTGATGGTATAATATTATGCATTTTCTTAAAAAAAGGAAAGAAAAAAAAGCAGTGGGTTGTGGTTTTTGTTTTTTGTTTTTTTGTAGAGTACTTTGTCACCTCCAGGCCTCTCTCTCGAGCTTTCAGAACATAAAGAGAAGTGAACTGATTGTTTATTTTTTTACAGAAAAGGGTCCAGAAACATTTCCCTTCCTGCAAAGCCAGAAAGGGCTGTAGATTTTCATGGAAAGGCCACAAAACAATTCTGTGTGTTGAGAGGGTGGTGGAAGTTCTTCCAGTGTCTGCTGGGGTACTGATTATAGGCAGCCATCCGCTCAGTGCCTGACGCCAAGAAGGGGTGGCTGGGGCCAGTACTTCTGAAGAATCTGTCTCTCTGTCTCTCCACTCCTGAGCAGCAGCATGACATTTAGGTGCAGGTGAGGTCAGATTACCTGAGTGACAGAAAAGGGAAAAACACCATTTCTTCCTTCTTTTTGACAGCTGACTTGCATAAGCAGAAGCAGGATTTCTTAAGAGGCAGCACAGTGTGAAATGATAGGAGCTGCCCAGCCAGCAGAGAAAATCCAGCTAGGAAAACACCTCCTTTGCAAATACTTTAGTGTGATCTGCCAAATTTGCACGCAATATTCCAGCTTGGCAGGAACTGTAGCCTCCTCATTTTGCATCAAACGTGCTGCCTCTTTGTAATTTTTTTGTGGTGCAGGGAGTTAGGCAGAATGGAGTGTCTGGCAACTTGCAGGTCTGTGAATCTTCTCTTTAATTCAGAATAGGAGATAGTTACCATAGTGTCAGGGTCAAGCACTGGCTTAGTGAAAGGGAAGTAGGGACACCTGTGCTCACTTGCAGAGCAGAAAATTCAAAATGCTAATGACTATAGGGGTGGAAACCCCCGAAAGTTTCAAGGGGGAACCTCCCAACAAATTATTTCATTATTTTTATTTCAACTATATGCCACTTAATATTCAGAATTCCAAAATGGGTTGCTGAAGCTAGGGACCCTGCCAAGCTCATTGCTTCTGGCTTTGACAGGTGCAGATGCATTTTATTTTTTAGTCCCAGTCAAAGACTCTCATGTCCCAAGAAAAGTCCCCATTGCCTTTGGTACCATGCAGTACCTACTGCTGATCACCCACCCGACAGTGCTTTATCTGCATACTCCTTAAGTAGTAAGGCAGAAACTGTAGGGACTCATAGTTCCATTCATACCAGCAGGTGGAGAATAAGTTCTTCTTGCTAGGTAGGCAGCATTCTGTTTTCTTTCCCTGCGGGAACATAGTGTATACTAGATGGGTAGATTCTGCACCACAGAGAAAGCCGTACAGGGTGCCAGAAAGCTGCTGTTTCCTGACGTTTATCGCAAGCTCACAGAAGGCAACATAACAGTATTCTTTGGGATGAAAATGCATCCCACTCCCTCAGAAAGGAAGTAATTCCAGCTTTCTGTGAATTTTTAACTCCTTTGCGAAGGCCAGAAAGGTCACTAGCTGAGCAGCCACTCCTGAGACATCTCCTACTGTATTGGTGTGGGCTGTGCTTGACTTTGGAATCAACTCTGTGCCTTAACTTCCATTGCAACTCTTGGATATGTCAGCAACTGTAGAGGAATACCTTGCCCGGCCCCCATTTAAATTAACCTAGTTTTTTTGTTTCTTTTAAGTGTTTGCAGAAAGCGTAGCGGGCAGGGATTTGTTAAGCCACCAGGAAACTGACCGTTGTTGCCCTGAGTTTTGTTTAACCTGGCGAAACTGTTTCGAACGCCTTCAAGATTTCAGAAGACCTTTAGCTGACGTGTGTGAAGCTTTGTTTTTGCATCAGATACCAATATTTATATAGTGTCCTCTCTGATGTTTCCTAACCCACTCAGGGGATGGTACATTTTCTGTGTTAACGTTAATAAAGATTGTCCTGGCTCTTGTTATCATTGAACTCACTGGCTGCGTTTCTCTTGGGTCTTCATACAGTATTTGGAAACTGGCTCCTCGCCCCTTCCTACTCTTTCCCACTGTTTAGCATTCAAGCACCAGCCAGTTCCCTTCTAATGCAATCGTGGGCTCTCCGCATCCTTTACGTCCCCGCAGTGAGCTTGGGAGACTTGCGTTCTCAGCTCCAACTCTGCCTGTGTTTCCATTGCAGTCTGAATGCCACCAGAGGCAGCTGCATGCGCTGGTGTAGATCAGAAATGCTGATTCACCCTCGGAGTCTTGCAGGTGTCCAGAATTGGCATCAGCTGTGCTTATGGTTATGATTAGAAGGCATTAACGGCTGTAGGTTTCCTCAAGCATCATGTTCTGTGTAATGGGAACTGTCCTTGTGAACTGGAAAAATAAAGTCTTTATTTTCTGTATAAAAAAAAACGTTGTTCTATTCCTGCTTTCTGAAAACTCGATCCAAGCTCACTCTCGGTGCAAGGAAAGTTGGTGTGTGTGGATTCATATGTATTGAGACTTTATACCTCACATGCAAGCTGCAAGCCTTGTTAATTATAAGCCACACCGTTTATATAGCCAGACACCCAAGAGATTTTTTTGTGCCCTTACAAAATTTTGTCATTCCTTTTTAGAAAAACAACTGCCCTATGCTCTCCCCCCCCCCCCCCATTTCCCCAGACTGGTTTTATGGTTCCCCCCACTGTGATGGCCCACCAAGGCCCACCAAACATTTTCCACTTGAAGGCTTAAAAACATTTTTATTCACCCTGATAAGTCCCCTGCCCCAATAGTTTCTTCCTATTTTTAAATTTTGTTTAATGACAGCCCCCAATAGGTAATTCTATGATACCAAAGGATTGTTTGTGGGTCCCCAAAATTTTCCTCTCGATTTTTTTTTACTGACTGTTCCCCTGCTGTGATTCCGTAATAAGCTTTTTGTGTCACCTAACCCTCAACAACCTTTATTTTTAAAAGGCTAAGTTGGCCATGCCCTAGTTTATACTTTGACATGCCCCCAGTCGTCGTCCCCCAGTTTATCCCTGGATCAATGTGGCCCTTAGCTCAAATGTTTGTGGCCTGTACTGCCTGCAATTTGCTCAAAACAGTATACATCATGGACGGGTAATAATAATAATAATAATTTATTATTTATACCCCACCCATCTGGCTGAGTCTCCCCAGCCACTTTGGGCGGCTCCCAATCAAATGTTAAAAATAGTACGGCATTAAATATTTAAAACTTCCCTAAACAGGTAACGTGTGGCCCTCCATATATTGCCAGACTACAGCTCCTATCATCCCTATTGACCATCCTGGCTGGGGCTGATGAGAGTTGGAGTACAATAACAGCATATGGAGGGCCACCAGTTCCTCACATCTCCTTGGTGAGACATGGCTCCTGTTACATGTATATGCTCTGGGTAGTTTTAATGCAAGGGACAGCCCAAGGAAAGCATGGCAGACAGCCAGAGCTCTTATCTGCTGGGATGCAGAGACCTGCGAGCCCAGAGAAACAGCTGCCACCAGTATGATGTGGAGGAGGCTGATAATCCCTTCCCGAAATACGAAGCACAGCCAGACTAGTGGGGCTCACAATCAAAAGATAAGGAGCTCCCAATCTTGTCAGTCCATAGCCTCATAGCAAAGCTGGCATTGCATTTTTTTAGCGATTAGTCATGCCAAGCCAACATGTCTCCCCGCCTCTAAAATACCTAGAGCAGTGGTTTAAAATTCCTTTGAAGAAGAGCTGCTCCACCCTGAGAAATGAGTACAGGTGACCTGGCTTCAAAGGAAAAGGACTGTTCTCAGAAATGCCATGTGGATGCCATGTGCTGCACCCACTAACCCACGTATATTATTTCAACATAGACACTTCAGGGAGGAGCTTGGGAGTACTGTCTATCTCTGCATCAGCCTGCCCTTTTCCTGAGATTGTTGGAGATTCTTCATCAGATGCCCTCACTGAACTGAGGTGCTGCAACTCTATAATTGCTTGCCAAGAGTGGCTTGTCCTGGGCCTACATTCCTCTTGGCACACGAATTTCTTAGTTTCCCAGGCCTTAAAAAACCTTTCAGCCTCTCCCAGATTATGAGTGGCTGCTGCTATTGAAATTTGGGGCTTCAAAGTTTGCAAAAGCGGCCCCATCTTTCAGGTCAAATTCATGACGTTAGTCACATGTTTATTCTGGATGTTTCGTTTTAAAGCAGAAGCAAACAAATTTCTTTTGGGGGGAGGACAGGAAAAACTGGGAGGGAAGGAGAGAGTTTCAGCAGATTTTGTTCTAGGTCCCAGTTCAGCTCAGCAATGTGTTCCAGACTTGGGCCCTGTGACTGCTTTTGCTCCAGAATAAAAGTAGCCAGGTTAAGCACGCTTGCTGAAACACATGGCTAATAGCAACTGGAGTTTAGCCCTTAAGTGTGCCAACCTATATGAGCTGTGCCACAGGCTCACGACATCATGCTAGGCTTTCAACTGGTTGATTGGCTTTTGTGTTAACTATTCATTTATGGGCCCCTGCTGTTCCACTCAGTGGTGTTCAGGATGCCAGCAGTAATGCAAATTAAATCAAACAGAATACAAAGCCTTATCTTGCATGACCCAATTGTGGGATACCATTTGCTGGCTGAATTGAAACAAATGGGCATTTGTCTATTTTCAAATGACTCATCTAAGGATTATTTACTATCAGAGCAGATGAGGACCGCAAGAACTCATCTGCCTGAGTACTGGGAGAAAAGGGCAAGTTCATTCTGCTTAGGCGTAATAAAGTTTCCTCGGTGTGTGTGCTTTGCAGCCGACAGCATCACCTACTGTTGATTTGCACAAACAACTTGATAACTCAGGTGCACGTTCCATATTATATCACACTGCGGTTGGTTTGAAAAGCTGGAGAGAGGAAGGTAGAAGTCCTATTAAAAGGCTTCTTCCTCTTTTTGGAGACTACTTTGCTGTTAAGGAAACGTAAAACAAGGCATGAGGCCCATAAAGCTCTCTATATGGGCAGTGTGAAGCAAACTTCCTGTCAGAAGTTTCCATTCTCTTTAGTATTTTAGATCTGCGGCAGCTTCACGGCAGAAGTGACAGAATGCTATTGGACTCAGGTCTGGCTGGTGGCCTTCCCTTCATGGAGACAGTGGATAGAGAGTTTTTCTCCCTCTTGTGACACCAGAATTCATGGACATCCAAAGGTTGGAAGATTCAAGAGAGGTAAAAGTACAGGGCAGCCTCAGCAAGGCCTCATCTGATGTTCTTATGATAGGGAGACCCCATGCTCTAGTATTCTGAGAGAAAATATTCTCTGCTCATTCCCTCCACATTCTGTGCAGACTAACGGTGAAGTCATTCTGCAAATATGGAGCCTTAACATAGCCAAAACAGCACTACCCACAAGAAAATGGTACCAGCAGATTTGTTGTTAGGGGAGCAGGGATTCAACCGTAAGTTGGTTCCATGCTCATCAATATAGCCAATTTAATGCATGCTGTATGTGATTGAAAGCTGAGAGAATGAATGGGTAGGGGGAAATGCTTTAGTGGGGCTCCCGGTTAAAAAACAACTGTCATCCCTGTGTGGTGGAAAACGTTTTGCTGTATTTATCCCTAGATAGCCTAAGGTGTACGGGCAGTAAAATGAAGCATGAATACAATGTTGGGTGTTGTAAAAGAGCTGTGATGTCTGTGAAGAAGCTGCAGAGGAATTTGCTGACACGAATAGAGGAATCTATGGCCTTGTTCTTCCTCAAGCCTGTCCCTGTGAAGTTACTTTTGCTCTTCTGATAAGGTCGTTGCCTAGATACTTGACTGCAACTCTGCAATGGCTTCATTTCTGTGCATGTGTAAAGCTAAGGCAAGCGAATGCCTCTCAAGAAGCCTGCGTGATTTATAGGCCTGTGGACTCCTGTGGGCTGCTGCTGTTCTGCCCAAGTAAATCTTATGTCAAACATTTCACAACTGTGGCTAATTGAAGAAAATCCACTATACGTGGCAGCTACCTAAGGAACAGAGGAAGATGGAAGCCTACTCAAATTGTGGTTCGTGGAAGCACTTCAAAATCCTGCAAATTAGCATGCTTTGGGATTGCGCTCCTCTCACATAACTGCTGATAAAACAAGATTTGCACAAGAACTGAATCGCTTTATTCTTCTAAACAACTTCAACAATGTCAATAAGTTAACACTAGCTTTAAACTGAAGGCCAAACTCAACAGCTCTGCTCATGCATTACTCATGTGTTGGGCATTCCAGTGGGTAAGGAATGGGGCTGTGCTGCTTGCCCCTGCTCCTGATGGCACACCCTCAGATTAACCCCCCTCACACACACACACACTCCCAACACATGGATGTCTTCAAACCAACCCACTAAACAGGCGCAGGTGGTCATGCATAAGGGTTCCTTTGCCAATCCATCAACTGTGTTGATTGCAAGGACATGGGAGTAGGGGGCTACCCCGGGGGTGTTATGTTGAGGGTGGCGCCACAACACAGCCCTGCTCCAGCTTCAACATGTGAGTGCCCTTTATACCCAAATAACTCGGGAATATGGCTGAAGTTATGCAGGAAAGGCACATCCAATTTTTAATGAAAGACAGGTGCAGGAGGCTGTGAGTCGGGGAAGGAATGCGAGAGGGAGGTTCAGTGCCACAATACCCATATCCTTTCCCCTACGAGTGAAAAAGAAGGTTGGGATAAAGTTTGAGAAGAAAAACGGCTGAGGAGGAAAGGATCTTTCTCTCTTTTTCACTATCCCTCCCCCCATCCCTCCACTCAAACTTGCAGCCTCCCAAAGCTGCTTTTCGCTTGAAAAAGAAAATACAGGAGACAATTAATGTGCCAGCTGAATAAAAATCTGCTTGCACTTGAGCCCTAGATCAGTTAAAAAAAAAAAAAACCACAATAATCAGGCTCAACAATTTGAACACCTGAAACACATTGCTGTAACAACACTGGAAGCATTTTATCTTCAACTACATCAGGTGAGTGGGGAGGGAGAACAATTCCACCTAGAAATGTAGGGCACATATTTGGGGGTCCTATACAGAAGAACCTGGGACTGGTGTGCCAAGAAACTCAGTTTGTAGGGCTGTTCATGGAACCGGCTCTTTGAGAATGGGCCATTTGGCGACATGAAGCCAGCAGCAAGTAGAAGCTTCATTGAAGCTAAGAGCTTAAGTCACTCAATGGGACAAGAACGTCAGAACAAAAGAGAGGAGCCAGCAAGGGAAGGAAGGGAAGACTCCAAAAGTGCATTAGAAACTAATTAACTACAGCCTAACAAGGTTCAAGTTCTAGGATCCTGAGTCAGTGGCCCAACAAGGGATGGCTAAGATGGTATTGCATAGATAGCACCTGACTCAATCAAGGGACAGCTAAAGCAATGAAGCTTACAATATTATTTGAGCTGTCTCCTGAAGAGAGGAAGTAAAGCCTATTGGCTACAGAGAGGAGGTCAGCGTCACAGTCTTCCCCTGTAGTTTCCTCTCCTTTAATGCTACAATGAAGAATGCACCAGGTATGCAGGTTGAGGGATGCCTTGCACACATACAACTCTTCCAAGCCAATATGGGATGTCGCAGGAGATAAAAGAAACAGGATGGGGTCTTTTTCTAAGAGTGCGCCACGGGCTGTAGCAACCATAACCTCTATCTGAAATGAACCTCTGCAAGGATGGATAACCTGTAGCAGTCATGTTGTTGGTGGACTCCAACTCCCATCAGCCCCAGCCAGCATGGCCAAGGATGCTGAGAGCTGTAATTCAGAAACATCTGGTGGGCCACAGGTTACTCACCTCTGGCCAAGAAGCATGGAAACCACGTTCCTGACTTCACCTTCTAGGCTTAGTCCATGCTGATGATCCTGGAGGCAGGTTTAACATGTATCTGTGCCCCCACCCCAGGAGATGCATGAGTTGCAATGGGGCCAACCACACTCCTGTGAAGGTCAGCATGTGATGACATGAATTCTTTAGAGCGGGGATAGCCAACGTAGTGCCCTTGAGATGGTGCTGGCTACCACCCCCATCACTCCTTCCATTGGCCATGTTTGCTGGGATGAATAACATCTGGAGCGCAACATGTTGTGTACCCCAGCCATAAGAGGGACACCATATGGGAAAAATAAATGATGGTGATGGGATTGACCATCTCCCCCAACCCCCCTGCCCTGTCTGATGTCCCTGCGAAGCTAGAAAAAAACTCTTACATTACAAAAAATAATGTTCAAAGGCAGGCCTGGGATCATCTTGACAGGTACAGACCAAAATATGGGTACACACACCCCAGAACTCCTCTCGCCTCTCTAGTAATAAGGCTTGGCCATATGGGACACAGCATATAGCTGGCTTACAAACAGCTGTCCCCAAGAGTCCCATTTCCTTGATGCTGTGCAACCTTGGAAGTGCCAGCAAAGAAGCTTTGAGCAAGTCCATATGCCCGACGGTTGACATATCCTCGTATAGCCTCTTGGTCACCATGTCCTTGTACAACCAGCTGCCGAAAAGCTGGCACGCCTTTGCCGGCTAGATCTCCATTGTCCATTTCATCACCAGTGACCGGGACTGCGGCCTGCAAAGTAGGGTGCAAACATTTGTAGTAGACGCTTCTCAAAAGGATCCCGGCGACGTAGCAGGGCAGGGCTGCGTAGAGCGCATGCGCCGCAAAGTGGGAGTCGTAGTTCAAGGGAACGGTGTTCCAGAGCCATGAGATGGCGAGGATGGCGCTGTCAACCAAGAGGAACGTGTAGTAGATTGCAGAGCGGTAGCATGTCTTCCCCTCGGCCACATTGAACCAGCAGAAGTAGAGAATGACGGCCACCACAGCCCGATAAGGCCACTCGAAGGCGGCATGTTCCATGAAGTCTGTACCTTGCAATGTAACCCAGAGAAACATGGCAGACCAGACCGCCAGGAAATGGAGGGAAACGTAGCTCGGAAAGACCACCGCGAAGAGCGCCAGGCACAGGATGCGAGGGCACACCAACAGGAAGTTCCACAGGAAGTAGATGGTGGAGGACCGGCGGCCCAGCTTGTGCTTCTCCCGCAGGAAGCTGCGCAGGGTTTGGTGGTAGTCCAAGAGGGCCCAGGCGACACACAGGAAAGAGGTGCAAATCCCAAGCACTGAAATGAGAGGAGGGGCGAGAGAGAGAGCAGTAGGCACAAGGAACAGCCTGAGGAAGAGACGAATCAAATTCACACTACACAAAGACAGGCACTGGTGCTACTAGGAAGAACATGCGGCCTGCTGACACTCTCAAGCTGCGTGTAAAAATAATAAGAATCCAGTCCTTAAGACTGAAAGGATGCATTTGAAACCGAGATGCCAGGGTGGGTAACAAAGTGTACAGAGGGCACTGATAGAACCACAGAATTGTAGAGTTGGGAGGGGACCTGTGGGTCATCATTCTAGTCCACCCTCCTGCAATGCAGGAATTTCAACGAAAGCATCAATGACAGACGGCCACTTCCACAACCTCCTGTGGTCTTGGGGCAGGTTTTTAGTGCCCTGAACCAAACTATGTGATGTTGGGTCGGTAACTGTCTCTCAGTCCGACCCATCTTGCAGGGTGGTTGTGAGGATTAAAAAAAAAAAATTAAGCAGGAAGAGAATAGAATATGCTGCCTTTATCTGATAAGAAGAAAGACAGTGTGAATTAGCAGAAGCAGCCAAAAATAATGGCCAACAAATGTATGTTTATGGCCTTTAAAATGGCCTTTGGGGGTGTATTAGTGAGGTGTTGTTCTTATGTTACGCATTTTGTGTTTTTTTCTCTGTAAACCACCCCCTGATCTTCCCATGAAGGGCGGCATATAAATTTAATACATAATAATAATTTTGCTATTAGTGAATGTGATGTATACGAGTCACCTGGGGTGGTCCTATTTTCTCTGTACCTTTTAAAGTGGTCTGTTGCCCTCAGGTGTGAAGTATGCTTCAGCTACCCACCCACCCAGCTTCTTCACAAGGAATGGGAGATGCCACCTTGTCCTTTGTCTCAGCAAAATGCCTTGGGTTGCGCCTAGCAGGGTGGGTTGGGGTGTTAAAGAAGGGTGGGTGGGAGTAGGGGGTGACCTCATCGGAATGTTTTTGTTTATTTGTTTATCTTTAAATAAATAAATTGTTAGGTTTAATACCTGCCCTTCACCATAAGATCTCAGGGCAGGTCATAATAACATAAAATATAACAGTAAAAACAATTTAAAAACAAATCAGAATCACGATTACAGTGGGTCCTAAAATATACATCTCGAGTGTCAAAAGCTGCATAATTAAGGTGCCAAACACACCTCTGGGGGAAGGGAATGCCAGGACTCAGGGGCCACCACAAAGAATGCCCTCTCTTGCCACCAAACCACCACAAACTCTGGAGGATGGAGGAACTACCAAGAGGGCACTCACTCTCTGCTGATTTTAACATCTGAGCGGGAAGAAGGCCGTCTTTCAGATATTTGGGGGCTGAGTAATTTAGAGCTTTAAACACTAATCTGTTGCCCTCAGTTCGTTGTTTCCCTTCATCTCGTTTGTATTCCGTACATGAAATGGGAGAGAGGCCCTTCTTCTTCTTCGCCTCAGGTAGCAAAATGTCTTGGGCCTGCCCTGTTCTTAGCCATGGTTCGAGACAGGCACCTGGTTGGTCAATGCGAGAATGGGATGCTGGACCAGTGGGAACTTAATAGGCTTTTCTTGTCTTCTTACTGGATTTAAACTGAAATGAGCTACACAAACCACACAAGGAAACTTTGGGAACCAAACAAACCAGTCCTTTACCCTGCACCCTTCTGGACGGACACTCACCCTGAAATATCTCTGCTTTCTTCGTGCATAGGATAATGTAGAGCCCCAGGACGAGCTGAGGGGCGCTTTCCAGGAAGGTCTCAAAGAGGCGCAAGAAGCTGATGTCATGCGACAGGAAAACAGCATAAGCAATATCTTTGTCTGCTTTCGTCCGGCACACGCGGAAGCCCACCTTCAGAACATAGAAACACCTGTGAAAAGGGAAGGTGACACAAAATTCATAGGGTGGGTCATGAAGGAGAGCCAATGTGGGGGTGGTGGATAGACTGTGGAGATCCAGCTCAAATCCTCACGAGGCCCCAAACCATACAATAAAGTGAACTGGGGGTAGTTTCCCTTTCTCTCTGCCTCACCTACCTCATAAGGTTGTTGTGAGGCTAAAAAACAGGAAATATCTTTGTGAGAAGGGCGGGTCATAAAAATGCAATAAATGTTGTTGCATGCCACCCCAATCTCCGAGTGATGAGAGATTCAAGCGGTGAGCGGTGAGAGATTCAAGACACTTACCTACGGTTCAGTTTCCTTGGAATGACACCACCCACACCAAAGAAAGAGCTGTCAGCAGACTCAAGAAAACCCCGAGGTTTCCAAAAGTACAAAAAACCCACAACCTTTTGCATAGGTGAAAACAACCCTCAGGGTTTTTGACCTGAGGCAATCCAGTCAGATAGGTGGCATATAACAACAACAACAACAACAACTTATTATTATTATTATTATTATTATTATTATTATTATTATTATCATCCAAATAAGTTAAATAAGGATGATCACACTCAGTGAGCATGGAATGCTGATTGACTGTTGGGTGAAAATGGAAACTGGGCAAAGAAGGGAAGGGAAGCTGATTGTCTGAAACATAGAACAGGGCACGCCACACTGCAGAATTTTGTTACAGGCCTCACCTCCCGATATTTTACTTGTCTGATTAACAGATACTATAATCACCCTACATTCTAGGAGGTAAGGTCAATCCTCCTTGCGTAGCCCAGTCTCCAAACTTATGTTTGTATAGAATCACAGATTATTTTGCTGGGTTCCATAAACTAAAAACAGACCTAAATGAGGGGCGGGGGGCTTGGCTCCTAGGAAAAGAGGACTCCCACATCCTATCACAGAACTTCACGGTACTTGCTCCCCGAGTACCTTACAGCAAGGGACACAGCATCCCTGATTGTCCTTACCTGTACAGGTAGCCCAGCTGTAGGATGTGTAACACAAGGAGGGTCCGCCGTGCGGGCAGCGCTTCCATAAGGTCTGGGGGGTCACTCCAGTACCAGGCGCAGCTGAAGAACTGCGTTACCAGCGACGACAAGGCCAACAGCCCCAGCACCAGCCCACCCCAGTGGTAGTCCCCGGCCTTCAAGTAGCTGGCGGCCACCCACGCGTCAGCGCCCAGGTCCACCAGAAATGCAGCTGTGCCCATCAAGGCAAAGGCTAGGTCCCAATAACGGTACCGAGGCGGCCAAGGTGCGTTGCAGCTGGGACCACAGCCAGACCATGCCATGGTTTGGGGGCCAACAGGTCCAAAGTGGGTCTGCGGTCCCTAGTGCCAACCCCGAAGGGGGCGGTCTGCAACCTCGCTGCTGCTAGTCACTTAGAAAAGGGACAAAGGTCCCCCACCTCAATTGCATCAATTTTTTCCCTAAAATCAAGTGAGAGCAACTTAACTAAGGCTTGCCCTAATGTCTCCTTCTTTCACGTGGGTGGTCTCCCTCCCAGTCGTCTTTTGGGGGAGGTATAGGGTCCAGGAAAGAGATCTTTCCAGGGACAACAACCCCCCCCCTTTAAAAAAAATCCCCTACAACTTCCAAGAAATCCTTCCTTCCTGGACTCTTCGAGGGCGTCTCTCTGAGCCACTATGTCCGGCTTGCTCCGCCTCCTCCGACGGCTTCCCCGCGGCTAGCTGACCCTACATGCTCCCCAGTTCTCCTCCTCCGCAGCCCTGGATCGCGCAGGATCCTTCCTTCCTCGACGACGGAAGGGGATTCGCTCTGGGTAGGTCGCCGGCCGATCGCCATGGCACCGTCAGCCCGCCTTTCTCCTCCTCCTCCTCCTCTTTTCGTCCCTTCCCGCGCTCCAGGCCTACCAGAAACTTTTGCAGACGGAGCGGGCTGCTGCCTCCACCTCCTACCGGCTTCCAAGCCCTCCTTGGGCCGGGCCGAGCCGAGCCTCTTTGGGCGGAGAGGCGGCATAGCAAGCGGGACGGAGCACGCCCATTACCCGCCCAGCAAGAGGGCAGGCCTTCTCTCTGCAGGGCCCAACTCGCCGTCTAGTCTTGAACAGACGTGGTTGTTTTGCTGGTTCTTGTGCAACTGGCCTCGGGGAAATCACACACCAGGCTAAAAAAGGATAAGTCATGGCTCCGTTAGCTCAGATTCCGTTATGTGAAGCATTCATGTGCATATCTTCATTTTTATTGCATTTTATTTTTTAGAGGTTGTAGAAAGATTATTGCTACAACCTCTAAAAAATAAAATGCAATAAAAATCAAGTTGGTTGTACTTGGAACGAAACGTCAATGCTTCCCCCCCCCCTTATTTTTTTAAGTGTATATTTTGATTTAACGGAGGGTAGTGTACATGGAAACGTACACTATGGAAAGAATCGTAGAGTTGGAAGGGACCACACATTTGAAACCTGGGTCTCTGGGGTCCTAATCCCAAAAGTTTAATTGCTACACCGCTCTGTAGTAAAAGCCCTTCCTTAGTCTTGTCTGGTTTGGAAATGGCTGAAGGCAAAAGCCTATGTGGTAAGATGTCGCAATACATACCCTTTGACATGGACTTTAAACATGCAGTCTCTGTGACGAGAAAAAAACAAGGTTTGGGTTTTTAAATGTACAAGTGGGACCTGCAACAAAATATTGCAGTGTATTCTCACCTTGCAGGAGTGTTTCACTCTCTTGCTCGCTCACTCTCTCTCTCTCTCTCTAATTTTATTTAATTTATGCCCCATCCATGTGGTTCCAGGCCTATTTGCCAGCAAGCCATGTCCTCCAACATAGTACATTCCATCCGTCCCTTGTGACACAACATTCCATGGTTACTGAGCATACTCCATCCTCATTTTACTCTTAAGTTTGCTTCTTTTTAAAAAAATTGTCCTTCTATTAACCTCAGAATTCACCCAAACATTTGGGTACCTCCCTCTTGTTCCTTCATGGTTCCGTTTTGGTTCCATTTGTGTTTGCACTTACCAACTACATTTGTTATTAGAGAAAGTAATGCATCAATTTTTTAAAAAAAATATTCTGTGGCACTTTCCCCTTTACATTGTATGCCACACCCTTCTATCACATGTTTATATTCACCCTCAAAAAGTAGGCAGCACATGGGTAAATTAAAAGCAGAAAGTAACACCAAAAAGGTATTCATCCTGTATTCAAACTGTTCCAATCACTCTTGATACATTCCCCAGAAACAAGGCCACCGCTTGTTCTTGTTTGTATTTGTTTTCTTAGTTTCGATTACCAGACAAATATTAATTTTCATATATATTACAGACATTGCTAAAAATAATAATTTAGCTTTTGGAGATGTGCATTTTAGTTTCTTACACTCTCTTGTTCCTTGTGTTCCCGACTACTCCCGGGTTAGTAGTTACATACACACCATTAGAACATAATAAGAGTTTTTGGTTCAGACCAATGGCCCATCTAGTCCAGCATACTGGTCTTAACAGTCGCCAATTCAAAGCGCATTCCTTCCAAGAATCATGAGAACCATAGTTCACTATAATCCCCAGCACCCTTAGCAGACTACAATTCCCAGAATTCTTTGGGGGAAGTTGTGTGCTTTAAATTTTCTTTAAATGTATGGTGCATAGCTGTCAAGTGTCCCTTATTTGAAGGGACAGTCCCTTATTCCAGCGCCATGTCCCGCTGCTGTCCCTTATTGATGGATGTTCCTTAAATGATGTCCCTTAAATTTCAAAGGAAGCAGCTCCTCTCCCTCCCTCCCTGCCGGCCAGGGAGGAGGGAGGCTCCAACTGTGTTGCTTGGCTGTGTTGCTCACCCAATAAGAAGTCTAAGAACGACTGGGGGGTGGAGCTTGCATGCCTTGTGTGTGGCTAGTTAATGCAAGCTGAGGGGGTTTTTGAATGCTGGGCGCCATTTTGTTGCACTGCAAACTTTGCAGTGCAAAGGCAGGCCGAGGAGCCATCTTAAGTTGAGGCTGCATAGGCCTTGTGGTGCATGTGATTCAGATTCTATTCAGTTGAACCTCTGGTTACAAAGTTGGTTGGACAGTGTTCTCAAAGCTACCCAGCATGAGTTTGACCAGACTGCAAGAGGACAGGAAGACTGGAGTGCCTGGAACAGGTGAGGCTGCAGGTCCCTTATTTTGGCTGCTGGTCCCTTATTTTCAAGGCTGCTGGTCCCTTATTTTCAAATCTGTAAGTTGACAGCTATGGTATGGTGCAAATACAGCCTTAAAGCCTGGAGGTTTCTCCTCTTGGTGTTCTGCTGATTGCCAGGGCTTCAAAGCACCCAAAAGCAGGTCACCTGGAATCATGATGCCAGGTGATTTATGGGCAGCTCCACCCATTTGCCAAACCTGGCCTGGGCAGGGAAAGATAAGAATCCGGCCCACCAGGCAGATGCAGTTCCCCACCCCTGTTGCATAGGCAGTGGTGCAATTAGGTTATTTTAGACTTTGGACTTAATGGTGTTATGGGCCTGCTAGGAGAAGATATCTCATTATCCAGGAAAAACAAATAAATAGGGAGCAGATGAATAGTTGTGCACAGCAGAATTTCAAGGCCAGAGGAATTAAAAGTATTCAGAAACTTCAAATGATAGTACAGGACACAGCAGCTCAAATTTTCTTAGGAGCTTCAGGACATATATTTGGTTATCATCTTGGGCTTAATACACATAGCTTCCCAAATCCTGGGAACCATAGTATACTCCCCACAGGGTAAACAGGTGTCCCACATAAGTTTTTAAGAATGTAAGAATCCTGCTAATCCAGCAGATTTGGCTAGCTAAATGCCTGTGGGAAGAGTTGCAACAGCAACTCTTCTCACTTGTGTTTTCCAGCAGCTGGCATTCAGAGGTGTATCGCCCCGAACCGTGGAGGTAGAACATAGCCATTCTGGCTAGTAGATACTGATGGCCTTATCACCCACGAGTTCATCTAATCTTTCTTAAGTAATCCACATTAGTGGCCATCACTACATCTTTTGGGAGCGAATCCCACAGTTTAACTATGTGTTGTGTGAAGAAGTTATTTCTGTTCTCTTCCAACATTCAGCATCACTGGATTCCCCCCCCACTCCCCCCCCCCACTATGCATAGTTTTATACACCTCTGTCGTGTCACCTCTTATTTCTCTTCTCTCTAAACCGAAAAGCCCCAAATGCTGTAACCGTTCATCATAGGAGTTGTTCCATTCCCGTGATCATTTCAGTTCCTCTTTTCTTTTCTGAACTTTCCCCAGGCAGCATTCCAAGTGGCAGTCACACCACAAGACTTGTGTGACGACAGTATAATATTGGCAATTTTATTTCCTAATGACCCCTTGCATGGAATTCACTCCCCCATCCCCAGCTGCCGCACATTGGGTCAACGACGTCTTCATGGAGCTATCCGCTATGACCCAAGCACTCGTTCCTGGTCATTCAGTGCTATTTCAGAGCATACATATGAAATTAGACATTTTTGCCCCACTGTGCATCATTTTACACTTGGTTTACACTGAATTCCATTTGCCATTTTACTGCCCATTCCCCCAGTTGGAGAAATCCTTTGGGAACTCCTTGCGAGAGGAGACCACGCTAAGCTTTGTTTCTTATTCTGCCAAAATGATCTTGCCTGATGCTGGAATGAGGTTGTCATAATCCTGTGCTCAGACGGTCCAATAGCCCATGGAAGGAGGTGAGCTACCATTTGTATACATACTTTCAAGCCTAGGTTTGCCAAAACGAATAAAACCCAAACCCTGAGAAGGGTGATCTCCTTAGGATGCTGAGGCCTGTGGCAGTGGTCGCATCCTGTGCTTTTTCTGTGTAGAAGCCGGGTGCCTATGCTCGTATCATAGTTCATTCAAGGCTCTCAAAGGCCTAGAGTAACAAGCCCCATCACGCAGCAGAAGAACAGAAGACCCAACTCTGGGACTGAAGGCACTGCTGCGTCACTTCTGGCTTGAATACACTGGTGGTATTTTGCAAAATCAACCTCCCTGATGGCACAGATATGGTCGGTCTGGCAGACGTCATCACAGTCTGAAAGGTCGTATTGAACTGAATTAAACCGGTAGTATTTCTGTAGGTAGCTTTGGTCTTTCTCAAGCTTCTCCACCAGCAGCTGCATGGAGTGGGCGGAACCATCTGGGATCTGGAAAGCTTCTGTCAGGCTGTACTCTTTCTCCCATTTAGGGGCCCCCATGTTAGCATGCGTGAGGTTTAAATAATAAGTTACCATATCCTGAAATGGAAGAGAAGACATTGGGTCAAAGGTGGGTATTTGGTTAAACTTATTTTGACCGACTAAATGCTGAACTCTTTAAAACACAAGAACGTACACAATCAGCAGGCATCGTTTTAGAAAAGGTATTACTGGACTAGGGGCTAACGTTAGCCTTGCAAAAAAAAAAAATCAACCACCACCACACAAAAAAACACCCTTATGTTATCAGTATTTATCCTAAGCTGCTTTGTTTGTTCTTTGTGCTAAAAGAAAAGAAGAAGCTGGCTGCCATTATTGTTTTAAAAGTTTTTACAGTGGTACCTCAGGTTACAAACGCTTCAGGTTACAGACTCTGCTAACCCAGAAACAGTACCTCGGGTTAAGAACTTTACCTCAGGATGAGAACAGAAATCACACAGTGGCAGCAGGAGGCCCCATTAGCTAAAGTGGTACCTCAGGTTAAGAACAGTTTCAGGTTAAGAACAGACCTCCGGAATGAATTAAGTTCTTAACCAGAGGTAAAGGTAAAGGGACCCCTGACCATTAGGTCCAGTCATGACCAACTCTGGGGTTGTGGCGCTCATCTCACTTTATTGGCCGAGGGAGCTGGCGTACAGCTTCCGGGTCATGTGGCCAGCATGACTAAGCTGCTTCTGGTGAACCAAAGCAGCGCACAGAAACATCATTTACCTTCCCGCCGGAGCGGTACCTATTGATCTACTTGCACTTTGACATGCTTTCGAACTGCTGGGTTGGCAGGAGCAGCTGTACAATAAAATACAATAAAAAAATCTCCCTGTCTCTATCTCACTCAACAAACATATACATGCCAACAACCTTTTTCTAAGATGGTGTCTGCTGCAACATGCAGGTGCGTTAAAACCCCCCACAAGTAATTAAAATAATGGCTGAAGTATTTTAATGCAAGAAACAAGGTAATTAAAAGCCCACATTAGCAGGACTGTGCCAGCTGCTGCTGTCTTCATGGCATCTACTGCCTTGCTGGCACTATGTAGTGCAATCCAGGGCAAAAGATAGTCACAGCCAATCTCTGCAGAAGGCTGATCCACTTCTCTGGTCTTTACTGGGCAGGATTAATAACTCTGCCAGAATGCTCTCCCTCCATGGCCTCATTGTCAGGTCACCCTTGACATGAGCGCTTGCTTTACTAGAGACAAACGCAAGCAAATGACGGTGCCCCTACCTTCACCAGCAGCGTGTCACGGTCATATGTGAAGACCCGGATGCCAGGGTTGTTGGCCCCATTGTGCACGCCTGGTAAGGTTGTCTTCCATGGTGTTACTCCTGGAGCTAAAAACATGACGCTGGTGGATAAACCTGGAAGAAAAGGCAATATTAAACTTAAATTAGACTGCTTCCCAACAACTGGGTATTTGGGGTGGAACAGGCATGTTCTGGTCACTCTTTTAATGAGGTATCAGCAGGATATAGTGATCGAAACAGCCTCCTCCCATGTATTCCCTGCTCAGAGCTCCAACTTCATTTTATTTTATTACACAATGGAAGAACTGCAACCATTTCTTCCGAGTGTAGACAACCCCATTGTAAAGCTGTTTCAGCCTATACAGGGGGTTAATTGCCTGCACTTTGGTACCTCAGGTTACAGACGCTTCAGGTTACAGACTCCTCTAACCCAGAAATAATACCTCGGGTTAAGAACTTTGCTTCAGGATGAGAACAGAAATCGTGCTCTGGCGGCGCGGCAGCAGCAGGAGGCCCCATTAGCTAAAGTGGTACCTCAGGTTAAGACCAGACCTCTAGAACGAATTGAATTCTTAACCTGAGGTACCACTAGATAGTGCTGTAGGCATTTCCTTCTTTATGGTCTGCAACTCCTCTTTCCAAAACAACTCTATCACCTTAACCCTTGCATTCCCAAGTAATACTGTCTTATATTCATTCTGCCCTCCCTGCCATGTGGGGCAATCATGCAAGGCGAAGTATTTAACCCTTTTCAGTCCCAAATAAAATTGGCCCTCTCCAGCATTTGGGGCTGGAATACCCAGTTCATTACAAATTTTTTTTTTTTTTGGTTTACAGACGTCTGGAAGCAGATTCGCTATTTCACTTCCAGCTTAAAACACAATAGCAATGTCCACGGAATGGCATTAAATTATTATTCTCATTTGTAAACTGCTGGTTTTAATTATATTTTGAATTTTTTAAAACTTGCTTCTAACTTTGGCTGTTACTGATTATTCTGATGTATATGTTATCATTTTTTTGTAAACCGCTTCGAGGCTTCATTTGCAGTTAAGCAATATACAAATAAAATAAATGAAAAGAAAATGGTGAAAAGAAGGAGCAGATTCAAGGGGGAACAGCAGACTTTCACCAAACCATGCTGGACCTTTGATGCCAGCCCATCCTGGTTCTATTGAAAAGCAGTGTAAAAACAACTTGACAGCCTACAGTGGATTTCTGAACTGTAAGCATAGGAAGCTGCTGTATACTGAGACCATTGGTCTATCTAGCTCAGTATTGCCGACACTGACTGGTAGTGGCCCACCAAGGTTTCATATGGGAGTCTCTCAAAGTCCTATATGGAGGTGCTGAGGAGTGAACCCTCTGCAGGCAAGCCAGATGTTCTACCACTGAGCTATGGCATCATGGGGAAGGTACCTGTGTTACTGTAAAACATCCTAAAGCTATCAGTGTGATGATGCCCAAAGAACTGTGCCACGATCACTCCATGATGCTTCTGAATTATTTTGGTATATCTCTGGTTAAAGTGTTCTCGGAACCAAGGCTTGCCCCGTTTCTTCTCAAAGAAGCCAGGAGGGACGTGCCCAATAATATAGACCTGTAAAGAGAAGGAAGAAAACATGCTAAGGTCCAAGTGGACAGAGAAGTAGGACCTGCTTGGAAATACATTCCTGTACAGCCCAAACGCCCACCAGGTTGTTGTTGTTGTTTAGTCGTTTAGTCGTGTCCGACTCTTCGTGACCCCATGGATCAGAGCACGCCAGGCACTCCTGTCTTCCACTGCCTCCCACAGTTTGGTCAAACTCATGTTCATAGCTTCGAGAGCACTGTCCAACCATGTCGTCCTCTGTCGTCCCCTTCTCCTTGTGCCCTCCATCTTTCCCAACATCAGGGTCTTTTCCAGGGAGTCTTCTCATGAGGTGGCCAAAGTATTGGAGCCTCAGCTTCAGGATCTGTCAGTTTATCTAAAATACACCTGACATCCTTGGGGAGCTATCGGCACTCCAAACAAGACTTACTGCTAACACCTACCTTGGTCCTCTGTTATAAAAATGGCCGCCTCAGCACAAGAAGCTCTGCTGATTGGCTGGCCTAGCTGCCATATTCATCTCCCATAATGCCCTGCAGTAGCACCACTCCAAGGCATTGTGGGAAATAACGATGAGACAAAATGCAACCACCTGGTCTTGCCTGTAGTATTGCTTCAAGTGCGGGCACCTGCCCTCACCAGGTAAGCCTGAGAGGGCCCACAAACAGACAAGTGGGCCCACTAAGAGGTCACTTTGCTCACAGACCCCTGAAACCTGGAGCCAGCCTCGCTACGGCGGACACATGCCACAGTCTTAAGTATCTGGGATGGAAATTTATATTTCACACAGATTTTACCAAATATATGTCACAGTCCAGTACAATGGTGCCTGCTTCATTTCACCTAATACTTTCCCTTGACCCCAATCCATAATACTTGATATCATGCTACCTCGCCCCCCCAAAAAATTCCGATTGATACTGTTTTTGTGACCAATCTGTAGTAAGACCTTCACCAGTCATGCAGCTTTCAACTGGGTAAGCTTATTAATCCGTAAACAATAAGACAGGTTTAAGGAACCTTTTCTCCTGCTTCTGCTGCCTTGGTCAACATGTCTTCCAGCCAAAGGAACTGGCCTCCTGGATCTTCTAGGCTGCTGGTTTGATTATTATTGTCATAGTACAAGTTTGTGTTGAGGACAATCATTCGCCTTGCCGGGCCAAGACCAGATAACATCTGACTGTAGAAAGCACCTGCAAAACAACCAGTAACACAGTTCCATCTAGTTTTGTTGTGTTCCCCGTGCCATCTCATTTGCACTATACATTTAAAGCAGTACAAGATCACTTTAATCAGCATTGGCTTTCCCTAAAGAAGGTTTGAGCTCTCTTAGTTAATGCCTTTTTACTTTTTGCTGAATAGCCAGCAAACTATCTTTTGAAGAATGGACAGATTAGCACATGTCTATGACAAGTGAGCAGAATTTCTAACACCTTGCCTTACTGAACTGTCAAATAGATACTAACCAACTGGATCAATCACAAAACAGAGATGGAAGCTATACGGAACCGAAGATAAGCTACCCTCTAGATCAGGCATAGCCAATCTCGGCCCTCCAGATGTTTTGAAACTACAATTCCCATCATCCCTGACCACTGGTCCTGTTAGCTAGGAATGATGGGTGTTGCAGTCCCAAAACATTTGGAGGGCTGAGTTTGCCTATGCCTGTTCTAGATCAGTGTTTCCCAAACTTGGGTCTCCAACTGTTTTTGGACTACAATTCCCATCATCCCTGACCTAGCTAGGGATGATGGGAGTTGTAGTCCAAAAACAGCTGGAGGCCCAAGTTTGAGAAACATTGCTCTAGATTTTCAGGGATAGAGAACCTGTGGTGCTCCGGATGCTATTGGACTCCATGTCCAATTAACCCCAGTAAACATGGACAATGCTCAAGGATGAAGGGAGTTGTATTCCAACCTAGAACAGGTCTGTTCCCACCAGGACAAAAAAATGATGGAATTAAAACTGTGATAGCTCAATGCCAGAGCACGGGCTTTTGCATGCAGAAGCTGCCGGGTTCAATCATACACATAGGAGGCTGCCTTATTTGAAATCAGTCTATTGGCGCATCTGGCTCAGTATTTCTATAGAGACTGGCAATGGCAATCTGGGATTTCAAGAGATGGAGTTTTTCCCATGAGGCCTACCTGGAGACGCCAGAAATTGAACTTGTGGGCCTCCTGTGTGCAAAGCAGGTCTGCTCTACCAAGGAGCTACAACACTTCTCTGATATCTTCAGTTAAAAGGATCAGGTAGCAGGTGAAGATAAATATCATGCCAAACCCTTTGCAATCAGAGTAGACCAGAGTTTCCCAAACTTGGGTCGCCAGCTGCTCTGGACAGCTCCCATCATCCCTTGCTAGCAGGAGCAGTGGTCAGGGATGGTGGGAACTGCAATCCAAAAACAGCTGGAGACCCAAGTTTGGGAAGCCCTGGAGTAGACCATAATGAGCTAGACAGGCAATAATCTGGCACCCCCCTGCTTGTGATCTTTTAGTTTTCTTTTCACCTGCACAGATTGATGCATTTCATTTCGGCCTACTGGATCCCTCTTCAACCTCCCATGACCCGCATCAGTTCCTCAACTGGATCTAGCACACACCTGCCCTGAATGTTTGCAGAGAGCTGTTGCTGAGCCAGGAGCGCCACAGGTCTGCAGTTACATCGTAGATCCTGTTCTCCTTAGCTGGAAATTGATTTTTGGGGTGGAAGTCATGGTTGCCCATTGCAGGATAGACCTGAGTTTCTGGAAGGGATACAAGAAAACAACAGTGCAGTGGGTTTAGAGGCAGAGGAAGAGAAGAGTTTGTGCATCCAAACAGGCTGGAGGTGACTGCAGAACAAACAAGTCGATGCTGGCACTATCATCAATAACTGGAACCTGCTTTGTTGTCACTTACAACAGTTAACATTACAACATTGTCCTAAAATCATAATGTCAGGCAGAATGCGACAGAGGCAAACACTATATCTACTTGATTCAGCTGGCAAATGGCAACTTGTGTGAGGGCTGCCAAACCAGCATATCAAGCCATGGTTTGAAGCTGGCTTACAAATCACAGTTTGGGCCAACCATGGTTTGCAGATCTGTCTGAATTCATGGTTAAGGGCCATTAAGAGCACCATGGACACTGGACTGCATTTATGAACTTAGAAGCAGGGCGCTGAGCAGATGGAAGAAGAAAGCAGGCAAGCAGCTCTGAGTCTGCAGGCTCAGACCACGACATGGGTTCATAACAATGGTTAGCACAAGCCATGGTTTGGCATGACAATTCAACTGAGCCACGACTATGCTACAGGGAGTGAGGAAAGAGTGCAGCAAGAAAGGCTTACATAAATCCTGCTTGTCACTCCAATGTGGGAAGAAATTAATGGGAACAAGCTGGGATCTAAATATCATTATGTAAAACAGGGGTGGGTAAAGAGGAGCCCTAGGGCTGCAGGTGATCCTTGACTTACTCTGGTGCAAGTGAGAAGATGAAAAATGGGAGGGGAAGGAAGTGTCAGAAAGAGAAAGAAGAGGGTGGATTGACTCACTTTTGGCTCTGCCAACCTGCAACAGATCACCTACAAGGGAATTGCAGGCTGCTACAGAAAAAACTACAAGGGAATTGCAGGCCACTATAGAGGGATGCAGGTGGCGCTGTGGGTTAAACCACAGAGCCTAGGACTTGCCGATCAGAAGGTCGGCGGTTCGAATCCCCGCGTCGGGGTGAGCTCCCGTTGCTCAGTCCTAGCTCCTGCCCACCTAGCAGTTCGAAAGCACGTCCAAGTGCAAGTAGATAAATAGGTACCGCTCTGGCGGGGAAGGTAAACGGCGTTTCCGTGCGCTGCTCTGGTTCACCAGAAGCGGCTTAGTCATGCTGGCCACATGACCCAGAAGCTGTACGCCGGCTCCCTTGGCCAATAAAGCGAGATGAGCGCCGCAACCCCAGAGTCGGTCACAACTGGACCTAATGGTCAGGAGTCCCTTTACCTTTACAGAAAAAATGCCCCCCCCTAAAATAACTACCTGGATCATAGAATCATTTGGTGTTGAATTTATTTATTTTACTAATAGAGAATATACACAACCCTACCTACACTTATGGGGTCAGCCCTGCCTGTTCTTGACACTCTTCAAGGAACTACATTCCACAGTTTGGCTCCGTTGTTGAAACACGTAGGAGACTGAAGACATTCGCCAGCCTTAAATCTTCCTTCCTGCAATTCAAAACCCATTGCTTCTGTTTCTGGATTATTATTTTTTTGGCACAACCTTCTTACTGCCCAATTGTTCTGGCACACCCTACCTGGAAATACATGTTTGATCAGGTTGGTTAGGTTTTCAATTATCTCCAGCACAGTATCTTCACCCAGTTTCTCATCAGCTACATGAGGAGTGTCGTCTCTGGAAAACAGCACAAAGGCTATTTGGTTCAAGGACAGAGATACTGGGAAAAGTCAGGTCCCTGGATAGATGTAGAGGAGTTAGCAAATTAAGAACATAAGAGGAACCAAAAGGCCCATCTGGTCCAACATTATTTTATTTTATAAATTTATTTTGTATATTCTGTGGCCAAACAGATGCCTACAGGAAACCCATAAGCAGGTGATGAGGGCAATAGCCCCCTTCCACTCATAGGCCCCAGCAACGGGTATTACCTGTAGGTAATATGTAGTCGTCATAACTAGTAGGCCACATTCACACCATGCATTTAAAGCACAATGACACTACTTTAAACAGTCATGGATTCTTCCAAAGAATTCTGGGACCTGTAGTTTGTTAAGGGCGGACAAAGTTGTTGGGAGACCCCTAGTTCCCTCACAGAGCTACAATTCCCAGAGCGGCTTAACAATCAATCCCTCTTCACAGGGAACTCTGACCATTGTAGCTCTGTGAGAGGAATATGGGCCTCCTAACAATTATCAGCACCCTTAACGACCTACAGTTCCCAGGATTTTTGTGTGTGGAAGCCATGCCTGTTTAAAGTGGGAGAGTTAAAGTGGTGGGAGTTGCAATTCAGCAACATCTGGAAGGGCAAAGGATCTCCACACCTGGCTGATACAAAGGTTGGCCAAACTTGAGTGAGCAATGAAATGGCAAAGAAGAAAGTCATACAGTTGTACCTCGGGTTAAGTACTTAATTTGTTCCAGAGGTCCGTTCTTAACCTGAAACTGTTCTGAACCTGAAGCACCACTTTAGCTAATGGGGCCTCCTGCTGCTGCTGCTGCATTATTTCTGTTCTCATCCTGAAGCAAAGTTCTTAACCCGAGGTACTATTTCTGGGTTAGCGGTGTCTGTAACCTGAAGCGTATGTAACCTGAAGCGTATGTAACCCGAGGTACCACTGTATTTGTTTTGTTTACGGCAAAAAACAACAACGCACAAGCACTTTCTTACCCAGTCCAGAGAATGAAGTCTGGGTTCGGGAGGACCTGCTTCATAGCATATACAGAAGAGTTGACAAGAATCCATGGAGCATCACACAAGTAATTTCCCCAAGCCCCTGGATTGGCCACGGGTTGGGCGCCAGCGGACGGGCACACCTTCAAGGGGTCTGGGCTCACTTTGTACTGTGGGTCCAGATGAAGGTCTGTGATGTGCCAAAAATAACCTGCTAAGGACAAAAGGAAAAATTTAAAAAGGAACCTAAGAGCCCTGCAAGATCACGCCAGGGGCCCATCTAGTCCAGCATCTTGTTATCACGGGGCAACCAAGTACCTGTGGGACCTGAGAGCAACAGCTGAACCCTTGCACCATGGTTTCCAGAAACTGGTATTCAGGAGCCTACTGCCTCCAACAGTGGAGGCAGAATATTGTCATCAGGATTAGTAGCGAGCCATTGGACTCAGCTACACTCGTCAATTATATCGTCATAACTGCGTTATAAACATTTGGCACCAGATGGCACTGTAGAGCAGCTATCCATTGCCAATAGGATTTTGCATTGAGAGCTTGTATAGCGTTTTTTAATCAGTGTAGATCCAGCCATTGATAGCCTCATTAAATGGTTCCGCTTTTGCTTTAGGATGTGGTTTAGTGAAATCCAGAGCACTCTTGGCCCACAACCAGATTTCATCCAGCCCACTAGATCCTTCCCCTCCTCACCAGCTGTTCTGGGGAGGGGGAGGAGCTTTTGTGTTGTGCAAGGCGCACAGTTGTAGCTCCTTCCTCTGCAATAATATCTGCTAAAAGAAGACCAAAGTACAAGCTGAGCTCCCTGACAGAGGGCAAACTATTATTATTTATCAATTCATATATCTTGCCATGATAGGCTTCTAAATGTTTTTTAAAGCCCCATTACACATGCATTAAAACATAAACATCCATAATTAAAATACGCAATAAACCAATCCCTTAATAAAACAACATAGCAATTAAAAAAAACCAAAACCTAGCTGCTACACCAGGTGTGGGGGACCTGTCGCCCTTCTAGTTCTGTTAGGGATCCAGTGCCCATCAACTTTGGCTACAATAAATTATCTGCATTTTAATGCAATTTTCTCTTAATCTACACAGCGTTGATTCATATACAGATTTCTGCAAGCAATTTCCCCCAAATTAATACATTTTTGTAAGCTTTTTTCATGTATGCATTTGAATACAGACATTCTCCTAACAGATGCATTTTTATGCAGCATACACAATCGGGTTGGAGAACTGCATTGTAAAATTCAGATGCGCGTGAATTTCAAAAGATAGTTGTGTCTCAGTTCACTTGTGGGTTTGAGGTAGTGGGAATTGGGCAATTTCTCATTAAAATGCAAACAAAACTAAATTCCACCCCCCCCCATCCCTACATAAAACATGGGTGTGAGAGGCGCAACCTTATCTTTGTCCTCAAGCAGCAAAACCTCATAGGTTGGCTCTGTGCAACCAGGAGTTAGTGCCATGGCTGTCCAGCCTAGCTGTGAAACAAGCAACCTACCTTCTTCCTTTAACCCCCCACGGCTGAGTTGTTTCCTCTCAAACTACCAACTTGTGCAGCCAAAAGGGTAAGTTACCTGAGGCAGCGGTTGCGGCTCTGCAGTGCATCAAGAGCAACAGGACTCCCAAAAGACCCATCTTCCGCTGCCAGCGATCCCTGGCTGAAGTTCCACGCCTGTAGTCACAGCTCTGGGGAATGTTAGCAGGTTCCATTTCAGGCTTGCCTCTATCAGATCTCTGACTCACAGGCGCCTTTTGCTGCTGCAGCAACTCTGCTCTGATTCAGAACTGTATCTTCCTGTTTAGCAGAGGGTTTGCAATACTTTTTTACAAAAAAGGTGTGTGAGACTTGCAGGCTTTTACCAAAGGTGTATGCTAGGACGCTGAAGGAGGCAGCTAGCTAGCTGGAAGCCGGTCCTGCTGTCATCTTACAAAGGAACTCTCCAAAAGCGCTCAAGCTGCGTTGCTTTGGAATCTCCTACTCTGGGGCTTCAGTCGCTGAAATATATTGCTGACCCAGCAGGGCAGATTTGGCTCGCTTCTAATTTCTTGGCACAAAGGCCAGCTTGGAATGGCAGAGAGTGGAAGTTCAAGCTTTGTGGCCCTTCCTCTCTACGTCAAGAATATGCAAGTTCAGGTGAACTTTACTGGCAGGGAGGAGCCTGGGTTGCTGTTATTGTAGCCGACCTATTTAATGCTTGCTTTTTATTGGGTGCACTCTTCCCACCTTGGATCACACCTATGCTTCCAGGTGTCATAAGAAAGCTGCAGAGATAGTGCAGGATAGTGCACACCCCGGAAATGATCTCTTTCAGCTTCTGCCTTCTGGAAGAAGGTACAGGGTTATAAAGACTAGGACTAGCCGCCTGAGAAACAGTTTCTATCCAATTGTGATTTTGGTTTTAAACACAGTGTAAGCCTTAAGGTAGTCTCTATGGGAGTATATTGTATTTAATTATAGGGTATCAGAGTTTTTAGGGGGTTAACCAGGCTGGGATAGCTGAGATAGCAGGCTTGTTAGTTTTTGAATGTCTGGTGTAGATTTTTTCAATTTCATTGTTCTGTATGGGACATTGACAAGAAAGATTATTGTATCGTATCGCATTCCTTACATGATTGTTATGAAGACAACAATAAAAAGAAACAGGGTAAATAACAAAATTTGGCAAGTTTTTAAGGAGTCTATTGAAGCAGCTCCTGTACATTGGAACTCCCTGCCTCTTGATATTAGGCAGGCATCATTATGGTATTCTTCTAAACACCTGCTGAAAACTTTTCTTTTGGCAGACCCAGACAGATGAGTTGGATGCATCTGTTCCTAAATTTGTATTAGATGTTTTATTGTGCTGTATTTAGATGTTTTAATATGCTTTTAATAGCTTTTAGAAGTTTTAAAGAGCTTGCAGATGTTTAAAAAAAATGTGTTTATTTCATGTGTGTGTGTGTAAGTGTAATTACAGAACTGTTTTCTGTCCTGGGCTCCTTTTGGGAAGCAGGGTGGGATATAAATTTAATAAATAAAAATATATAATATCCAAAAAAGCAGCGTGGGAGACATTTCATTCTCTCAGGACACTCCGTAAGTGGTCTTAAAGTGGCGATTCTGGAACAAAGGAATTCCTAAAGGAGGCTGCAAAGTGAAGCTACTGAATCAGGAGGCTCGATGGATGTGTGGACTGAACTTAGACAAAGGAGTTTCAGCACTTCATAGGTGTTACTTAGTTTGTCAACATCAGGAGGACCTCTAAGTAAGCCATTAACTATGTAATGATCACTATCTGAATTTTATTTCCCTCAGAACTCGCCGAGCTGTATTGCTAAGTCCTACTCACGAGTAGATCTATTGAAATGAACGGGCTTAAGCTAGCCATGTTGATTGATTTCAGTGGGTCTGCACTGAATAGGACAAACCCTGGAGACAGAGAGCCTACTGATTATAATTCCACCTCATGCATCTGATGAGGTGGACTGTAGTAGCCCACAAAAGCCCATGCCATAATAGATTTTGTTAATTTTTAAAGTGCCACAAGACTCTATACAATGATTTCATATCCCCACTTGCTTGCCAGACGTTAACCGTAGTATCTAGGTGTGCAATGCAATGGAAACCTATAACTAATAGCTGAATCCTGGCTTGTTCGAACGGAAAAGCAGAAGTGCTCCAAGGAACTCTACTCACATGCGTTCCTTGAGTCATGAAGCCTCGAATCAATCATGCCGGACCAGTCCAAATGCAATCGCAGGGTGGAGTGCAGTTGTGGAAATGCAACTTTCTAACTCCCACCCACCCTTACATTGAAATTTGTGGTGAGTAATTAATAAGCAATGGTCTACTATGAAGGCATATGATGCACCTGCCTTCCTGAAACGCTGTAGGCTTTGCATATTGCTTTAGCGTGCGCATAAGAGGCAGCCACCGATTTGGACAGCTTCAGCCCGCCGCCATCGAAAGCCCGACCAGCCAGCCTTGGCGTTCGCACGAGTACCTAGAGCGTCGCGCTTCTATGCAAGACCCTTTACTCTATACTCCCGGGGCTTCGCGCGCGGCGCGTCAACAGGACCCGCCCCTCCCGCGAGTACCTCCCCTTTGCCTTTCCTCGATTGGCCCGCTCGAGTGGGCTGGCCTATCCTGAGCGCTCATTTGGCGCGCTCGGGGTGGGGCGGCGCGAGAGGGGAAGAGCCTGGTGAGGAAGAAGAAGAAGAGCTCGTGGCGCCGCTTTCCCGCAACGGTCCCTCTCTCGGCGCGCGCTGCTCCTCCTCCTCCTCCTCCTCGCGGCATGTGGCTCGGCGGTGCCGGTGAGCGGCTGCGCGCGGTGCCCGTGATTGTGGGGACCCGCCGTTCCGTGAAGGTGGCTGGCCAGGGAACGCCGCAGAGCCTCTTCCCCGGGGTGGGGGTGGGGGTTTCGGGCTCCCCCTCCTCCCTCGGGCCCCGCTTCTCCAAGCCCAGAGTTTGGGGGTCAATCCAAGTCTCCTCGACGTGCCTCGCCTCAGGCCTGCAAAACCCTGGCGAGGGAGGGGGGGGCACGGGAGCAGGCAGGATTTACGTGGGGGGAGGGGCAGAACCTCACTGAGTTATTTTTTTTAAAAAAAATGATTTAGGGCCTGTCCTCCCCCCTTGGCTACGTCCATAGAGGGGGGGCAGTTTTGGGGCGGCACCCCTGAGCCACGGCTGGCTACCATGGGTAAACTAGGCAGCGTCCCCACATTTTAGGAAGCCTCTTCCCTCCCCCCACAAGCAAAAGAACAACCATTTGTGCAGCAGCTTCGCGCCTCCTTTATGCAACCAGCCAGCCTCCGTCTTCTTTGTATTTAACATTGCATTGCATTCATTTCATTATTAATATTAATTGCATTATTAATCCTATAAGGAAAAAGCTGTTAAACGTTGAGCAACACAGATAACTAGTGATAATTGAGTCACAAGGTTGCTGGAGGAACTAAGACTCTTTTATTGGGGAAGTCGTTTAACAAAATAGGAAGAGTGGAAAAGTACACAGATATTGGCACAGAAGCACGTGCATTGGGGTAAGAGATTCAACACGGCTGGACCGAGTTGCCAAGGGGCTGCTTAAAGCAACCAGAAGTAGCTTTCGTTCCATTCTGAGTTCATTTGGCTATGCAGGGCTGCCCTAACCACTAGGCGGGGTTGCTAGGTTCACGCCCAGAGAAAGCACCAATGCGTGTCCTGCATTACAGAGAGCAGTGGTGGGGGCTGTACTGTTGGAGAAGCTGGCCACTGACACTGCTGCGGCAGCATGCTTAGTGCTGGTATGGTAGGGCCAAAGGGGCCTTTTCGTTTCTGGTGGTGGCAGCTGGGTGGCCACGCCTGCAAGGGAGGGAGATGGCTTTGGGGGAAGGCTTTGCTGTGCAGAAGGCCCCACATTCAGCTTCCAAGGTAGGGCTGGGAGAGGTCCTCTGCCTTGAAACCCGGGATAGCTGCTGCTACCAGTCAGTGTGGACTGTACTGAGTTAGGTGGCTTAATGCCATGACTCTGGATGAGGACTCTTCCTCGGTTGCCTTCTTCCATACACTTCTGAGGCTTCAGTTCCTGTACCTGATGGCTTGGCTTTGCCAGGCAAAGTTGGGGGAGGTGGGGAAGATAATAAACCACCCAATCACCACCCCATGTCACAGTAGGATTCTCATCATCACTTGAATGAAATTGTATGGACTCTCCTTCCTTGGAGGTTTTTAAGCAGAGGTTGGATGGCCATCTGTCATGGATGCTTTAGCTAAGATTCCAGCATTGGACTAGATGACCCTTGGGTCCCTTCCAGCTCTATGATTTTATTGAATTTTAATGAATTGGGGAGGTGGAGGTAAAAGGTGTATCAAAGTGGGAAGAGGGCAGCTCTGTGTGTAAAATATCTGGGTGTGGAAGAGAATGTTGCGGGTGATCCTCAAAGACAGAGGTGTGGGTTAAAATGACTGGTGGGCCGTGCCTTCAGCTCTTTCCCTTCTGCTCAGGTGTTTTGTCACCTACCTCTGGCCATGCAGCTTAGCTTAACTTTGCATATGAACCAGTGCTGCTTTGTTTATAAGCAATAAGCCAAGAACAAACCTTAGCTTCCACGGTTTGTGGAAAGAAAATTGGGTGCTGGTTCACATGTAATGTGAAGCCAAGTTTTGCGAGTAAGCTGTGGTTTATTTCTGACCATGGCTTATTGCTATCAGTGAACCAGGACAGTGTGGTGGGCTTCTTTGGGGTTTCTTGGCAGCTGCAACTAATGGCTCCTAGGATCCTTGTGTCTATCAAGTCTCTCTAAAGTGTTCTGTAACTTCTTTCATAGATTTTGCTCCATTCACTTGGATGACTTTTGCTCTTTTTAAGTTCAGTGACCTAACAGTGTGAAAATAGCTTTGCAACTTATTTTTATTCTGATCTCATTCCCAGGTGGCTATGACAGTAGTTATGGTGGCAGTGGATATACACAATCACCTGGAGGGTTTGCGTCACCTTCAGCAACCCAAGGCGAAAGAAAATCGGTACGTAACTTGCCTGTAACAAGTGAGGACTGTTACACTTCTGAAATTTTATTATTATTATTTGCTTCCCTTCTGAAAGAGTTGTCGTATTGGTTTCATAGAATGAAATACACTTTGTTACAGAAATAATGTTTGGATCACAACTGTTCCCCTCATCTGAGGACAGAGCTGAATTTGCTGCTGCTAGGCTAACCTATTGCCCTTGGGTGTAGTGGTGCAGACATTGTTCCATCACCACTGTTGAAGTAAGAGTCAGTTGCTAGTCTGATTCCTGTCTATATTTGGAATGGGCTAGGGCACTATCTTTTTCTTTGCCTTTGGCAGCAAAAAGTATTGTGTGGGCCAGTTGTGCTGTACTGGTCCTCATGACTCATTAGCATGTTTATTTTATGTGCAGGTTTTAATAGCTGGCTTCTTGGTGTATAACAGTTATAATAGTTAACACCACAAAAATCCCATTCTCTCGAAGCTAGAAATTGACATTTTAACATTTAAACTTGATAATGGCAGTCTTAATTTATGTGGAAAGAGGTAAACTGTGATTTCTATTGGTGGCAGTTTATTTGTGGATCATATTTTAGGAATTTTTACAGGCTTTGTAGTTTGTTACGCATTCATTTTAATTGTTTGCAGTGATCCATAGCAGTACAATGATAATTAATTAGAACACTTTTACTATTCTTGCTTATTTTTTATAAAAGTTTATCATTTCTTCCTCTAAGCATTCTTGCTGTTCTGTGTATATATTTTTTTCAAGCTGCAGCAAAACTTGTTAATTGAACTCTGCAATATATATTTTTCTTTTCAAAGAGCAAGTTCCTGAAGATGAAAATTTTAAAATATTGTCTTTGCAGAGGTCAAGATCACAAAATATTGTTCCCTGTACAGTGTCCCAGTTACTTTCTGCTGAACAGGTAGATGATGCTTTCAGGGTCCGAGACGTTGAGCTTTCACAGGTAAGCTGGCCAGCCACACTGCTGTATATTGTTCTGGGATTAAGGAAATCTGCCATGTGCCACTTGGATTGTTTTACTAAAGTACTCCTCAGAATTTCCCTACCTGCTTCCTTAAATCGAGCATTCTTCTCAATCATGAGACATCTCTGCTGGTTGTGGGAAACTATTATTCATTTGGGGTGGATAGATTTGTGGGCATTAGTTAATAATATATAGAATGTTACATTATTTAACTAAATGCCCTTGAGATAGTTTCTAAGCTTGTGATACAACTTGAAGCTGTCAGTAAGAAATGTCATCTGTTTCTCTGTGCAGGTCATTGTTGTTGGCATAATCAGGCAAGCAGAAAAAGCACCAACAAACATTCTCTACAAAGTGGATGACATGACCGCAGCCCCGATGGATGTCAGGCAGTGGGTCGATGCAGATGTAAATATCAGTTTGTCTAAACTAAGAGAGCCAGCATAATGTTATAGTTAGAGTTCCTGACTAGAACTGGGGAGACTTGGTGGTAGGAGACTTGCCTGGCATCTTACCTTTCCCTCCTTTTCCTGTCCAGCAGAAGTAGAATGCATAATTTAAAATAGGTAATGCAAGTTACATAGAATTTAACTTCATTTGGTGCAGAATTTTTTTTATTTGGCCTAGTGTCTGTCCAGTCCCTGCCCATGATTGTTCCACAGGTTTGTGATCAGGCAATGATGTATTCTTGCTTGTATCCATTGCAGTAGAAAAACTTGTAGGCAAGCAGTCATAAAAACAAGAGGAGCCCTTCTGATTGGACTATGCAAACTACTGTCATCTCTCTAACTGTGCCATAATTATGGAAAAGTGAGAAATTGTGTTTTGAATGGCTTTACCCATATTGTTATAAGTATTCTATATGATGGTTGTTAAAACACTTTTCTCAAGTTTGATTACCAAATTGCTGGTAAAGGCCAAGAAACCACTATCCTATTCTCAATTTTATTATACAGGAGGCAGGTAGTGAGAATGTTGTGGTGCCTCCTGGAACATATGTGAAAGTTCTAGGCCATCTGCGATCTTTCCAGGTAAGAAGACAAGATTATCCATTACTAATATTACTCTTAGTAGGGACGCGGGTGGCGCTGTGGGTTAAAGCCTCAGCGCCTAGGACTTGCCGATCGAAAGGTCGGCGGTTCGAATCCCCGTGGCGGGGTGCGCTCCTGTCGCTCGGTCCCAGCGCCTGCCAACCTAGCAGTTCAAAAGCACCCCCGGGTGCAAGTAGATAAATAGGGACCGCTTACTAGCGGGAAGGTAAACGGCGTTCCGTGTGCTGCGCTGGCTCGCCAGATGCAGCTTGTCACGCTGGCCACGTGACCCGGAAGTGTCTGCGGACAGCGCTGGCCCCCGGCCTATAGAGTGAGATGGGCGCACAACCCTAGAGTCTGTCAAGACTGGCCCGTATGGGCAGGGGTACCTTTACCTTTACCTTTAATATTACTCTTCCCTCCCACACACCAAAAGGACTAAGCCTTGCTATACAGAGTCCTGTTCATTTTTTGTGTGACTATTAATTACTCAAGTAGGAAGGATCTGTGCTCCTGTGAAATCAGTCCTTGATACTTAATTTGAAATGTGTTCCTCCTCTGTTGGGAATTGCATTGTATTTAGTTTATTAGTAGATACACTCTAGCTTCGTTGCGATGGAAGACATGCTTCCAAGCCTAATATAAAAAGGTAAAGGTACCCCTGCCCGTACGGGCCAGTCTTGACAGACTCTGGGGTTGTGCGCCCATCTCACTCAAGAGACACTTCCGGGTCACGTGGGCAGCGTGACAAAGCTGCATCTGGTGAGCCAGCGCAGCACACGGAAATGCCGTTTACCTTCCCGCCAGTAAGCAGTCCCTATTTATCTACTTGCACCCGGGGGTGCTTTCGAACTGCTAGGTTGGCAGGCGCTGGGACCGAGCAGCGGGAGCGCACCCCGCCGCGGGGATTCGAACCGCCGACCTTTCGATCGGCAAGCCCTAGGCGCTGAGGCTTTTACCCACAGCGCCACCCGCGTCCCACAAGCCTAATATACCCCTCTCCATTTTATTCACCACTCTATAAAATATAGTGTCAGAACAAGTGGATTTGGCATATGTGAAAACAATATTCCCTCTAGAGAAAGAATATGATTTGTCAACTTCTGGTGTACCAAATTCATTATAATTCTTCGAAAATGTTGATTAGTAGTGGTTCATTTACCAGTATATTCTTGGATGCAGAAGACTCTTTAAGATGTGGGGCTAGTCCTCCACAAACGCTGAAAATTTGAGCTTTGGCTTTAAAAGGGAGAGTGAAAGTTTCTTAAGATCATGAACATAATTAGGAAAATGCACTAAACCATTGTTTTAAGATGCCGCTAAAATTAGCAGGGAGCACATTTACATTTTTTAAAAACGTTTGTTTCCCCCTATCACTAATGTAAAAAATTTAGAAGCTAACATTTTATCTGTAAGTTGCCTTGAGTCCCTGCCAGGAAAAAGGCAGGGTATAAATAAATATATAATAGTAATACCTGGGCAATAACTGTTCAATGAGATGTCATTTGTTTCCTTTATCACAGAACAAGAAGAGCCTGGTTGCATTCAAGATCCTGCCGCTTGAAGATATGAACGAATTTACCACGCACCTGCTTGAAGTCGTAAATGCCCATATGATCCTCAGAAAAGGCAATATGGTACATGTAGAAACGAGGCGCACGCTAACCTTTTCATGGAGGGCAAACAACTTTGAAACATTTGATTGAGCAGCACAGAAAGTGTTAGCAAGCAGGAGGTTTGCACTAGCACAGCCAGAGGGGCCTTGGGTCTTTTTCAGTGGCACAGACAACCTCCCAACAACCCTATCTTTTAGAATCTTGTAGTTGCCTTTCAAATGTTTTTCCCCAGTTCTAAAACTTCTAATTTCACACCTGTAGTATTATATAATAACCAAAGTTGGTGGTTGTTCCTTTTCCATGTATCTTAGCCCATGTCAATGAAGATGCCGCAACCAGCTGGTTTGATGGGGATGGGCAACACGTCAAGCTATGGAGGAAATGGCGCCTTGCCAATGAGTGGGCTCACAGCACACCAAACTCAGGTATGCATAAGGATGACAGGACAATTCTGGGCAGCGTGTCAGATTTCTTGTATCTGGGTCACTTTTGTTGCCTTTTCTAATGAGAATAAAAACTCCTGGCTTCGAACTCATTGCTTTAAGCCCCTATATCTACAGAGGCAGCAGTCTGACTGCCTCTTCTGAATTTCTGTCATGCACACCATTTATTGTACTTTGGGAATTTGCCATACAGTCTAGTCATAAATGCAGTGGGTGATAACCAATTCTAGTCATGCTAAGACTAGCCCTTTCAGTGGGTCTACTCATGAGTAAAACTAACATTAGATATCAAGCAACATAAAACACTAAAGCAGCCTTCTAGGAGTGACAGTTGGCTGTGTAGAAAGTGGGGAACTTCCCTGATTGGCAAAAACAAAACCCTAAGAATGAACTGAATTGCAACAGAGGAGATTCACATAAGCTAGAGCCTTGCTTCTTTTTCATGTAAGCATTGCTTAAGGTAGAGTAAAAACACTTCTTGCTGTGTTCTTCCCCTGAGATCAAGTACAGAAAGCTGCATATGAATTATTAATTCTGTCAAAATGCCCCAATTACTTTTGCAAAATTATTGTTAAAAATACATATTATTTCCAACACTTATTTTTGATCATTTCTATTTTGTCTTTTTGTTAATAATCAAGGCAGCTAAATAAAAAATGAATATCAGCTAAAATGTTATAATTTGATGTGACAGTGACAAACACACAGTAATAGTATGAAATACCAAACCATCCATCATAGTTTAAAAAGAATAATATCAGAATAAAATCCTGTTTGGATCATAGCTTGCTAAATATCTTCCTGAACAGGAAGGCCTTTAATTGTTCTCTAAAAATGTGCAAGTAGTCTTTGTCAGTAGTAGTTTAACCTCTTTATTATCAGTTAAAGATAGTATATTATTCCACTGCTGAAAGTTGATTTGCTTTTGCTACACCTCTGTTTAGAATTTCAGCAGTTATGTTCATCATGACAACAGGAGGAATAATATTCTTTCTTAAAATTGTGATGTGCATTGAACGTATTTCTTAAAGCAGATCAAGTATTAGTCTTGGAAGTCTATACTGCACTGCTATTTGTGTTTGGGTAACACTGTTTTATTTCTTTCTGTTCAAGATTCTGAATTTGATTAAAAGCTCCACATCTGCTGAGGGGATAAGTCTTCAGGATCTGCAGTCCCAGTTGCGTAGTATTAATCTGCCAACACTGAAGTACGTATATATAGGCAGCCTAGGCTTTTGAAAGGAGAACTTACCCAGTGTTTATCTCAATTTTCCAATTGGATCTTTTATTTCTTGTTCTCTTTTCCAGGAAAGCTGTTGAATTTCTTAGCAGCGAGGGACATATCTATTCCACTATTGATGATGAACACTTTAAATCTACAGATGCCGATTAATGCTTTGTTTAGATATAATACCTTGGTCTAGTAAACTGTTAGACCAAGATCATCATATCTGAACTGAGTTGAAGTGTCCTTTGAATTTGACTGTTATGGAATAAGTGGTTTCTGCCCAGATCAACCATCAGATGATAATGCAGAAGTGACAACAAGCTGTACATTTATAGAAAGTAGTATCTTTATCTGTTGATGGTGAACTTACTATTCTGGATAGACATAAGTAGTGCACAAATTTATAATAGTATTAAGGATACACAATCAAGTGTATGTATTTCAGAAGAGAAAAATGGGCTTGATGGGAAGAACATACAAACTTATAAGTCTTTGATCGTGTTATATTTTGGGCAATTTTAGAAGTGATCACTCCACCCAGCTGTGACCCTTGACTGGTTGCCATGGTTTGGAAATGGCATGTCAGATTTCTCTATAGGTAGAAGAAAAATGCTTAGAGTTATATTTTTTTTAATTCTGAACACGTCTGTTCCCCACTGCACTTTGAATGCCAAGTAGCCTTTTTTCAAGAAATATTTCCTATCTCAATAAAGCTATTTTTATTTTGCATCAGTGTTTCTTTGTCTTTTGTTGAGAATAGTTGATCATGCAATTACTATATATAGCTAACGCAAAGGTGGGGAACTTCTCGGTCTGGGGGACTCTGGAATCTAGCGTGGCATATATATTTTACTGCAGTACTGATAAGACCTAAAAGCTAGGCTTTTTTTAGTGTGGCATAAAAAGTAGTTCAGTGACATTAAAAAAGAAAGTCAGTCAAGCCTCAAAATTTAACCACCACTTGCATTTTAGTTACGCTAAAATAGACCGTTGTCAATACACAATGGAAATGCAACTGTGCAGTTTTGAAATAGGCAAAAGTCTTATGTTGAAACCCTTACCATATTTGTGTTCCCAGTACACTGGTAAAAAACGGCTGCATTTGAATTGCAGACCCATATCATTTTATGCTTTAGCACTTTTAATGGTAGCTCTTAGGCCCCAGAAATATGTCATCTCCAAGGGAGTCTGGCAGCCCAGATAGGAGGGACCCCTTATAGTTTCTATGTACTGCATTGTGTTTGGCATGGTTGCTTTTTGCCTAAGGTTACCACATTTTTCCCCTGATGAATCTGGGGACTCTTTCCAACTTTAATGGATTTTGTATGGGGACTGATTGGTAAATCTGGGGACTGTCCCCGGGAAATGGGGACATCTGGTAACCTTATTCTAGCCTAACTTCAGGTCCTCATTTTACTGTAAGGGTGGGGACAGGCTACAGTACTCTTAAAAACCCTCTTTGTTGCCAAAGCTAAGTCTCCTGAAACAAGGAGATTGCCGTTCCTTCACCCTGGGTGGTCTTTGGTAATGTTGATTCCTTGCAGTGCTGGTGACTTATTTTGGAACCAGACTTCCTTTAGGTAAAGCATAAGGACACATGTGAGGCTCTAAAGACCACATTTCATACGTTGTGCTTTCTTCAGAATGGAGAAAGGGGTCATGGTCTGCCAGTTTAGGGCTTGGAAGTTATAATTACAGTCGCACACAGTCTCTCCTGGCACTGGGCTCAAAAGCAAGGCTGCTGCTGGGCAAAAACAATGGGGGGAAAACGAGCAGCTTGTTATAGTGGCCTAGGGATGGACAAATCTGTTTCTGGTGTAATTTCACAAGTGTTCTTTCGCAAGTCCATTCTTAACCCATTTCTACATCAACCTCTGAACACGAATGCACACGAAAGCTCATACTAATAACAAACTTAGTTGGTCTCTAAGGTGCTACTGGAAGGAATTTTTTTTTATTTTGTTTCGACTATGGCAGACCAACACAGCTACCTACCTGTAACTAGAACCTCTGAACATGGTTATCTGAATATGTATTTGAGCTCAGGGTCCATAAATTCAGTGAAGTGTGCAGTATGACATTCTGATTGGTGTATTAGTCCAGGAAGTGTAAAGTTGATCATGCTTGCTTAAAAATACAGAATTCCCCTCATTCCTGAACTGGCTCTGACCATGGAAGTGGGGAACGAAAGACCTAGCCTAGCACTGTGGCTTTGTAGACAGATATCTCAGTGTTTAATAACAGCTCTTTGCAGTTTGGAAGTCATTTCATAAACCTCCTTAACTTCTTCATAGTCATGATCCGAATCATCACTGAAAGCTGTGCCTGAAAAATAATTCATGTAAAATATTTATTATATCCCACTATGGTACTTTTGCATTCTGAAAGGTAGCATAAAAAAATAACAATAATACACACTTCAAATCAAGCAACAATTTACTGAAGGCAGCAAAAGAAAATGTAAAAAAGTCATTGCAGGGAAATTTATTCTATATCCTCAAGTGTTCTGCATTAACTGCACATTGACCTGCAGTGTAGGATTGTTTGATGAGTCAGGTGAGATTTTCACAAAGGAGGCACCACTGTAGAAATGGCTGTGTCTTGCCTAGTCTAGCTAGTTGGCAGTTCAGACAGGAAATATAACACAGGACCTTGGATCATGATTTAAAGAGCATAGCTGTCAACCTTCCCTTTTTTGCGGGAAATTCCCTTATTTCAGTGCCATTTCCTGCTGCTATCCCAGATTGTTAGATATCCTGTAGACTCCCCGGGACAGGTGAGGTTGCTGATCCCTTATTTTCAAATCTGAATGTTGACAGCGATGTTTAAAGAGGCATATAAGGATCACTTGCCATATGAGCCTAAAAAAATGAGTTTGACACCTGTACACCCAGCATGAACTTAGGCCTTCAGATTCCTGCAGCAGGAACTTCACTCACTATTCCCCACAAGCAGCCCTGGTCAGCATAAATAGGTAAATTATTTTATAACACTGAGGCAGGTGAAGAAGGATAATGTTGCCTCAGCAAGAATGTGAAGCCAGGTCTCTCTCAGGCTATGTCCAGTACTCTACCATCAATACACTGTGAAGGGAGTCATGCAATTAATACAAATCATTTTTATCTACTTATTCTGTTGTCCTAGTGTTGATATCCAGGGACTTGCAGGTGAAGACCTCTACTGTTGATTCCATTAATTTCTAAGATTCCTTGCTGCTAAACTACTTTATAATTTAAAACTCCATTCTAATCTCTGATGCACAAGGTTTCCCCTTATTGAATACAGGTGCAATTGGAACAGTTTACTTGTTAAGGTGTGTCCATCCTTTTCATAATTTCTTGGGAGTAATCTGATTTCATAGGTTCAATTTCTCAAGCATTTGCATTTCTAATTGATTCAGTCTTGCAATGATATTTATCATTAAAAGTGCTAGCATTCAGCCTCTTCTTGGACTTTTATCCTCATTTTCTCAACATCTGTGCTAGTCTGGCAAACTGCACCCCTGTGCTCCCAATCCATCTATTCTGACTAGGGTCTTTCACGTCATCTGCTATGTGATCTTTTAACTGCAGCTAACCGGGATCGACAAGAGCATATGCTCTTTTGAGTTATGGTCCCTTTCCCACTTAGCCTGTTTGCTCCCCTTTCCAGAGAATACTGAGCTAATGATTTGGGAGATCTAGGGAGAATTTGATTGGTTTGATATGTTCAGTGCCTTCACTGTAATTCAGAGCTGGGGAACCTCAGGCCTAGGGGCCAAATGCAGCCCTCTAAGCCAGTGTTTCCCAACCTTGTGCCTCCAGCTGTTTTTGGACTACAATTCCCATCATCCCTTGCCACTGGTCTTGCTAGTCAGGGATGATGGGAGTTGTAGTTCAAAAACAGCTGGAGGCACAAGGTTGGGAAACACTGCTCTAAGCCTTACTGTCGGGCTCTGGGCAATCTACCCAGGCCAGAGCCCTCTCTAGACTAGCTTCATACGCCCTTGAGTGTTTTTGCTTGGCTGATAAATGAACTGATAAATGACTTGCTTTCCTGGATGGAAGACAATGAGGAATGTGTGTAGAAGCTAGCTTACTCAACAAAGTATTCATTGCTCCACCCACTTTTTCCTTTGGCCCTTAGGCTGAACAAGGCTCCCCACCCCTGCTGTAGTTGTTCACAAGCAAAAAGTCATTATACCTGTGGTTTGTTTCTCGGGTTTAGAACACTCCTGGAATCTTTGACGTTCGCATTCCATGGTGTACTCATTAAGATTGTTCAGGACACTCCCGCTTGCGCCTGTTTGCTTAGGTCCAGAGAAGGGAAGTTTTGCAGGCTCTCTAGATGTGCTGCTTGACTTGCCAGAAGGTAACTGGTACAGGAAAACAGAACAAGTATTTTTCCCCCCTGAAGGCAATTTATATCTTAAGATGCTAAGACCAGTTTAACAAACCTACTAAAAACCCAGCCCTTAACTTCTGTCTTTAAGAAGGAAACTTAATGATTGCTTCAGAAGCCAGTGGGATAAGCTAGGTAAAGGTAAAGGGGCCCCTGAACATTAGGTCCAGTCGTGGCCGACTCTGGGGTTGCGGCGCTCATCTCGCTTTATTGGCCGAGGGAGCTGGCGTGCAGCTTCCGGGTCATGTGGCCAGCATGACTAAGCCGCTTCTGGCGAACCAGAGCAGCACACGGAAACACCGTTTACCTTCCCGGCGGAGAGGTACCTATTTATCTACTTGCACTTTGATGTGCTTTCGAATTGCTAGGTTGGCAGGAGCAGGGACCAAGCAACGGGAGCTCACCCCATTGCAGGGATTCAAATCACCAACCTTCTGATCGGCAAGTCCTAGGTTCTGTGGTTTAACCCACAGCGCCACTCACGCCCCTGTGGGATAAGCTACTGCACAGTAAATAAGCAGAGGTTAGCAGGCTAAGAAGAATCTTTTAGCAGTGTGTTAATAGTTGAGGGCAGAGCTGGATTTTGTGGAAAGTGCCCTCCTAGAGTGCCAAAGTGGGAAGTGGGTGTCTGGCTCAGGAAGCAAGGCAGTGGGGTTGAGGTAGGGCTCCTGTGTAATTAGTTAATTTTACACTTAACTGAATGGTCTTATCAGGGGTGGATGCTTAAGATAGTAATGTGTATTACAGTCATACCTCATGTTACGTTTGCTTCAGGTTGCGCGTTTTCAGGTTGCGTCCCACAGTGACCCGGAAGTACCAGAAAGGGTTACTTCCAGGTTTCGCCACTTGCGCATGCGCAGACGCACAAAATGATGTTACGCGCATTTGCTGAAACGGCGAGTTGTGACCTGCGCATGCTCAGATTGCGTTCTTTTCAGGTTGCGAACGGGCCTCCAGAACGGATCCCGTTCGCAACCAGAGGTACCACTGTACTTCCTGGACTTCAAATGGCCTTACAGGGGTTGAAGTTATTACTTTGCATAACTGTTGTTGGACCATTCCTGTTTATTGTGTTGAGCCATCTACCCTGCCATCCTCTGTACTGTCAGAAAGTCAGAACGAACTTTCTGAGCGTAAACACTGTTAGACAGTGGAACGGTTTCCCTTGAGAGGTTGTGGACTCTACTTCCTTGGAAGTTTTTAAGCAGAGGTTGGGTGAACATTGTCATGAATGCTTTAGTTGAGATTCCTGCATTGTGGGGGGTTGGACTAGATTGTCCCCTTTGTCCCATCCAACTCTATGGTTCTAGGATTGTATGATTCCATTATTCTAAGTCTTAACCAGATGGTGCTCTTCCTTGCCACCTTCTGTCTACTCAGCTTTCCCCTCAACAGCTGAGATAAATAACACAAACATTTCATCTTATTTTGTCAAGTTGGCAACTCTGACCTGCATGGCCAATGTTGTACTAACATTCCTTTTCTTTCTTTTTTAATTCACTGGAAAAATGATAAAAGGTAAAGGTAAAGGTACCCCTGCCCATACGGGCCAGTCGTGTCCGACTCTAGGGTTGCGTGCTTATCTCGCTCTAGAGGCCATGAGCCGGCGCTGTCCAAAGACACTTCCGGATCACGTGGCCAGCGTGACAAAGCTGCAGCTGGCGAGCCAGCGTAGCACACGGAACGCCGTTTACCTTCCCGCTAGTAAGCAGTCCCTATTTATCTACTTGCACCCGGGGGTGCTTTCGAACTGCTAGGTGGGCAGGAGCTGGGACCGAACGACGGGAGCTCACCCCGCCGCGGGGATTCGAACCGCCGACCATACGATCGGCAAGTCCTAGGCACTGAGGTTTTACCCACAGCGCCACCTGCGTCCATGATATCCATGCCCAATTAACAAATCAGTGGGTGGCAGGGGGCGAGCACAATTGTGATTAGATCCATGCATGCAAAGTTAGCACCTTGTGTTAGGAATTAATCATTCATTCAACTCGTGCATCAAAGTCATGAAATGGGCCACCTATACAATTTTTTTAAAAGGTATTCAGAAGTTGAACAAATGGAAGAGGGGAATCAAAAGGCACTACTTGTTGGGAGACACAACTAGGTTTGGAGATGGTTCTGCCCTTACATCAGTATTATTTTGTTTGCTCCTAGGGACAGCACACAATTTGGCTTTCCCAATCTTTCAATATGATGAAACTGGTTCTGAACGAGTGAGAGTTATCTTTATTCATTTTTAGATTAGGTGTACCTGTGTCGTAGCAGACACAATTTTAGAAGAAGCATTCCCAAATGAAAGAATGCCTCTTCTGAGATACCTGCAATCTATAAACTTAAGGCCACAAAATACAAATAAGTATTCTTTGTTTAAAAACTTGCTGGCTTATTAAGCAGTGGCAACAAGCTGTGCTATCATAATGATTAAGTAAATGATAATTTTAGGTTATATTTTAGTGGCCAAGTTTTAATTTATATATTTTTTAACTTGCTATATCTGTATTGTCCCTGCTATACCTAATTGCAAATTCAAATTTATCCCTATCGTGTTTTATGACTTCCTTGATACTGTGGGCTGGAACTGGTCTGTGACCGAAATAATAAATTCATTCAGTGGCACCTCTTTCATCAGTCAGTTTTTTGGAAATGCATTACAGTGGTACCTTGGTTTGCGAACTTAATCCATTCCGGAAGTCCGTTCTTAAACCAAAGCATTCTTAAACCAAGGCGTGCTTTCCCATAGCAGCAGGGGACTCAATTTACAAATGGAACACACTCAACAGGAAGCGGAACATGTTCTTATTCCAAGGCAAAGCCCACAAACCAAAACACCCACTTCCGGGTTTGCAGTGTTCTTCACCCAAGTTGTTCATAAACTAAGCTGTTCTTAAACCAAGGTACCACTATAGTTGACTAAACGGTTCCAGTCCTAGTATTTAATGCTTTGCACGAACACATCCTGCCCCTGCTGTATTTCTCTAATTCTCCCATATTCCTTATTACCTTAGATGTTTCTGCTGCAGTCTTCTCTCCTCCTTTGGCCTTTATGAGGTCCGTGTTGCACCTTGAGTCCTTTCGCTTTGGAGGTCTCGGAGGTGCTGATGCACTGCTGGGCAGTAACTTTAGCAAACGATAATAAAAGGCCTCTGTCAACTCTTCCACCGCCGGACTGGAAGTGGGAGGGGTGGCCTTTGCTGGCCCTCCAGTGAAGAAGAGAGACATGTCCAACCACTGTGGAGGAATGTCAAAGGTGAGAGCTGGCTCCTTAGCCAGGCTGATGGTGAGAAATTGCAAGTCGATCCTGGTCTCCAGGGTCAAGACAGAGGAGCAGCCTAGAGGATCAGAGGCACAGTCAGTGCTAAGCACCTTGACCTCACAGGGCAGCTGCAGGTGCTCCACTGCCTCAGAGATGGTATATTTGCGGCTGTCACGGACATCCTCTACAAAGCCAGCTTCCAAGAACAGGGGCACATGGATTTGCTCTCTGTCCTCATCTCCATTGTCCCTGCAGCACACAAGCATGTCCACGGCTGAAGGCTTGTTGGCTCTCGTGACCCACAGCACCTCTAGCCGGTCTCCTACACTGAACAAAGGAAATTCCCCTTCGCTGCTCTCACAGTCCTTGGTGACAACGACCTGCAGTTTCTTGGTGGTGGCTAAACTGAGGGCCAGCTCCGAAGTGCAGCTAAATCTGCGTGGGCATCGGCGAAAGCGGCCTTCGTGGCTGCTGGAGAGGAGGAAGTAGCAGGTCCGGGTCTTGCCTTTGCGAGAAGAGGCCAGGACCCTCCATGCCGAGGACTTGCTGTGGATGTGAATCTGGCAGCCCTTCTGTAGGTGGGAGAACCAGTCGCTCTGGAAGACTGGCAGGCTCTCTGGGGCCTCAAGGATCTCTGCCTCCGCTGGCAGGGCTTCCTCCATTGCCAGAACCTCGCTGAGCATCAGCGGCTTAATAAAGTGGATGTGCCGTGACTCCTTGGTGACGTCGACCACCTCTACATCCAGGGTAGAGTTGATTTGCACAACGTCGTTTCGAACTGGAGAAATAAGCACCACATGGTCATTAAGAGCCCTGGGAAAGATTCCCACAAACAGGAACCTGACCATCAGTTGAGACATCCTGTGGAAGCTGTCTTTGGAAGTTGGGTGGGAGGCTTAAGGGAGAGAGGACTTAACATATTATATATATATATATATGTATGTATATATATCCACCTGTTGCCATCATTATTGTCTAGACTCCAAAGACAGCCAGTCTTGATCTCAAACCAGTAATGCAGAGGTAGGAAACCTGTTTCCCTCCTGCGGGACTTCAGCTGCCCTCAGCCGGAGGGCCACAGTTTCCCCATCAACCGCTTTAATGATGTTTCATGCTGTCCCCCTTTGCCCAGTTTACTGTTATATTGAGTTCCTTGTTTCGCTGCTTTCTCCCCTGGCATTTATTGTCTTACCTGTGCCTCTTGTGTGTTTCAATAGTATATTAATTTTTAAAAAAGTGTTACTAATGTAAGGTTTTAGTCAGTTGTGAAGGGCAAAACAAAACACAAAGAGGTAATATGTAAGTGAAGGATTGGGGGCAGGGAAGGGGAAAGAGTGGCACCAGTCTGGTGCCTTCGAGGGAAAAATCAAATCCTTTTGTGGCAAGGGTGGCTTAGCAGTGCCACAAGAAAGAAGCAAATTGCAAGAAATCAGTTCCACTGTCTGGCTGCAGTGTTAACTCAGGACTGGAGAACCTGTGCAACTGGTCAGATGTTGCCAGACTACAGCTCCCATCATCTTTGACCCTTGGCTATGCTGGCTGGGGCTGATGGGAGTTGTATTCCAGCAAGATCTGGAGGGCCACAGTTTACTAACCCTGTTTTGATTTCATACTGCAGCAGCTTTCCTCCTGTACCAAATAGCAGTTTCAGGGGCAGGAGGAGCTTTGTATGGGTGAAAGCCCTTCCCTTGCACCACACAGGCTTCTATTTTAAAAGGATGAGGCATGAAAACTGGGCAGTATTCTGACATGTGCCATCAGCGCAACAATTGCTGCTAGTGTAGTGGGACTTCCCCCCTCTTCTCCCTTTGCCCATTCCAAATATGTTCCAGTGTGTTGGGGAACCCCCAGAACAGATTTAGGGGGTATAGAAGGGGTTTCAGTTGCACAGGCAAATAATCCTTATGCTGCTCAATCATCCCCAACCTTTAAAAAATTAATCATTTCTGCAGCTTGAACCTACTTCCGGGTAGTTGAAATACTCTATGTATTTAATGTAACAAATAATTTAAAGATACAGATGGGTAGCCGTGTTGGTCTGCCATAGTCAAAACAAAAAAAATTCCTTCCAGTAGCACCTTAAAGACCAACTAAGTTAGTTCTTGGTGACTCATTACCAAACTTAAAACTCATTACCAAACTTAAAACCATGGACAGACCTGGCCTGAACAAAGACATTGGATTCTTATCTCATTATACATGACAAAGCCATTTTTCACCTTCTCACCCCTTGCTTTTTCCTGTAAGACCTACTGCAGTCGTTAAGAGTCTTCAACAGGCTCATCACAGCTATCTGCCAATCACCCATTCCCACCACCCTTCTGAGTAATACCCCTCCCCACGTTCTCACTATATAGAAGGATCTGGCAACTTCTGTTTCAGTGTATCTGAAGAAGTGTGCATGCACACGAAAGCTCATACCAAGAACTAACTTAGTTGGTCTTTAAGGTGCTACTGGAATTTTTTTTTGTTTTAAATAATTTAAAGTATTTTTTGTAGATCTGCAAACCTTGGGGTTCTCCAAGCATACTGTTAACACCTCCCTTGTACATGGTTGGGGTTATTTTGGCTGTATAATCAATGACACAGTTTGAATATTGAAAAGAGAAGGAATGATATTGCTAGTGCTTTGCATTTTATTTACTACTGCCATTCAATTCAAAAGCCCAACATAAGGACAATAAATTTAAAACACACAACTGTCAATAAATATAATAAAACAGTACAGTGGTACCTTGGTTCTCAAACCCCTTGGTACTCAACTTAGAACCCAAACACTGCAGACTCGGAAGTAAGTGTTTCGGTTTGCAAACTTTTTTTGGAAGCCAAATGTGCTCCATTTTGAGTGTTATGTTTCCAATTTGAGTGCCACGCTTCCGTTTTGAATGTTGGGCTAAGGTCTGTCTGTTTCTGCTATTTATTTTGCGTTTTTTGTCTCTGCGGCTCTTTTCGTTTTGTTTTTGTGACTGTGTGGAACCCAGTTCAGCTACTGATTGATTGATTGTGTGACTGCTGTACATAATTTATTGCTTTCATTTTATGGATCAATGGTTTCGTTAGATAGTAAAATGTCATGTTAAATTGCAGCTTTAGGGCTTGTTTTTAAAAGTCTGGAACGGATTAATCCGTTTTGCATTACTTTCTATGGGAAAGTGTGCCTTGGTTTTGGAACCCTTTGGTTTTGGAACGGACTTCTGGAATGGATTATGTTTGAGAACCAAGGTACCACTGTACCAATCACAGTGGCAGAAATATATTGGCCATCAAACTCAATTCCCAAAAGCCTCCCAAAAGAGCTGTGCTACAACCAGCTGGTGGAATGTATATGGCGATGGGTCCAGGGTGGTTTCCTTGGGGAGGGCATTCCAAAGCATCAGTGGCATGACTAAAAAGGAGGCCTGCTTTTTGTACCCACCTGCCTCACAGCAGTCAGAAGGGTAAGGACCTTAGATCACCGAAGAGCATCTGCTTTGCATGCAGAATGTCTCTCGGGTTCAATCTCTGGCATCTCCTGCCTGAAATCCTGGAGAGCTGCTACCAGTCAGTGTAGACAGTACTGAGCTAGATGACTCAATGCCTGATTTGGGATAAGGAAACTTCCTGTGACATAGACTCATAGAAGCGTAGACTCGTAATGAGTGCCCACACTCATTATCAGTGGCATTCCAGAGTCTACAGGGGAATCCCATCACCTGCTGCTATGGCTGTACTCGGATGGATCTGCAAATGGTATAAATATGGAAACCATCTCTGTATCTCTCTGTCTTTGGAGAACTCGCTACGTGCACCAAAATTCTTCAGCATCGGTGGCAAGAATGGCAAATCTGCCTCTTGATTTCTCTCTCTGATTTCAGTAGTGTTAAGGTCAGCTTTCCCTATCACCGCATCAACTTTTGATTTCTTTTTAAATTTCATGAAAATTTATCAGCATTGTTGTGCGATTTCCTCCTAATATACACATTTGTATTCACTTTTGCCTAATATACACATTTTTGCTAAACAGTTTCCCCCAAAAGAATGCATTTTGATGTGCTTTTCACTCGTCTACGAATTTTTATGCAGACTCTGCCCTAGTATATAAATTTTTGTATACATTTACTTGGCTGGAGAGCTGCACTGCAAAATTTGGAGACTTGTGAATTTTGAAGGATGGTTGTGTTTCAGTTTGCCTATTTCTTCAGAGAGTGCCAGTTAGATAGGTTTCAGAGTGGAAGTGAATTGAATTTCACACAGCTGCCATTTTTGTAACCCATCGCCTGCTATCAGATTCTTTAAGCAGGGAGATGTTGGAGTCTGAACCTGGAACTTCCCATGTGCAAAGCAGGTGCTCTATCAGGAAGGTATGTTCCCCGAGTAGACATTTTGGCAGATGTGTACACATGCACCTCGCCTTGCAAAGGCAAACCAAATCACGCTCTTCCCTCCACCAGGCCTTCCCAGCCTAGAGGAAGCCGCAGCTCAGTCTCTACTTACAATGCATTATCGCTTTCACTTTATACGTTGGGTAGAGCTGGACCTCACTCTTGCCAATTTCCGGGCAGGTTAGCCTCTTCCGCCGCAAGACTGCTGACCGCAGGACCTCCTGGATCGTGTAGCGCTGTGGCTGTTGGCAGTCCAAAAACTTGTCCTTGCGGAAGGGAGAGCCCCGAGAGAAAGATTTCTTCTTTGCTCCACGCGGCAGTTCTGAACTGGGCTGAAAAAGACCTGGGGGGGGGGGTATGCAAAATTTGAGTTATTATTTTAAGTAGCTATATCCTGAGAGGGGCCACCTGCAAATTGCCAGGGTGGCGGTGGTGGAGAGGACACCGATTTGCATAGCAACTTCATGTGCTAATTTATATGTGAAGGTGAAGGGACCCCTGACCATTAGGTCCAGTCGTGACCGACTCTGGGGTTGCGGCGCTCATCTTGCTTTACTGGCTAAGGGAGCCGGCGTACAGCTTCCGGGTCATGTGGCCAGCATGACTAAGCTGCTTCTGGCGAACCAGAGCAGCACACGGATATGACATCATGTATGTTAAGTTATATAAGGAGAGACTGGAAGCAGAAGTGGCTCACGAGTCGTGTGTTCCAGCGGAAGTCCACTGTAAAAGTAAACGTAAAAAATCCACACACACCCAGTCATGCAGGAAGGTTCACATGCTAGACCCATGATCTGTGAAAATTCCACTGTGGGCACTACTAAAAAGGGCAGAGAACACTTTTTTGTATTGTAAACTGCCTTGAGAGCATGGGAACCTTCAGCTGAAGGACAGAGTACAAATTTAATCAAACAAGCAAACAATGCACATACCTTTAAAATCCAGCGGCAGCTCATATATGTGCCCATTCTCCACATTCTTGCAGGAGATGTTCTGCAGCTGAACATCAATAATTTTCATCAGATCTCCTGTTGATAAGCAGCATTCATTGCCAGAGACTTCATAAACAGATCCTGGAGAAAGTGGAGGTCTTAGTTAGTATACAGGAAGCCAAACTGCTAGCAGGGTGGTTAAAAAGACAATACTGTAAAAACATTAGTCATCATCAAATATCCTTTATTAGGCATAGCAAACCACACATTATCAAACAGACACCGTATACAAATTGTGCAAAATACGAGCTCAGCATAACAAGGTTTGTCCCAGTCAGATCTGTAACTCCAGAGGAAATCAATTTGCATAAATAATACAATACAACACTACCACATCACTGATCAATTAAGAACCACTCAATCTCTTTATAATGGCCTAGTCTTTCTACATGGACAGCACTCAAAAATTCAGCCATTATTAAAGTAATTTATAATAAATAAATAATTATAATAATGTTTTTAAAAATTACTTTAAAAACATTATTAATTAATTAATTAATTAATTAATTAATTAATTATAAAAGACAATATGGTCTAGTGGGTAGAGTGTAGGACCAGAGCTGTGGTGCTCCTAGTTCAAATCCAGGGAGGTACTTTGAAGAGCTGCTGTCTCTCAGTTTTAGGAGCCCCCTCTCTTCTCTCTAATGTTGGGAATAGCAGTATTGTCCTACCTTTCAGGAATGCTGTAAAGATTTAAAAAAGTAATGAAAAGCATTCTACAAATGCTAAGTATTATTATTATAAGATCAGATTATTATTATTAACCTAGATAGAAGTAGGGCACACAGCCACTCTAGGTGGGAGAAGTAATGCAACTTTTCCTTACAGGTTTGGGAGTGGGGGGGGGGGGAAACGAATCTGTTCAAATAGCATTATTTGTTCCTCTTTTTAATGCCCCTTGGAAAAGAGGTAGCCTACATCTGCTTCATCAAGTGCATGCAGAATCCAAATGAGGGAAGGGAAGGCACAGGTGTGTGTCTGACTCAGAGCCAGCCTCAAGATTCAGGACTGGATAGAAGTAAAAAGCCACACAGGTGAGCAATGACTCAGGCCAGTGCTCCCTTGCCCTAACAGACCAGAATCAAGTGACTAAAACCAGCACAACACCTTCCCACTCTTTCTCAGATCTCTTTTCCCCCATTCTTCCTTGCCCTCCCCATCTAACCCCATTTTGCCCAATATCCTTTTTCCCAGCCACCAATCACGGGCCCCATCGCTTTGAAGCAGACTTCCTAGCTTGGTACTATGGAAATCCCTGAAAGCATGAGACCATGGGTAGGCAAAGTAAGGCCCAGGGGCCGGATCTGGCCCAATCACCTTCTCAATCCTGCCTGTGGACGGTCTGGGAATCAGCGTGTTTTTATATGAGCAGAATGTGTCCTTTTATTTAAAATGCACCTCTGGGTTCTTTGTGGGGCATAGGAAGTCGTTCATTCCCCCCCCCCCAATATAGTCCGGCCCCCCACAAGGTCTGAGGGACAGTGGACCAGCCCCCTGCTGAAAAAGTTTGCTGACCCCTGCATAAGACTAAATAAAATCTGAGTCATTTACAGATGTTAAATCTTAATTCACATCTCTCTCTCTCTCTCTCTCTCTCTCTCTCTCTCTCTCTCTCTCTCACACACACACACACACACACACACACACACTCTTATACACTGTTTTTTGTTTAAAGCAACCCTCCAAGTTCTTTATGATGCCGTTAGCCTTTCCAATTTGCATGTTCCTAATTTGTATACACGCCATCCTCAAATTGGTATTCTCTATTCTGAGCATTCTTCAATCCACACAACTCTATGCCACTTTCTGCTGTCTGTTTAGTAGGGGAAAGAAAGGGGAAGCCCACTGGGCCTGAAATAAACCAGCCCCCTGCCGTCTCCACCCCCATACAAGCTACTCTGAAGGCTTCTGCTTACCGTAGCTTTGCCCTTCTTTAACCCAAGGCCCTGCAATCTGTCACAAGAACTTCCTGGTTTCACATACCCAATCTATTTTGTCTTCCCGGTAACTTCACCAGTTCCCACTTTTCAACTTCTCTGACGCAATATGTGTAGTTTCGCCCTTCTGCTTTATAGCTTCCCTCAATATCTTCCACGCTCAGGCCAAAGAAATAAAAAACCCAATGCAATTAGCGATGGGGCAGAAATAATCTGAAATGCATACTGCCAAATTTGCAGTGTCCGAAACAATACACAAACTGAAACAGCCCTTTTTCGAAATTCATACTTCACAGAATATTGCAATGCAGTTCTTCAGCCGTGTAATGTTTGCAAAAATGCAAATGGGTTGTTGTTGTTAGAATCTGTCTCGAAATACAATGGAGTGTTGCCTCCAGGGGCGAAGTCAAATCAGCGGAGAATCGCAGAGCTTGCTGTGGCTGCAGAGGCCAGTAATGTCTGCCTCTCACTTTGTTTTTGTTGCATTAGCAGAACCAAAGTGAACTCTGCAAGGCACACATCTGGGCAGTGTATATGGACGTCCTGGGCTGCCTCAACGACATGACCCACCCCCTCAGCCTTGCTGATGTGGCACCAACCTGGCTGCAGGAGTTGCTGGAAGGAGGCGGACAGAAGCCATCCAGCCATCTTAGGGACTCCATTTTGGATTTGAGTAGGTTTTACTCCTTAGGCTTTTCTTTTCCAGAAGAGGTCCTACAAGGCAGCATATGAGTGAAGTGTGCATACAGTGGTACCTCGCAAGACGAATGCCTCGCAAGACAAAAAACTCGCAAGACGAAAGGGTTTTTTGTTTTTTGAGCTGCTTCGCAAGACGATTTTCCCTATGGGCTTGCTTTGCAAGACGGAAACGTCTTGCAAGTTTGTTTCCTTTTTCTTAACACCGTTAATACAGTTGCGACTTGACTTCGAGGAGCAACTCATAGAATGCGGTGTGGTAGCCTTTTTTGAGGTTTTTAAAGACTGGTGATTTTTGAAGCTTTTCCAAAACTTTCCCGACACCGTGCTTCGCAAGACGAAAAAAATCGCAAGACGACAAAACTCTGGGGAACGAATTACTTTCGTTTTGCGAGGCACCACTGTATTAGTGACAATTACACCCCAAAATCCATTATATAAGGAGAAATTGCTTTACAAAAATGTGCACAGAGTGGTACCTCAGGTTAAGAACTTAATTCATTCTGGAAGTCCATTCTTAACCTGAAACTGTTCTTAACCTGAAGCACCACTTTAGCTAATGGGGCCTCCCGCTGCCGCTGTGTCGCCGCTGCACAATTTCTGTTCTCATCCTGAAGCAAAGTTCTTAACCTGAGGTATTATTTTTGGGTTAGCGGAGTCTGTAACCTGAAGCGTCTGTAACCCGAGGTACCACTGTATTGGGCAAAGTGACATACTATTGTGTATAATAGGAGAAATTCACACAAAAATGCTGATGAATTCTCATAAGGACTTAAAATAAATAAGTGAAATCTCAAACCAATTTGGATCTTTGAAGGACTGAACTTAAGAATTAAAGAGAGAGAGACAGAGAGAGAGAGAGAGAGAGAGAACTGAGGGAAACCAAAATTGACAGATTTACCCACCCATACAGATAAAACAGGATTTAGTACAGGAGACAACACAGAAGCCCTGGCTGGATCAATGTGTGAGAGAATGAAGTGAGAAAGCAAAGCCCTGCTCTCAAAGTCTCTGCACGTTAGTACCACTTTAGACCAGGGATAGTCAATGAAGTGCCCTCCAGAGAGATTGTTGGACTACAGCTCCCATCACCTACAACCAGCATGGCCAGTGGTCTGGGATGATGGGAGTTGTAGTCTAGCAAACATCAGGAAGGCAATCATGGGCAACGCAGACAAGAGGTTTGCATGCCACAAACGCACACCATTTAAAAATAAAATAAAATCTAAGATACACTTGGAATCCCCACACACTCTAGACTCACACTTATCTGCTGAAAACAGGTTTCTTTCTTCAAACTTTTATTTTTCTTACTTTCTCCAAAACACTGATGTAATTGCACACGTGATTGTTTGTGACACAGACACTTCCATTTTTCAAAACTGTGCCAGTTATAAAGGTGTCTTAACAACATTGGTCATAATAGCAAAACTTTTATTCAGTCAAAACAGTCTCTTAACACCATCTTAGCCATCTCTTAATGCTTTATTTCACTTCCCAAATTTACTCCAATAAACCTTTGAGGATAAGATGATTATCATTACATATATCTTTTAAAAAGGTTGCTCATTCTCCTCTTTCCAAATTATGGCATCAGAATGCAATGTTCAGGCAGAAGCTCACTGGGTGCTTTTGGTGCCTTAACACCATCTTTCTACCTAGCATACATATATAGCCTGAAATGTGGAGGAGAAAGACTTTGTGCTGGCCATCGGGCAATGGGTTTTCCCACCTGCCTTGCCCCACCAACCAACCCTAGGAGCATTATCTGCAGATGTCTTTTCACAAACTGAACAGAGTGGAAGATTATTAGTCATGGGGGTGGGGAGTGTGGGGGTGTGAATTCAGCAAAACTTAAGCTTATTTTTTAGTTGCTATTTTGTTAATGTTAATATTGTTTTATAGATTATGAATGCTGTAGTGCATTGTGAATGCTGTAATTGTGTTTTTGTTTTGTTTTTTAAGAATAAGAGTTTGGATTTGATATCCCGCCTTTCACTCCCTTTAAGGAGTCTCAAAGCGGCTAACATTCTCCTTTCCCTTCCTCCCTCACAACAAACACTCTGTGAGGTGAGTGGGGCTGAGAGACTTCAGAGAAGTGTGACTAGCCCAGGGTCACCCAGCAGCTGCATGTGGAGGAGCGGAGATGTGAACCCGGTTCACCAGATTACGAGACTACCGCTCTTAACCACTACACCACACTGGCTCTTCTGTAATTGTGTTGTTTAGCTTTTTTTTTTTTTAGTTGTTTTGTTAATAGTGTTTTAGAGACGGTAATGGTTTTACTGATGGTTTGTGAAATATTTTATATGATTTGTGTTGTGTTTGTGATGTTCTATTATGTCATTCATTGTTTGTAAGCCACTTTGCAATTTATGTGAATGAAAAGCGGCATAGAAATAAAATAAAATAAATCAAGTCAAGTCAAGTCAAGTCATGCCACTTCAAGATCCAGCTTCTTAACCAACCTGATGCATTGCTGCCCCAAGGCCCCCCTCCTCTCCAGCCTCCACTTCCGCCTCCGATTCTAAACTGCTCTGTGTCACAGACTCTTCCTGTTCACTAAACCCTGTTACCTCTTCAGCTTTCAACACCTCCTCCCCCCAGTCTGCTCCCTCTGACCACTCATCATCATCCCACCACCAATCCCTGGGCTCTGAGCCTTCTTCCCTTTGGGGTTCCCCACAGCTGCTGCCTCCCACCACCTCCTCTGCATCCAGCCAGCCCATGGCAAGTGGTCCGTGGAAGGAAAAGGCTTGGGGACCACTGTTCTATAGTGCTAGCAATGGAGCTCTATTAATTAACCTTGACCTTCCATCCTCCCAAGTAAATGAGTTGCATAAATGCTGCACCATGGCTCCTGATCACATCCAGGAACAGCCTTGCTCAAGTCACTTAGGAAGGTAAGAAGAGCCCTCAGAAGCCAGGAAAAAAGGCTCACCTAGTCCACCATTCTGTTCTTCACAACAGCTGACCAAATGCCTCTGGCAACCCCACAAACAGGCCCACACGAAAGCCACAGCCTTCTCCCATTTTTGCTTGCCAGCAACAAACATTTCAAGGTATACTTTCCCTGAACATGGCAGTCCCCTTTTGCTGCTATTGGCTAACAGCCACTGATTGACATATACCGTCAATTTGTTGATAAGAACAGGGGGGAAAAAACATGCCAATGTCTTCTTCAATCAGAACAAAGGTCAATTGAGCTGAGGTTTCCATTTCCCATAGTGGGCAAGCAGATACTTTTGGCAAGTCCAAAAGCAGGGTGGGAGATCAGCTACGTCTCCTGTTCCCACTTCCCCACTTAGACATAGTTGTGGAAGGAGTCCTCACGCACAACTCTTTCACAGTGAGCAACACAGTCATTGCTTCCCCAAACACTGAACACTGACCATCCCATCCACAATGGCTATGCAAATCAATCCCGGCACATCGTAACAGCTTTTTGAGCAGGTCTTGGCAGAGGGGAAGCTGCCAGGTACACTTGCACTGGACCTTGGAGGGCTAAGTTGGGAAGGGGGGCACCGGGGGCTTGCTGGCCTTGTGCTGTCCTGCCAAGAACAAGACTCTCATCCCAGGCCAATCTTGGCTTTGGGTTAAGATTGCAGCTGAAGCTTTGTCTTAATTACAACCAGCATGCTCAAAAAGCTCCATTACTTGTCTTCACCTCCCGCCTCCCAACTTTAGGATGAATCTGCTGGCGGCAAAGAGAGAAGCAGTCAGTGATGCTCACCTTGGAAGTAGACTCCAGAGCAGATCTTCACCACTCTAGGCAAGGAGCAAAGATCCAGATCGCAGATGTACTGGTGGAAGGAAACAGAATCCATAACTCCTGTTGCAGGCAGTGCTGCCAAAGTGTGTGGGAGTCTCTGCTGCTCTGCAGGACAGCTGTGCTGCGTCTGTGGATGTTCAGCTGTGATTTTCACTTCCTCTTTTAAGGGTTGTCTTAAAGGGGTAGGCTTCCCAAGATTGGGTTTAATGCTTGGCACTTAACAAGAAGTGCAACGCAGACAAGAGGTAGTGGCTTATTGTGGTGACAGTGCACCACATAAATGGGCTGTGTCACCTGAGCTTATCCTAGGTAAAGGGACCCCTGACCATTACGTCCAGTCGTGACCGACTCTGGGATTGCGGCGCTCATCTCGCTTTATTGACCGAGGGAGCAGCTTCTGAGTCATGTGACTATCATGATTAAGCCACTTCTGGTGAACCAGAACAGTGCACAGAAACACCGTTTACCTTCCCGTTGGAGTGGTACCTATTTATCTACTTGCACTTTGACGTGCTTTCGAACTGCTAGGTTGGCAGGACCAAGCAACAGGAGCTCATCCCATTGCGGGGATTCGAACCGCCAACCTTCTGATCGGCAAGTCCTAGGCTCTGTGGCTTAACCCACAGCGCCACCTGCATCCCCAGTGGCCAAATTGCCATTTAAAGTACTGTAGTTGAGTTTGACAGGAAATCATAATGCAGTCCCTGGGTGACCTGGGACACGTTCACAGCCTACAGTTAAAGCACTCTTAGATCATGTTAGCAGTCATGAGGAATCCTGGGAACTGTTTGTTATGCGTGCTGGAAATGGTAGATCTGTTAGGTTAGCACCTTTTGCAAAGTTCCCAGGATATTTTGGCGGGAAAGCCATGATTGTAGAAGTGTGCTTTAAATGTATGGCATGGATGTGAGCGGTGTTGCCACAGGGCAACCTCACTCACCAAAACCGCCCCGTTGGAAGTGGCAGAAGAGTGCTTTTGCATCTCCACTTTTTGAAACAGCCTGCAGGAAATGTACAGTTTCGCACAAGGAAGTTCTCAGGTTCAGGGAGGGATCATGATGTAGTGGTAGAGCACATGCCTGCTTTGGATGCAGAAAGTTCAACGTTCAGTCCCTGGTATCTCCAGTTAAAAGAATCAGGTAGCAGCTGATGGGGAAGACTTTTTCTGCCTGACCTTGGAAAACCACAGAGGAGAGGGGATAGGGGAGAAGTTCAATTCAGTTCACTTTTAAAGGCAGTCTATGGAACTCATGCCTTACAAAAACAACCAGAGAACTGAAACACAACCAGCCACCTTTCAGAATCCACACCCATCCAAATTTTGCAACGCAGTTCTTCCAACCAACCAATGTTTACAAACTGGCATATTATTAGGGGACAGTATGTATACAAATGAATATACTGTGGTGGAGAGTAACACACAAGAATGCAATCTATTAGGAGGAGAAATTGCTTGCAAAACTATGTACATTAATCAAAGCAGCATGCAAAAATGTGTTGATCAGGATAAATCTGCACTAACGTGCTGGAGAATTTACATGAAGCTTTTTTTAAAAAAATTGCTGCAGAAATGTGGAGAACTGAATTTAACATTCATAAAAATGAGAAATTAAGAGAACTGAAATTGACATATCATTCCACCCCACTAGAGGAGACAGTCTTCATCCGGGTGGCCCAATGCCTTGACCTGATATAAGGCAATTTCCTATGTTCACATTGGCTGCAAACCAACTTTTGCACATCTAGCAAGGGTTTTATGCTGATATACAGCTACTAGGGACTGCTTCCCCCTCGACATGACCAACCATCTCCCTTTACAGGTCATTCCCCCTCACCCCAATAATAATAATAATAATAATAATTTATTATTTATACCCCGCCCATCTGGCTGGGCCTCCCCAGCCACTCTGGGCGGCTTCCATAAAAACCAAAAATACAATAAAATATCACATGTTAAAAACTTCCCTGAACAGGGCTGCCTTAAGATGTCTCTTGAATGTCAGGTAGTTATTTATCACTTTGACATCTGCTGGAAGGGCGTTCCACAGGGTGGGCGCCACTACCGAGAAGGCCCTCTGCCTGGTTCCCTGTAGCTTTGCTTCTCGCAATGAGGGAACCGCCAGAAGGCCCTCGGCGCTGGACCTCAGCGTCCGGGCAGAATGATGGGGGTGGAGACGCTCCTTCAGGTATACTGGACCGAGGCCGTTTAGGGCTTTAAAGGTCAGCACCAACACTTTGAATTGTGCTCGGAAACGTACTGGGAGCCAATGCAAGTCTTTCAAGACCGGTGTTATATGGTCTCGGCGGCCGCTCCCAGTCACCAGTCTAGCTGCCGCATTCTGGATTAGTTGTAGTTTCCGAGTCACCTTCAAAGGTAGCCCCACGTAGAGTGCATTGCAGTAGTCCAAGCGGGAGATAACCAGAGCATGTACCACTCTGGCGAGACAGTCCGCAGGCAGATAGGGTCTCAGCCTACGTACCAGATGGAGCTGGTAAACAGCTGCCCTGGACACGGATTTGACCTGTGCCTCCATGGACAGCTGTGAGTCCAAAATGACTCCCAGGCTGCGCACCTGGTCCTTCAGGGGCACAGTTACCCCATTCAGGACCAGGGAATCCTCCACACCTGCCCGCCTCCTGTCCCCCAAAAACAGTACTTCTGTCTTGTCAGGATTCAACCTCAATCTGTTAGCCGCCATCCATCCTCCAACCGCCTCCAGACACTCACACAGGACCTTCACCGCCTTCACTGGTTCTGATTTAAAAGAGAGGTAGAGCTGGGTATCATCCGCATACTGATGAACACCCAGCCCAAACCTCCTGATGATCTCTCCCAGCGGCTGCATGTAAATGTTGAAAAGCATGGGGGAGAGGACAGAACCCTGAGGCACCCCACAAGTGAGAGCCCAGGGGTCTGAACACTCATCCCCCACCACCACTTTCTGAACACGGCCCAGGAGGAAGGAGCGGAACCACTGTATAACAGTGCCCCCAGCTCCCAGCCCCCCAAGACGGTCCAGAAGGATGCTATGGTCGATGGTATCAAACGCCGCTGAGAGATCCAGCAGAACTAGGAAACAGCTCTCACCTTTGTCCCTAGCCCGCCGGAGATCATCAACCAGTGCGACCAAGGCAGTTTCAGTCCCATGATGAGGCCTGAATCCCGACTGGAAGGGATCCAAATGGTCCGCTTCTTCCAGGCGTGCCTGGAGTTGTTCGGCAACCGCTCGCTCAATCACCTTGCCCAGGAATGGAAGATTTGAGACTGGGCGATAGTTGGCCATCGTGGCCGCATCTAAAGATGGTTTTTTAAGAAGCGGTTTAATAACCGCCTCTTTCAGCGGGTCTGGGAAGGCTCCCTCACGGAGGGAAGCATTCACCACCCCATGAAGCCCATTGCCCAGTCCTTCCCGGCTAGCTTTTATAAGCCAGGATGGGCAAGGATCCAGGAGACAGGTGGTTGGTTTCAAGCCTTCTCACCCCTCCACAATGCTTCTCCCCGTTACACTGGGGTGGGGGGAGATATGCTTTATATGTATGGTGCATATGCAACCTAAGTCATGTTTAGAAATGCACTCAAGGCACCTTTTCAAACAACAAATACTCCCTAGAGGATGAAGTGATATGCAGGTTCAGAACAACAAATACTTAACCTGAAGGAAATATGAATCAGTTGGAATCTTTTAACTTTAAACTCAAAACGTATGCACACATACGGTATGCAGCAACACTGATACAATATGCAGTCAAGCAAGTAGCATATCATAGATACACTCCCACTGAAGTTGGATAGAGAAACAATAAACGGAGGTGGTTTTTTAATGGGAAAAAAATGATGAGTGGATTTAAAAAACCCCACTGATGTGCAATTTTTAAAGTTTCAGCTTCAGTTTCTCTTTCAAAGAATAGCCTGGTTGAAAATGAAAGCTAAATTTGAAGCAAATGCATAGTTTGTTAGAATTTCTCTATGAACCTCTTAAGAAGTGATGAAGCTTCCGCTTTCATTCTTTTATTCATTTATTTTTTAAAGAGAACTTTGTGGAAAATGCTATACCGACAATGCCTTGGCCCCCAACATCAATTATCTGCTGAAAATCCTTCAGGATCCTAGCAACACAACATTTAGGGAACCTACTGAGGAAATGTTTGTTTAAGAAGGCATTCCCTGAAGTGCGGCCTAGTCGTTTATTAATTTATTAATTGTACATCTATAGAAATGGTTTTATTGTTTTTAGAGTTTGTATGAATGGTTTCAATTGTTTTTTGGAACTTTTCCAGGGGTATATTATCTCGTTTTTATCTTGCTGGACACAGCTTTAATGGCTTCTGGCTGTGAGTCAGTTTCTAAATTAACTAGATGAATACATTACATACGGGAAGCCTGTTCTTCTCCGGTCACTGATGACTATTGACATCTATTTCCTGGAAGTCTCACTTTACACATGTACGCCTTTCAAATCTTCTTTTTGAAACTCTTGTTTCCCCCTCCCCACAACGCACCTATTTTCATGCATCACAAGGCAGAATCACACACATTCATGACCAACCTTTGTAAACTCAATAATGGCTTTAAAATAAAAAAAAGTGAGTCTGTTTTGGTCACCCTTGTTACAAGATAGAGGTTCAGTGGTATGATCCATGGTACGTACTTGGGGCTATCATTTTGCTGTGGTCTAAACCACAGAGCCTAGGGCTTGCCGATCAGAAGGTTGGCGGTTGGAATCCCTGCAAAGGGGTGAGCTCCCATTGCTCGGTCCCTGCTCCTGCCAACCTAGCAGTTCGAAAGCACGTCAAAGTGCAAGTAGATAAATAGGTACCGCTCTGGCGGGAAGGTAAACGGCATTTCTGTGTGCTGCTCTGGTTTGCCAGAAGTGGCTTAGTCATGCTGGCCACATGACCCGGAAGCTGTCTGCAGACAAACACCAGCTCCCTTGGCCAGTAAAGCGAGATGAGCAGCGCAACCCCAGAGTATTCCGCAACTGGACCTAACGGTCAAGGGTCCCTTTACCTAAAGCAGTGATATAGGGTAGGTTGCTGGCGTCCACAGGGTGGGGGCTAGTATTGCCCCCCCCAGTGGACTGGGCAGCCCACATGGAGGGTGAACAGAGCAGTGGCCTAACACATTTATTTGCAACCACCAAAGGGGTTAATTAGGAAGCTTAATGCACTTATTCACAACACCAGCCCAATGTGCTTTATGCAACGGCCAGAGTTCTAAAGACCTCACAAAACTTAGAATACAGTGGTACCTCGGGTTACAGATGCTTCAGGTTACAGACTCCGCTAAGCCAGAAATAGTACCTCGGGTTAAGAACTTTACCTCAGGATGAGAACAGAAATTGTGCGGCAGCGGCGTGGCAGCAGCAGTGGGAGGCCCCATTAGCTAAAGTGGTGCTTCAGGTTAAGAACAGTTTCAGGTTAAGAACGGACCTCCGGAACGAGTTAAGTTCTTAACCCGAGGTACCACTGTAATAGAATTGTGGAGCTAGAAGGGACCCCAAAGATAGTCTTAGTTCAATCCCCTGCAATTCAGGGAATTCTTAACATACGGGAGCCTGCTTGGCTTTACAAATGTGCTAGCAGTTTTCTTTCACTATGTATCAAGAGCCAGTGTACTATAGTGGCTAGAGTGTTGGACACCCACTCCCCAACTCGGCTATGAAGCTCACTGGGTGACCTCGCCATCTCTCAGCCTAACCTATTTCACAAGGTTGTTGTGAGGATAAAATGGGGAGAACCATGTTCATCATCTTGAGCTCTTTGGAGAAGATGTGGTAAAAAAAGTAAATATTATTATTATTATTATTATTATTATTATTATTATTATTATTATCATCATCATCATCTTGGAAGTCCCAATTAATACAGGAGCATACATACAAAGTGCAGAATACAAGATTAAGGTTTCTTTCTGAAATGCTATAGTTTGTATGCATAGTGTGTGTTGGTTTTTTCCTTTAATTTCCTGCAAGATTCTCAATTTACCAATCAGGGGGTAGTACCTTTCAGTTCCTGATAAAACACCAGGAATCATTTCTTTTGCAGGGGTAGGGGGTAGAAATCTATTAAAAACTTGCACAACAAAATATAGTACAAAAATAAATAGCCCTCAGCCACCTGTTAAATCAGGTTTAGCCACAATCACAACCCCCCTCCCAAAAAAACCCACCCCAATTTGTTTTCAGCATCACCCTGTGCACCAAGTTCAGTGGTGCTTACTCCCAGGTAAAAAAGATTGCAACCCCATTTGGCTTTATAATGAAATATGCAACCTGACTATGCACCTTTATTTTCAGAGAGGGAAAACTCTACATTTGATTAAGGCTTCTTAGGGGATGCAAGGAGGACCAGGGGCTGGAAAAATTCAAAAGATAGGTGGTTTCCCTAACTTTATCCATAGGGGCTGAAGCTCTGGCTCTCTCCTTCAGCAGGGTGCGATGGAGCCGCAACACCTGAGCCCCTCTTCTTTACTTGGGAAACAAAATGTTCTAGATTTGCCCCCTGCACCACCAACAGAATTATGACAGGCTGAAATTCTACAGATGAAGAGTTCCCACCATTGAACCTCCATAGTGGGAAAGGCTGCACACACCTGTTTAATTTCACCCTGCCACCCGGCTTTGAACGCACCAACATCCTGCAGTTTCCTGCACTTTGGTGGTCATATCGTCCTCCAAGGCATGTAGAGTGGCCTTGGTGCAACCATGGTGGCCAAAAGCGCAGCAAACCAGAAGAGTCAAGTTTCTTTAAGGAATGAGTGGGAATTAAAGCGGCCCGCTTCTAGAGGCCCACTCTCATAAAAGAAAAAACAGGGTTTCCTGGTTCTCCTTTCCACTGAAGCTACACCCCCCAGCAGGAACCTGGGCCGCCTAATACATCAGCCATGCAAGCCCAACAATATGGCAGTTCACCATGCTATCTGGAATTTGCCAGAATGAACATGCTCTGCTTGTGTGGAAAGAGCTATACAGGTTTTCAGTATGTTTCTGGATGCTGGGTTTGATCCACGAAGTGTTTAAACAGCCTGGGTCCACTGTATTCATATATTGTATTCTATGAACCTGCCTGATGACTTAGATCAGGGGAAGGGAAACTGTTGTCCTCCAGATGCGTCTGGACTCCCAACTCCCATCATCCCTGACCACTGGTTTTGCTGGCTGGACCTGATGGGAGCCCGACATCTGGGTGGCTCCAGGTTGCTTGCTTCCAATTTTGATCCTGGCTGGTGGACCTGATCTGGGTACCCATCTCCTTCCGAGGTCAGATGGATGGCAACATGAGAAAGGACTTCTTCTGCAAGCACATGTTTGGAACAGCATGCTTTGGGCCAATGCTTCTGTCGTTTAGGTGCCATTTTATATTCCTAGGCTTTTAAAAATTTCTTTATTGGACTCTGCTTATTGCTGTTATTATTATTTTCTGTTAGCTTGTTCATGGATTGATGTTCTTCCTGGTTTTTTAAAAACATGATAAGCTGCTTCAGAAAATACTGTAAGCTGGGCTGGTTTGAGAAAAGAAATATTTAAAACAAATAGACCAGAAATGGCAAAGGATCATTTCCTGGGCCGACTGCGCTGTTAAGATTTGGGATACACATTGAACTCTCAATTTGGCAAAACAGTCATTTAATTTACAGTGTAGTAAAGGTTACAGGTAAAAAGCTCAACAGAGTGTGAAAAGGCCTATTACACAAATGTACAAACTTCTGTACAGAGCCCCACACCTTTCACTCATCCTCCCCCATGCTCAACGTTGGCCAGAACTGGCTTCCAAGAAATTAAAATTTTGAAATTAAAAGTCTGCATCATCCCACGGAGGTGAGGGGCCAAGACCTGCAATCAGTAAAATCCCAAGGGACACATCTTGCAAAACAAGTCACTTAAAAAAAAAATCATTTAAAATCCAGCAAGGGAAACCTTAACTGCTTTAAACTGGTCACATATCCTGAAGAGCTGCCTTCCATACCAGAAGACTGCTTAATAGCCTGGTAAAAGTTAACTAAAAATATCCCAAAGATGAGAGGTTGCAAGTGAAGCTACAGAAGATTTGGAGTATGGAATCCTACAGCTCACGAGCCATTTCATCACAACCTAGATTATGTTGTTATATAACTACACAATATAGACACAACTTCATCTTCACAAAAGGGTCCTATGTACACCGTCAGATGAAACAAAAGCAGATTGTGTAGAAGTGAAGTGACTTCAAGACATTCCATTCAGACTCCCCCCATTGATAGAATACGTTGTCTCATTTTTTAAAGCAGCAGCAGATACCTGAATTATTTGGCCCCAAATCTCTGTCCCGCTCAATACTTTAGGTGGTAAATGGAACCTTGGATAGTTGTAATGTTTCTGCAATAACAGACACAACCTAGCTGTATTACTCACTTTTTAAAATCCCACTTGGTTCATTTGGAGGACTTAAGAATGTGGTTAACTCCCCACCCCCCTGGGGAAAACCAAACCAAACAGGATGTGCCTGACTTTGGCTGAGCTTTGACCACTGTTCTGCCATGTTGTACTACAGGGAATGGTAAAACACTGGAGATACTATCTAAGTACACAGAACCAAGAAGAGACCCATCAAGCAGTGTGATTACGAGCCTGCCCAGTGCCAAGAGCCTGGATAATAAGACTCTCAAAGACAATACAACTCTGCTTCCATAGTTACTTTAGTGTGTACAATATACACATCTCAATCAAGTCTTTTGATTCCAAACATCTGGAACTAGAGCCTTAGAGCTACTTTTGGTTCAACGAAAAACTGAAGTCAATAGGTCAAACTGCACAATGGTGGAGCTGAGATCCGGAAACTATTTTAGCTCACGCAATAACCCCATTTGACAGAACTGCAGTCATTATGCACTTAAGAAACTGGCTAACCTTTCATGGGCTTTGGGATTAGTTCGGGGGGGGGGGAAGAACTGTGTGACAAATTCTGCTTGTGTATAGGAAACCAACCCACACGGAGTGTTATGCAAGTACACTGCTTTTTCTCTGGAAGGGCCACTGTTAAAAGAGCTCTCATTTGATATTCCTTTCCTTCCTGGTGCATTCAATCTAGAATGCTAAGCAGCAAATAATCTGCTTGATTTTCATTTTTTACCATTTCCCTGTGCTTCCAGCCTTCAAGATGATACTCACTTACAAGGCAAGCACAACGGGCTGTACCTAGACTAAAAGCACTTCATGATCCGCATGTTTAAAAGCAAGCTATGGTTATCTGACTTACATGAGTACTACTTATACCCGAACCAGGTGCTTCTTTAGAGAACTGATCAGGTCCACATACACTTCTGAGGATGAATGTTTACTTGAGACCAGCTGGTTAAGCTTAACTCTGTAAGACAGAGTTGTTAATTTTGACTCTGTGTGACCTGACAGTGCCCCTTAAATTCATGAATAACCTTAGGATAAAAATAACCATGGTGCCCCTTAAATTCATGAATAACCTTAGGATAAAAATAACCAGGGTTGAGTAAAAGAAGAAAAGGCTGTTCGGCAGTGTGGTTCCGCAGATGGGGGGGAGGGTGCCTCTCTTTTCTAGATGCCTGTAGAGTTCTTCCAAAGGCTGGTTTTGTAGGGGAGCTTACCCCTGTAACCTGGCTATGACACAGAGTTAGGACCCTGATTCTGAAAGCTGTGGGTGCTGCACTTGGAAGAGTTTTTTGTCCACTCTGGCTGGTTGTGCTCCTGTCTCCCAGGACAGATCAAGCTCTGCTCCTCAGATCAAGAGAGAAGGGGTAGGCTTCTTGCCCGGCCAAGCTTCTTTTGCATACTTCTTCTTCTTGGGCTCATTCACAACTTCGGGATTAAAGACAGCAGGGTTTGGAGCTGGGTTCATGGTGACCGTTGAGGGTGCAACCGGAGTCAAGTCCACATCCGGGGCAAGATTAGGATAGGGCATTGGCAGGCCTCCAATGAGCGCAGTGCCGTGAATGCTATGGGCCTGGGCGCCTGTCTCGTTGTGAGTGGGAGGCAAGCCGCCGTACAATCCTCCGCTATAGGGAAAGTTCTGCATGCGCCGCGTGGCAGACTCATCCGCGCTCAGGGAACCGGAGTTGTCCATCCGCTTTTTCTGCAGTAGAAAGGACAACTATTTAATTTTTGAAACAACCTCCCAATACAAACCACTGAAGAGGAATCTGTGCCTCCCTCTTTCCAAATATCCATTGGTATATATTAAATCTTCATAATTTATATGGTGTATGAAGAATTAGTGTTTGAATCGGCTTGGTTTTCATGTTCGATGTGGCCCTCGGGTGGATGCAATGAGTTGCTTAATGCAACTACTTTGTAGCATCAAGCCCTTTCCTGTCAGTTCCATCATCACATTCATTAAGTACTTGCTGGAATGAACCTGGCAAGGAGTAATACCCTCAGGGAATTAGTTGCTTAGTCACAACACAGTAAGAGGTTCCAAGGATGTTATCTGTTTTATCTGGTTTAACCTAACAACTCTCCTTCCTAACAGAACATGATGTCACTTGGCATGGACAAAAAGCAGAGAACAGCGGGAAACATATTATAGCCACCTAGGAAGCTGCACAGAATACAACTGCATTATAGAGCAGCAGGAAGTGGTATTAACAACATATTATTTTTTTGACAATCCAAATCCTTCCTGAGTTCAAGAATTCCAAGGCACAGGCCTAAGTAAGGCTGACACTTGCAACTGTGACTGCCTTGAGGTGGCTGCCTTTGGTGTTTTCTTTTTAAGTACAGTGGTACCTCGGGTTACATACGGGTCAGGTTACAGACTCTGCTAACCCAGAAATAGTACCTCGGGTTAAGAACTTTGCTTCAGGATGAGAACAGAAATTGTGCAGCGGCGGCGCAACAGCAGCAGCAGGAGGCCCCATTAGCTAAAGTGGTGCTTCAGGTTAAGAACAGTTTCAGGTTAAGAACAGACCTCCGGAACGAATTAAGTACTTAACCCGAGGTACTACTGTAATGGAAACAACTCATTGATCGAGGAAAGAGCACAGCACGAGCTTGCCAGAAGCCTTTTTGTTGCATTAAAAAAATTGACTACTTAGAACTTAACCATGTCTTTCTAAATAAAAAATAAATTAAAAAGGTTAGACTGCAATCCACAGTACAAAGCAAAGGTAAATTAGTAAAATGTCATTAGGACGCAGCTGCAAGTCTTATTTACACGTCTTACCTATAAACATATTTCTATTGGTCTAGCAATAAAAAGAACCAAACATCTGGATCTAATATTATCCTGGCTACAACTATCCCTATCTAAGATAGCAGTTTTCACAGGCTATGTTAACAGGCTGTTTTCTGATTTAGAAGCATACCTTCACTGGGACAACTGCAGTCTGTACCATGTTTCTGAAGCGTCCAACAGAAGGGTCCACATCCTCTGTATGGGTAAATCAGATTAAAATGCCGTGGTTAGTTTTAAAATGGATTTTGAAGAGTGTATTCAGCACCAAAGGGGGTTTAATGCCAGCTTTCTCAAAGTGAAAGGTTATTACCAGCAAAACCTCTATACAATAATGCTCACGGAACAGACAGCAATATGCAGCGAGGCCTACATAGAACACATCCACAGTGCTCACCTGGATTGATGATTTCGTCATCATCACTGAATGTTACTCTGGAATTCTTTCGTTTTCTTTTTGGTCTCTGGATATCCAAATTTCCTTCTTCTATAGTTAACGTGGAGATCCTCTTATTATGGGCTGTGTTGAATTCTGTCAGGTTCTAAAAAACCAACGAAGAATAAAGATTAAACTCCCCATCTCCTGCCCCCATGAGCATTTAGGACTGCACAGGCTTCAGGGTGCCCACAATATTATAGGAGCAAGCCAACAGCAAGTCAGCTGGTAGCCTGCCTGAACAGTCACCTGTTTTAGCCGGGGGAGAATGGGAATTTGGTCTAGTGGTCTGAAATAGCACAAGACTCACGCTTGTGGGTTGGAGCCCCATTTTGTGCAAAATGTTCCTGGCTTGCAAGGGGTTGGACTAGATGACATTCACAGACCCTCCAACTCTACAATTCTATGAAAAGGTTTGGCCATACTTGCCAGACCATGGGGGGCTGCAAAAGTAGGTATGTCACACACAAGCACAGCCTAACATTTGCAAGGTCAGAAGACTTTTGTTCTGGTGCTGTTGCTTATGCCATGCTTCCAGCCAAGGAACCCCGTGCTCCCTCCACAAGGGAAAATGGGTGTCATGCTGCGGGTGAACTCACATCTAATTCTGTCTCCTCTTCTGGAAGTCCAAGCAAACCCTTGAGCTCATCGTCCTCACTGGTCATCTTCTCGTCTCCTTTTACTGCAGAGGGCAACGTCTGAGGTTTTTCCCTCAGAGTATAGGCCCTTGTGGAGGCACCAAAGGAAACTGTAGAGTCAATGGGAATCTGCTGTGGTTTATGAGGCTCCAAACGAATATGACCCAAAAACGTGCCATGTGCTGGGAATATTGGAATAAAAAAAGAAGAAACTGTCCATTAGCTGTCAGTTCATTCAAAGCTAGATGTGGGGCCCCACTGAAAGTATATGAAATTATTTCACTGTGTTCTTCCAGGAAAATCTGAATTAGTTGATTAAATGAAACATTTGCAACCCAATTCTCCAAGGCTTTTGGAACAGCTTCCAAGAGACAAGCAGCACTAAACAGCCAGTGTTCTGCAATTTTGCTTGCTATGGCAAACGATCCATTGGCCTCTGGTATGAGTCAGAAGGAACTTGGGTGGTTAGAGTAATTCTTCAGCTTGAAGAGGTTAGTTTTGTTTGTTTTCATACATTTCTGTTCTACCTTTCTTCTGTTACAGAACTCAATGTGGTGTATTGGCTTTGCGTTTCCCCCCTTACAATCAAGAGGTATATACATATGAAATAAAGTACATAGGTGTTCCCTGGTGGTCACCCATCCAGACAGTGATCAGACTAAATCTGCTTAGTTCAGTAAAGTGGCAGGCTCATGTGCCTTCAGACCACAGCTGAGCTATGCTTTCAGGAGAAGAGCTGCAGTTCTAGGGCTGGCTGTGTTGACACATGTCGTGGCAGCAGCAGCACTTTCCTGCCTGCCCAGTGCTCTCCAAATTCGGAGTTAGGGAAGGGGCTGGAGATTGTTCCTGAAGTTGTTCTTGGTTTCCACAACTATGGGGTTGGCCCCAACCGCTCCAGGTCCAAACTTAAGAGCTGGGGGGGAGGGGAAGTGAATGTCCTTGACAAACATGTAAGCTCGTAATTGGGGGAGGATTCCGGCACCCTCAAATTTTGGCTTTGGGACGAAGGCCAGCCAAAATCTGTGAACCCTTAGAATAGCAATGAACACAAGTCAATAAAATACAATACAAATTGACAGTGGCGACAAAAGACCATGGTGTCCCTTTCTGAGTGTGAGCTGAGTGCAGCAACTTATCTGAAAAAGCCACAAGAACAGATCAGGGATGAAGCTCACTAGGGTGGCCATTGTAAAGCCTTGGAGCAATTGCAGTGAAGGCCCTGTAATAATAGTAATAATAATATAGCTAGGGGGAAGAAAGATGACTTGAGAATGTTGCTCAGAGAAGTACTGTTTCAAGAGCACCTTCTCCAATTTCCACCACCCACTGCCATGGGAGTCTTAAAGCTATAGTGGAAACCACCAGGGCATCCTTTTTGGAAATGACACCATCAGGGTTTGATGGTGCACCAGGTGCATTTTGCACCTAAAGGTACTCCATTTGCGAGCACCTCTGATGGTGTTTCCTGCTTGGCAGGGGGTTGGACTCGATGGCCCTTGTGGTCTATTCCAACTCTATGATTCTATGATTCCAAAAGCCCAGGTGCCATTTTTTTGCACCTGGCTGACACTCAAGGATTACTGAAATGTAAGTGCTTTGAAGCCTCGAAGTATATATTAAGGATAGACAATATGTTAAGGAGTTTAACAATAAAGAGTATAGTATTTTGAAAACTGAAGTATGGTACCAATATTTTCATTGTAAACACCAAATTAAACATCTATTAACAATTTCTGCTAAAAATGTGATATTAACAACGTGTCACTTATGTGAATTGCGTATTACCGTATTTTTCGCCCTATAGGACGCACTATTTCCCCTCCAAAAATGAAGGGGAAATGTGTGTGCGTCCTATGGGGCGAATGCAGGCTTTCGCTGAAGCCTGGGGAGCGAGAGGGGTCGGTGCGCACCGACCCCTCTCGCTCTCTAGGCTTCAGGAGAGCCCCAGCGCCAGCCCCACAAGGTCGGGGGACAGAGGGAGGCGGAACGCCGCCATCCCGCTGTCTCCCGAAGTGGTTTGGAGGCTGACGGCGGGGAGACCCTGCCGCCAACCCCGCAAGCTCCGGGGACAGAGGGGAGACGCAGCGCGTCTTCCTGCTGTCCCCGGACCTGATCTGAAGGCGGGTGGCAGGGAGAAGAGCGCTTCTCCCCGCTGCCTGCCCCACAAGCTCTGGGGACAGCTGGGAGACGCAGCGCGTCTTCCCGCTGTCCCCGGACCTGGTCTGAAGGCAGGCTGCGGGGAGAAGAGCGCTTCTCCCCGCTGCCGGCCCCACAAGCGCCTGGGGGGGGGGGAATACATTTTTTTCCTTTATTTCCCCCCCAAAAAACTTGATGCGTCCTATGGGGCGAAAAATACGGTAGTTCATGCTTTTCAAAATAATAAATAAAAAGTGTTGCCAACCCCCCCCCCCCCCCAGTGGGGACTAGGAATTCTGTTTTGGTGCCTACAACCCAGGTCCCAGAAGCCATTTGGCTCCTAGCTTTTCTATCCCAGCTTCTAACACTGGCCACCATGGTTCCTATAATGAAGCCTTTTTCTACTTCAGCTAAATGTAAGGATAAACAAATCCCAGATCCCTTGAAAATTCACCCCAAGCATTCCTTCTGTGCCACCCCCCCCTGTATATTACCTGGTTAATTATCAATCAACTTACTGCTGTTGAGGTCTATAAGAAAAACCCTCTTCAGATGTTTGTGGTAGACTAAGGCAGCATGGACCCGAGAGCATGACTGGTGATCAATGGTGAAGTCGCACAGGTCAGGGTTTCTCCCAAAGAGATAGTATTTCTTTTCATCAATGATCAGTTTCTATGATAAGACATCAGACAGACAGCAACATAAGGTCACTAAAAGACATTTCCAACATGACTGCTGCTGCTACAGAAGACTATGAGCTATCAGCAACAGAGGGAAGGGCTTATCCATTTTTTATCAGTGCTGCTAGACCAGGCATCCCCAAACTCGGCCCTCCAGCTGTTTTGGGACTACAATTCCCATCATCCCTGACCACTGGTCCTGTTAGCTAGGGATGATGGGAGTTGTAGTCCCAAAACAGCTGGAGAGCCGAGTTTGGGGGTGCCTGTGCCAGGGGAGTGGCCATATTCAGTTACAAATTAAAAATTATGTTCCATGCAGGAATTATGTTTCTGATTCAATGCTATTGGTAAAGATACAAACAGCTTTTACAAGTTCAGCTTCACTGCTGTTGAAGCCACAAGATGGGTAAAAACTCATTTGTGCCTCTGAGTTATAACCCAGTGTGATTCTCCACACACTGAGCTTGATTACTTCATGGCTTGTTTTGATGTTGCACTTTTTAGACCTAGCCGATCACTAGTTATACCTCTGAACTCGAAACGAGAACAAAGGTAAAGATGGCTTGGTTAGTATCAAGTGCTTAAGAAACCTGTGTGAATTGAACAACATATGTACGTTGCAACTGACAATTTACAGTGTGCTGCTTTCAGCTTTGTGGGGCTCAAAAGGTATTCCATCTTAGGGGATGCTTACAGCTCAAACAGACAGGTGCTTAGTTTGGAGGTAAATATCTCATGTTAATAAGCAGAGATATGGGCAATTCTTGTGTCAACACAGTCCATTCCTTCCTTGGCATGCTACAATAGAACTTGGACCTAGGAGCCCTTCAGCACATCACTTCGTCATACTTGTCTGTAAAATGGAAATATCTGGGATTCAGTTACTGTGAAAACTAACACAAACCCCTCAGAACAGCAAAAAATAGGTTTGCCCTTCTAGTTCTGAACTGTCACCTGTTAAAAGGTGATGCCAGAAGGAAGCACTGGGTACCAACACCTGCTTCTAAGGTACTTTGGGATACTTGGATGCATAGTGGGTATTCAAGCAAAATGGGAAGCAATTAGGGGAGCCTGCTGAAAGTGCTCACCAGACATTGCGGGAGAAAAAGAGAAAAGGATGCAGGAGATTTTGTTGCTGTGCTTGATGCTTGTGATTATTTCTATAGCTACCCAGTACTAGAAGTGTATTCTTGGTCCAGGATAATTTGTTCTGCATCTATTTTCATACCTCAATAAGTTTGTCTCCTTTGACTACATCCAGGTGCAACCCAGGTGGAGGCTTTCCTGCCCTAGGAAACAAAAACAGAAATATGTTTTGTTTTGGAATAAAGTCACATTTAGAACCCCTACAGTTACCCATTGATCTGAAGTCGCCATAAAAACAAAATCCAACTCTCATACTTTTTTTTCTTAAGCAATATGTTAACCATAAATGCTGCAACACATTGAAATTAGATAGATGGAAAACCTGGACTTTAAGACAGGAAATTGGTGCAAAAAGTATGAGCTTAAGTGAAATTAATAGTCAGCACCTTTAGGACACTGCCATGTACATGGGTCTTCAGACAATGTATAGTATGGCACTACCATAAGACGAGATGCTGGTCACTAGCTTACATGGCTCTAAAGTGGAATAGATTGGGCCAGGCCTACTCATGACTACTGGCAAGCAGAATCTGTATTAAGAGAAGAGCCATAGCTCAGTGGCAGAGTACACGCATTGGATGCAAAAGGGCCCAGATTCAATTCCCAGCATCTCCAGGTAGGGCTGGAAAAACTCCTATCTGAAAGCATGGAGAGCTACTGCCAGTGAAAGTAAACCAGGGATGGGGAACCAGTGCCCTCTAGGCATTGTTGAACCTAAATTCTCATAATTCTGGATCACTGGCCATGGCAGGTGGGGCTGATGGGTATCCATCCATATCTGGTTGTTCTCTATCCCTGAGGTGGGTGGAGCACTGGTCTCAGTGTAAGGCAGCTTGCTTTGATATTGCATACTAGCTGGCCTTTTGCCTGATCCAGTCGGGCTTTGCGCATACCTTCAGTGGAGTAAGACCTACTGGCACACCCCTTTTGATAAGAACTCCTCTACAGTAATGGATATCTCATTTAAGCAATTTAGTATGGAGGAAAACAAAAACTGTGTTTGCAAACACTTAAGGTTTTCTGTGTTATTCAGAAGTCATTATACCTCATTTAGAGGGGCTTGTTTGTAATAGTGGCTAAGAGAGTGAGCTACAAATTGTGAGTTCCGCATTCAAATCTGCTACGAAGTCACTAGGTGTTTCCGCCTCAGTGTCTTACACCATCTACAACATGGAGCTTGTTTGTAATAGTGCAGGCATAGGCAAACTCAGCCCTCCAGATGTTTTGAGACAATTCCCATCATCCCTGACCACTGGTCCTGTTAGCTAGGGATGATGGGAGATGTAGTTCCAAAACATCTGGAGGGTTGAGTTTGCCTATGCCTGTAATAGTAGCTAAGAGAGTGAGCTACAAATTGGGAGTTCCCCATTCAAATCTGCTACAAAGTTGCTAGGTGTCTCACACCATCTATAACATGGGGATAATAATATTCACTTTACAACAGAAGTGAGGAATTGGGTTTGGCCAGTGGGCGCAGCTGCTCACCTGCCAAAGTTCAAAGGAGCTCACTTTGACCATCTTTACAGTGGAGCCCCTTTGAAGTCCATTTGTGGGCATCATATGAATTCAAATGGCACCTGCACTTGGACAAAGCGGGGCTCACGGATCAAGGAGCTCCATTTGCAAAGCAACAACTGGGAGCTCACATCAAGTTCTCAACTGTTTGTTTGTAGCCACATCTTTACCTGTCTCACACTTGACATCACACACATTGACAGGTGTGGGGCTGGTGGATGTAGTTTGGGGAAAACGGCTTTGTTAGGCCTAATTAGTTCCATGAGCTGGAGGTTCCTTGCCCCTTGCTTTACAGGGTATTTGTAAGGATAACAAGATAATGTATATGAAGTGTTTTGAACACTCAAAAGCGATACAAGGTCTTATTAATTTAATTTTTTCAGAGTTCATTACTTAGGTTTTCTCCATTAGAAAGATGAAGCTCACTCAGTGCATGTCACAATGTCTTAGGAACACCGGGGTTGTCTTATACTGAGTCAAACTATTGGTCCATTTAGCTCAGTATTGTTAACACTGGCTGGCAGAGGTTCTCCATCTTCAGGCAGGGGGTTCTCCCAGTGTATTTGGAGATGCCAGGGATTGGACCTGGGACATTCTGCATGCAAAGCATTTCTTGCCCAATCTGTGCCAGATATGTACTAGAACTCACTGCTAAATAGTTAATTGCTGGAGAACAATACCCAGGGGCACTGTTCCTCTGTGTGGCAGATAGAAGCAACCATATGAACTTACCTGAGCCCCAAGGTTAGCATCAGAGGCCTTCCTGTCATTACTTAAAATTCAGATTGGTGGGTAGAGAAAGGTCCTTCTTGGTGGTGGTGACATGACTGTGCAGCTCTCTTCCTAGGGAAATCCTACAAGCCCACTCCCTTCCCATTTTTAGGCGGCCTTTTAGAATTTGTTTTTATTGTCAGGCTTTTTAGGACTGGTTGGTTTTTTGTTGATTAGATTTTTATACTGCTGTTTTTGCTGTGTGAAACTGTAATTTTTATTTATTTATATTTCCTGCTTTGTGAGCTGCTTTGGAAAAATAGTTTTTAAAGACCGGAGAAAAAGCATCTAACAACAAGGGTGGGAAAATATTACAATATCCTTCCACAGAAAAAGATAAATTGGAACTTGATTATATGAAAAATATGTCATCTATCTTCCACTCACTATAATTCTTCCTTCTGTCATTAAGAAAAGAGTGACACAGTGGATAGCTCCAGCTATAATTAGCACAGAAGGTAAAACTTTGCTAAGTCACAACCCAGAGAGCTCTTCTGATGACTTAGCAGCCCCGTCATCAGAGAGTTCATTAGACTCTCAAAGGATATTAATTATATAATTCATTGTTTAACCAAAAACTGAAACATTACATCTGTATCAAAAGATAAACCTTTGTGGGCAGTTACCAAAATCCTTTCACTGTGAACATATATGACATACTTCCAGTCCTGTCATCAAAACCTGTCCTTCCAAGACCAGCTTTGGCAAAGTAGGTTGCAGACCACATTACACTACACCTTCTGCTTTGGAGGAAGGAAGAAACTTAATCTCTAAGTCACTTTGTATGTATGTATGTATTAGGATGAAAAGGGCATATTCTATAACTCAAATGCATTCCAATGTGTTATACTACAAAAACTCATCCTTTCCTTTCAGTCCTTCAGCATAATTTCTGACAGCTGGGGCAAGCACTATGACCAGAGTGACCACTGCTTTTTGTCATAAAATTTCTTACTCAAAAACAAATTCCCAGAAAACACAGGTGCAGTTACCTACGTAACTCCTAGAATTGGCACAGAAGAAAATTGTTTCTGTATGAAGAAGAAACTGCAGGACACACACACTTAGTAGGCTCAACACCCATTGAAGCAATACCGAACAAGCAAAATGAATGATCCATTTCCAGCAGGGAGTAATCCCTCAAAGACACATTTTCTTTTGCTTCTCCATCCCACAATACTAACACTTAAAAAAAAAAAAAGTTTTCTGAATTTTAGACATACTTGCATGACCTAGTTCTCAAATAAAACAAAGAATTTTCCTAGACACCTAGGTGCAATTAGCATGTAAACACCTCAACAAAGACAGAATTCACAGTGCTGGCCAGTACCTGACAGCGGAAAAACACACATAGGCAATACTGAGAATTAGACGCAGGTCACTGTGTACATCTTTCAACACAACTCCAGAGAGCCCCAGGTTTCATGTTTTGCTTAATCGCCCCAGCCATAAACATGACCTGCTACTCAGACCTTAACAAACCGTCATTCCTCTTTGCAATAAGGTTGTCTCTCCTCCAAAGCATTGCAGCTACGGGATCAAAATGTGCCTCTGCGCAGGGGCACCCAGCCACAAATGCTTAAGGTGCAGATCAAACATGACTAGAAGCACTCACTCCCATATTTCCGAGTTTAGCAGTACTGAATGAAATTGTTTTACTAGACAGGCACGCTCGGTGATAAAACGGGTCGTTTCCCCCCTTGCCTTCCAAGGCGCAGAAATACCCTCCCTTCACTAAGAGACAGACACTCTGCTCATGTTCAGAGACGCCCTTTAACTCCACACAGCAGTGTAAGAAATACGTTCTCTGTCCATGCTCAGAAGCACCCTCCGTGAGTTTTTAAAAATTGATTTTTTAAAATATATGTTAAATATATATAGGTGCATAACATTCCAGGGCGCGTAGCACTTTCCCGGTCCTTCCCCCGCTTGCAGGGGCTGCTGCACCCAGGCCCACTCCCCGCTTCATGATGCCGCTCCCGTCTCCCCGGGGGAAATATAGGCCCTTCTGCACGGCGGGACCCTTTCCCGCTCTCCAGCGCCACAGGCCCCCGCCCTCACCAGGTCGGGCAGTCAAAAAGTGGGAGGATCCCGCCACCGCCACTGCCGCCGCCGCCGCCACCACCGGCAGAGTTCGCGTTCGCCGCCATCTTGTGACTGCCCCCATTCAGCTGGGCGCGGGGCACGCCGGGAAGCTGGAAGACCCGGCGGGCGGGAGGCGATCCCGGGATGCACCGCGGCGAGGCTTGTGTGTGGAGGAGGGAGTAGCGCGGGTCCTGTCTGGTCTGGTGTAGAGAAGCTCGAGCGCGGCGTTGCGTAGCGACGTCAAGGCGACGGTACGAAAAGCGCGGGAACCTGGCGGTGCGCTTCGGCTTAAGCTCCGATGTCTGTCAGTCGCGTGGGATGCCGCGGCGGCAGCGGCCATGTTGACGGCAGAAGTCCAAACGGCCCAATGCGGAGCGCTGGGCTTCGTCTCATTTCCCCACTCGGCCCGCTCCTTAACTGCAATCTGCAGGCTTCACTCTCATTTTCCTCCCCTTCACTTATTTTTGATGTGTAATTCATTTCTTACTGTATTACAAATGGTATAAGCACATTACACATAAAAGGGGAAGAAGCGTCGTGATGCACGTTATCAGTCATTGTATTAAATTATCTAACTTTTTGTAACACTGGCATCTCCTGAGCAAGATTTTGATAAAACTATTAGCTCTAATCCATTGGTTCCCAAATGCTGATGACCCTGTGCATATTATCCACTTTCACTTTTCTTTTTTTTAAAAAAACCCCTCACAGAATGGGGTATACACTATATTTATCAGGAACAGCATTTCAGAAGTTCCTGTCACTTGTGTTAAAAACTAATTTATTATGATGCAAACTTCCAGACACAAATTCATGTCAGAAGCATTAACTATAAAATTTATTAAATTATATTATGCACTTCCTCCCAAAGGAGTTAAGTATAGCAAAAACTAGCAGCATAATAAATTATCAGAATGTCAAAGACTTTACCCAAAGACAGTTGTTTTCTCCAGGCATTGAAAGTGATTTGATCCTTGCATTTAGGTCTGAGCTGAAGAAAATACACAATGTCAAAACACTTTTAAAAAATGTTTATTGACAGTTAAATGGATGGAATGATGGAGCAATAGTGCAAAGAAAGATGTGCAACTGAGGGCATCAATCTTCTCCAGCGCCAACTTTCACAGTTTAGTAATTTCAATAAGTAAAATGTGAAAAAGAATAAATAGTGAGTGTGTCAGTAAAAAGATTTACAATTCTACCCAAGAAATTGCTACAAGTCTATAAACAAGTCAACTTTTCAGCCTTTTTTTACATCAGTTATCCTGCAGGAGTGGAATAGACCTAAGAGCTCTACCCAGCAATTCAGAGCAGAGAAAAGGTCTAGGTCAGATCTCTCAGCCAAAGGAGATAAGTAACGCTCCTAGCCTGCAAAGGTGAAAATCTTCTCTTGCAAAGACAGATTTGCCATAGTTGCTCACAAAATGTATAACTATTTTTCTATGCCACCTCCATTTTTTACCCATTACAGGCTCTGTGCTGTATTTTTTACGTGCTGCAAATGTGTAATATATGGGCTTAGAGGTACAAGTTGGGAAGACAAGAGTAAAGCAGCCCACCATCAAATACAGCTTCATTAGGCAACAATACATTTGGACACACTGCTAAATGATTCACTGTCACCACAAAAATGGATCAAGGAGAAAACCTGTTACTGAATACTAGGTACAAATACCTCTAGCTCAGAAAAGTAATCACGGAGTACATTCTTGGTTCCAAATGCAAGTGACCAAAACATTTTTCATGGTATACCATTAAAAAAGATGGGAGATGTTTAAAGTTCTCTTGAGAAGTTTAAAACAAAGGCTACTGTGTAGCCTGGACTTTTAATCACAAGACTACCATGCTGCAATGAAGAGCAACTTCTGGAAGTTTCAGAAGTGGTATACAAGGCAGCAGAGGAACTGAAAAAGAGTTGCAGCTCACCGCACACTCTTAAAGCAAATCTCTGGATCACAGCAACAAATTCATTGGAGAGTTGCTTAGTTAGTGAGATTCTGGCGTTCTCAGAAGTTATTCCTATGCAAGTCGCTTATAAAAGCAGTATGTATTTTTAAAAAGTTAAATTTGTAGTGTATGTTGTCAATTAACAGGTTACCGATCACACTCTCCAACACTTTATATTCAGGACAGCAATAGTATAGTAAACAAAAAAACCCCCACAAGTTTGATTACATAAAATAATTTTACATTAACTGATAAATACTGTCTTCATGGTTCACTAAATCCAATAACTAGTTATCTTCATGTTAGTTTCTATATATTATAATTACTAGAGGAAAACCAGTTTGTGTTTCATCTCCTCTCAATCAATTCATTCCACAGGGTTTGTCTACTTGTTTTCCCTTTGGGGAGGAAAACAACAACTCTACAATTCATTCAGTTCCACGTAAGGGCTTCATTTTGATGCCTGCCAAATAATGAGTCCCAGGATTAGAACAGCCACAGACAGACCAAGAATCAGGATACAGATCTTCTTACGAGATTTCTTCTGTTAAAAGAAAACAAATAGGGAAAAATCCATTTACACTGGGAAGATGGTAAGAAAACAACATTCAGCTCATTAATATTTGTACAATAGAAAGGTGGGATGTGTTTGGACGCAATACTTAACCAAAGAGGAATAAGATATCAACAAGAAGAGGGCAACAACAGAAATTGTCAAAAGAGTGCTTAAACAATCAAGGCTGAATATTTAACATGTATTTAAAAGGAAGCAATAAAAAGGTAAAGGGACCCCTGACCATTAGAACCAGTCGTGACCGACTCTGGGGTTGCGGCGCTCATCTCGCTTTATTGGCCGAGGGAGCCGGCGTACAGCTTCCGGGTCATGTGACCAGCATGACTAAGCCGCTTCTGGCGAACCAGAGCAGCACATGGAAACGCCGTTTACCTTCCCACCGGAGCGGTACCTATTTATCTACTTGCACTTTGAAGTGCTTTCGAACTGCTAGGTTGGCAGGAGCAGGGACCTAGCAACGGGAGCTCACCCCGTCGCGGGGATTCGAACCGCCGACCTTCTGATCGGCAAGTCCTAGGCTCTGTGGTTTAACCCACAGCACCACCCGCGTCCCCAGTGGCCAAATTGCCATTTAAAGTACCGCGTCCCTAAAAGGAAGCAATAGAAGGTACAAATTTATTGCTAGTGGTGTTGACTGACAGAAGCAACCAGGTAGATTTGTGCACAAAGTGGGGCTTTCCCCCTTCTCTTTTCATTAAGGCTCCATACTGCATTGAAAGTCCTTTCCAATTCCCCAGTTTAAAAAACACCAGCAGGTTTCAGCATATGATAAATGCTGCTGTTCAGAAAAACGATGAAAATGCCTGTTCATGCATAGGCTGCTCTGTGCACATTTCTGAATTGCTAGCAATATAATAATCATGACTGTCAGATAAAAAAATGCTTTATTGATAGGTGTGGGGATATTGGCTTATTTTGCTTCTGTATTTTTAACATAGGGAAATTTTCTGAAATGAGGTAAGTGGCCACCAGAGCCTTTTCAGTGTTGGTGCTTCAGTTATGAAGTGCTTGCTAGACACTACTCTTTCATAACTCCAGTGCCAAGCAAAGATATCATTTTCTTAAGTATTTTAAACTCAGTGTCTCATGGCGGGCTTCCCCCCTTGTTTTATTCTACTTGAGATTTACAGTTTAGTTGTTTTTATAGTTATTTCTGTCATTTTAATTACTGAATATTATTGTAAACCACACACACAATTTTATTAAAGGGCGGTACATAAATACCTGTAATAAATATGTCATTGGCCCATGTATCATTTGCACTTTTCATGTAGCTTTAACATTAATATTTTAAGATGGTGCCACACAGTCCGGGAGATAGAAATAGAATGTGTTAGAAATTCAAGAGAAGAAAGGACACAGTCAATTGGGTAAGATGTTGGTGTACACAAGGTCCTGGGTTCAACAATGGGTAATTCTAGCTTTCCACCACTCTGTTACAGGTCCTCATATATAGGCTTCAGTTGTGCTTACTGCCTCTAGATTGTGCAAAGGGTAAATTCACTGGGAAGAATCTCTACATTAAAAGCTATGCATTTTTCCATGAGTTTTAATTTCAAGGTGTTACAAGGAATTGAAAAAGAGAAGTATGTAGATACCATTTTCCTTTTGTTTTAGAAGAACCATGGGTGGTATCCAATATTAAAGCCAGCTCACTGAAATCAACGGGCAAGACTAACTTAGATCCATTAATTTCAAAGGGTCTCCTCTGAACAGAACTTAGCTGGAATCCAATCCGTCGGTTTCAAGAGGCTTTGCTTTCTCTTTTCTGAAGAAACATAGCAAGACTGATTCCGCTCCCACCTCCCTTCCTTTTAAAGTGGTTGTGCAGACATTGTTACCTGATAATAAGCGGCTCTTTGTAACTGGTCATTGGCACTTTCCACGTGCACTTCTGCATTTTCTACATTTGCTTCTATACTATCTATAGGGAAGAAGAGCGCACACAGATGTACAATTCTCTTACAACAGCCTGTATATATAACAACAACAACAGCCTGTATACCAGTGATTGGGAATCTTGTTCTGTCGAGGGCTCCATTCCTGCAGGAGTAACCTATGGAGTGGTGGTGGGTGGGCCAGAGCGAAACTCTGAATTTTATGAAATACAATTAACTAACTAAACTAGCTAACTAAATTGGATGGGGTCACTTGCTTCTCTTCCCATCACCCTTCCTGCTTGCCTGGTGGGCTGGCAGGGCAGGGAATGGTCACCTTTGCCAGAGGTCTGAGGCAATGCTGGCAGAGAACTCCTCACCCGACCCTTCCATTTGCTCCATCTGTTTTCAATTTTTTTGCACCATTTTGAACTTCCCCGCCTTTCTATTCTCCCTCTACCCACATGAAATAAGACCAAGGAACACAGCTTTCCCACCCCTTAACATTGCTATAATTAGGGTTTCCATACGTCCAGAATTTCCCGGACATACCGCAGTCAGAAGCAGTGTCCAGGTGGAAATTTGGGAAATTTCGGGAAAATACGGATGTATGGCAACCCCAACAACTTTTGTGTCCAGGCTTTCACTTTTTGAAATAAAGCCTGTTTAGTCAGTATATAAAATTGTTTTATCATAAAAATCACAGGTGCTGTGAGCCCTGATATACTGTGTCTCATAAACCACTGACAAACTACTACCAGCTCATTTTCAAAAGGTATAGCGTGAACGAGTACTTTAGGCCCCACCTTCTGAAGTGGTAAAAAATGCCTCTATTTTGCCCAATTTAAAAAAAAAAGTTTAAAATGAGAATGCTCCTGTGCAAGTATCTAATGTGTCCACACATTTTCTTTCACTTGCAGCATTATCAAATCAACTCAAAAGAAGCCAAGTCAGTTTCTACTACTGATCCTCTCAGCGACAGCTTATATACAATAGGTCAAGTCAAATGATATATTTAGAGCACACTGCCTGGCACAAAGAACACTCAATTTGTTTCAAAGATCTCCAATATGAATTCTCAGCTAGTAACACACCCTAGGCTGAACATATAACCATAAGCATCCATAAAAAGTTGCACAATCAGCAATTTGGAGGGGAACTGTCATAGCAAACACAGGTATCATCTTACCAATCATGTCTCCCTGATCATGGATCATCATAGCCAAATCTTTAAATATCTGGTTCACATCCAGGATATCTGCCTGAAAGGAAGAAGGTCATGAAGAGTTACTCTCTCCAAACTGCATGTTTACAGAACCCATTTGAAAAAGTAACACAAATGGACATCCACTCTACTATGGTTTAGATCTAAATAACAACACCCACATGATGAGGCTTTCCTGCCCACTTTTCTGCTATAATAGTTTGATCCCCTGAAAAGTGACCCCTGGGAAACTGTCTTAGTATTATTTACAAGCCTTTGAGATGACATAGTTAAAAGGGTGGTATAAAAATGCCAAAAATAAAAATTACATTTTTATTTTTGGATCCAAGTCCTCACATCCCTTTGAAATGAAACATTTACAACCACATTTCCCAGAATTTATGAAGAGGTCTCTGTCTTCAAAACTTGGATGAGTTTCTACAACTTATCCCCCATTCAACACCAAAGAAACATCATTGGCTCCATCTGTCTGGATCCTATATTCCAAAATGCGGCTTCTTGCCCACCTGACCTGCTTATACCTCCTTCAAGCAGATCTCCTTTCTTTTCCTAGTAGCTCCTACGTTTGTTTCCAGCCTGGGATAGCCACATCCTTCACTCCTCCCTTTCAGCAACTTCAAGAGAGTCACAGTCTATGCTTTCTGAACACTTACCCCAATCTTTGATTGTGTATATTCTAGGGGTGTGTGATAAATTTGTGATAATTATTTCTACAAGGCAATACTGTATACTGGTGAAAAAAAGGTTGAGACTTGACAGCTTCCCAGGGGGTAGCTCAGCTGAATGGATACTGTACTTTACAGATACTTTGCCCCATCTGTCAGGACTTCAAAGTGCAGTAAAGGGTTGTTTGAAAAGCAGTGTGGGACTTTCAAACCCCACCCCACCCAACTGCTCTTTAAACCTGTAGCTTTCAGAGGTTCAAAAAGCAGCATGGAACTCTTCTGCTTTGGTTGTATTCACCCATTCCCAACAGGGTACTGGGGCATACAGTTAATGCAGAATCAAACACCACCACCCCGCATATCCAATGATTGGCATGTGGGCATGGTTTCCAAAAAAATGGCCTCATGAGCCAAATTTTACCCCCTGGCAGGTCAAGATTCCTGTGGGTCAGAGGTTCCCCACTGCTGAGTTACAGCGTATCCCAGTATGCAATTAAAGAAAATACAGAAGGGACCAGTGTGGCTCAGAAGAACCTAAAAGTTTTCTCACTTGGACCTATTTAAATACAACAAAGCAATTTTAAAAACTTTGCATCTGGTTCAAATCCTAATCCACTCACCTCCAACTGCCTAATGGCAGTTTCTCTCTCCTTAATTAGTTCAAGATCTTGTTCTGTTATTGCTACGTCTTCCTCTTGAGACTGCATCTGATTCCACTCTTCATTGCTGCAGGGAGAATGCTACATTACAGTGTGCTATTCCAACTATTACTGAATACTCACTTGGATTTTCACCTAAATGCCTGATTTGTATTAAAGGAGGGAGAGTGCTCTCCAAATAATGAATCACTTACCTATTTCACAATTTATTGCAAAAATATTTGTCTGTTTTATCCTGTTTCTCCAATGAAAATTCCTATGCTCAGATCATGAGTCTACTACTCCAGAAAAATCTGAAGCTGTTTTTATAGGTATTTTATAGGTATTGATGTATTTTTGTCACCTAGGTTTCAAAAGCTTGTAGACATCATCCTAAAGTGAATTAAAACACAAACTGGCAACCGTATGCATGCTAATAGTTCATTGGGACTGAAAGTACCAAGAAAATAATCTGAAATGTCCTATGACATAGTCAGAGTTTTTTTTGCAACTCTGCCCCCAACAGTCAAATGTAAAAATAATGTTGGTAAAAGCCAGGATCTGTATTTATACTTAAGTGCAACAGGTCTGACTGAGATGTTACAGCTCAGTCATAGTTTGACAATCAGAGCTTTGTCCAAGACTGGCATGCTCCCTCCTAACCCTCCCAAATTACCTCTCTCTCTTCCTGGTTTGCGTTAACAATTACTTGCTCAAACCAGATGCCGCAAACAAGTGCCCACAAACCAGTTTGCTTCTAAGCCAGAATTCAAGCCATGGTTCAAACTCAATTTCCAAAGTCTGGATACAGACCATGGTTCAGGTCTTGGCCGTCATTGATGCAAACTGGGAAGTAAGTGAGGGAATCAGAGAGCATATCAAGGGAGCACACCGGCCTGACATCTGAAATGGGCCATTTTTGTTCTGATTCAAGAGAAAGAAGCTTATGTACTATTGGAACACATTGTTAATTTACCAATGCCTGTCCCCCCCCCCCCCCCGTTCCCCACCCATTCCCCCCCAAGTCAAGAGATATGATTAAGAGATATGATTGCATTTGAAGAGATGAAAATGATTTGTCACTTTAAAGAAGGAAACATTACCTGTCAAATGAGACCAACTGTTCTTCCCTGGACCTGTCATCTCCCTGGAAAAAACAATTTAGTTCTCATCAGTCAACAAGGTAAGGTTTGTACTAAGTAGGCTGGAGGATGTGATGAAACACTGAAGCATTATAATGTCTGATCACTATCAGTATTGTCTTCATGTCCTGCTGATTTCAATGGGCATGACAAAGAACGATAGATTAAAAGGCTTTGTGATAGTCAAGAGAAGATAACTTATTTTTAAGTAAAAGATTTTAAGGTTGCCTTTCAAACTAAGCTTCCAAGGTGGCTAATAAACCAACACAGTACAGGAAGTTGGGTGTTTTTTGTTTCTAAAAAAACCACCAATAACTTGAACAGAGCAAAACAAATAGGAAGGGTTAATGATCTCATCAGTCAAGCCCTCTGTTGCATGGCATGATCACTCACTAGAATTAATCCTCTTAATCCTGTGTGTGCCACAAGTGTGTGCAAGGGAAACATATGCAATCCAGGGTCACTACTCACATGACTAGGAGTATTGCTTCCTGTCCTTAAATATGGGAATTAGTCAGACTCCTATCTACTCACCCAACTTGGCCAATGCTGACCTCAATGCTGAAGGAGGGACAAACTCCCCAATGCAGGGGAGAAACCATTTTAATGCAGTGTTTTGGAAGAGTTTTAGTGGGAGCGGGAACCTTACTCAACATTAAAATATACAGATAGGAGAATTCGCCTAATTACTGTGGTCCAAGGGATGGCTTTGAGTCATAGTCCCAGGAAGTAACTGCCTCTCAGCAAAGCACTTACCCTGGTAGGCTCCCGAGATCAATACAACGCATCAGAGGTCTGTTCTTGGTAGGATGACCTACCAAGGTATGATCTCTGACCTTTAAAATGTGTTTGTGGCAGGGGGTTATGTTGTTGTTGTTGTTGTTGGTGGTGGTGGTGGTATGTATGTACTGCCTCCAAGTGGGAATCATGGTGTATTCTGAACACACTTCAACTATATTTTGGTACTGTGTTTGCTGAAAGAGTAATCTCAGCCTCACAGAATAGGCAGAGTATAGGATCTGTTATGAACCTAGCGAAAACCAGGGTCAAGAACTCTCATGTTTACAGGATATAATGCAAAACATTTAAATGCTTTTAAAAAACATTTGAAAGGAGCCTGTAACAACCTTTTTCTTTAGGAGAGGTTTGGCTGACAAACTTACAGAGAGACGAGAACCAGCTCTTGCCCGGGCAACAGTCTCCTTTTCTTTTTCAGACACTCTTCTTTGCACTGCTTGAAAGTTATTTAAGGCTGCGGAAAAGTCATTCATTAAACGTTCCTTCTGAAGTTTCTGCTGGCGCTAGAAAACACAAATTATGTCCATGGCTTATTGTGTAGAACAGCAAAAAGGAGCATCCAATAACAAAGAAAATGTATACAGCTTATTTCTACCTTTTATGGATTCTATTTGTAACAGTAATCCAACAGGATTTCCAAGGTGGAAATAACACCTTGTTCCACAGATCAAAGTACAGCTTCACAAACTGTGAGGGAGGAGACACACAAACCACAGCATTTCCAGTACATGTTTCTGGGTCTATACTGTAGTTTATAGGTATCTGACAACAGAAATGCAACTGAGCAAAGTGGATTAAGGCTACAATCCTAACCTCTGGCTATGCTTGATCAGCCCAATTGCTCATACCAGCTCAATAGCTCTGGTCTAATGTTTGGGCAGATGGGTGCATTGAGGTGCTCCTCACCAGTAGAACTCCCTTGCTGATGTTGGAGCTTCTCCCCTAGACAAAGCTGGTGAAGCCCAGCAGGGCTGGGTGGAAGGAGACCTCCGCTCCATCCAAACCCCCTCCAGCACAGCACATCAAGGGCTTGGGTTCCTTTGCCCAGCCTCCATTCCATTTTCCTTTGAAGTTAGTGGGATACATATTTATTTAACTTTTTTTTGCAGCTCCATAGACAACTTGTCTTTTGTTTGCTGGTGTAGCAGTGAGCAAAAAGGCAAACTACTTAAGAAGGTTCTACAGAAGCTGTAGGCAGGAATGGGGCAGGGAAGTGAAAAAGGAGTTTCAGCTGGCTATCATCGCAATGCTACTTGGGCAATAATTTCTCTTATTGTTTATTGGCATTACACACTGAAATAGAAGCCCCTCACTTTCAGCTGTGCTCCCATTTGATATGACATGGGGAAGTTCATCAATAGGTCATAGTTAAGGAGAAGTGATTCCCCCCCCCCATTTAACCTCTTCCTCCCTTCCTCCGTGGTTTGCAAAGCAAAATAATACAGAAGTGGATAAAGCCTTGTTACACACAAGCAGAGGTACACAGGCAATACACAAGCAGTCTTAAAAGCTGGCCTCTTAACTTTAGTATTAGTGTTAGCCCATGTGCTGAATCTTCCTATTATCATTTCAAACACTTCTCTGCACTGTGTCTTGCCCACAGCTAGTCACCTCATCTGCTTGTCAGGTGTTGAGGAGAGCAGCAGATCTTGCTTGTTATTAGATACCCAGAGCATCTCATATCTGCTGTAGGCAAATACCAGTCTGCATTTATGGCTCGATATATGAGCATTAGCAGCCTGGGAAGGGAAAAGAACTGGCCTAGATAACATTCAGCTTTAGACTAGCATTTAGAGTCCTAAAATTGAGTGTTTACATCCATTTCATGCACTAGCAGATACTGAAAGATTCCCTTGCCTTCAACCATCTGTTGTTTCCTCACTCACTACAGCAGATGGAAATGAGGGATTAACCCTCTTCCCCAGAATACTAATTACATTCCAATGGAAAAACCACCATGTGCCAGTAAATTGCAGATATAAAGAGTTCAGCCTTTAAATTAGGGATGGGAAACCTGTGGGCTCCCCATGTTGGTGCATTACAATCTCCATCATTCCTGACTGTTGCCTATGCTGGTGGCTGTGGTCCACAGGTTCACCATCCCTGCTCTAAATGGACCTCACTCACCTTTTCACAGTATCCTACACATCCCATCAAAACAATGATGTTGGTATTCCATTAAAAACATCACTAATATCGCCATTATCAAGAAATAAGCTTTCCTTCCAAATCTATCACAGCACAGAAGACTCACATACCTGTTCCGATGCAGATAAGGGGAGCGGCAGGGAGCCCAGCTCCTTCAGGTATTCATTAGTCTCTTTGGCAAGCCGGTTTGCTGTGTTCTGCAACTGCTGTCTATGAAAAAAGAATGCATTCTTCAGCTTTGATTTCTAGACGCTTCAAAACGGAATCTTGAGCACATAAACAGGAACTATGCTACCCACAAATCTAATTTTTCATTCACTCGGTTATGCAGCAATTTAGGACAGCCACACAATTCTTGTTGGGTGCCTCCCAATACTAAATTTCATTTCCCCCAGAAGTGAATAGACATTCCTTCTGTATAAGCATTTCTAGTCTCTTTGGTATTAACAAGTTGTACAGCAATTTGTTACTGTGTACAATGGCCTACAGATGCAGCCACATGAGATGGGGAAGTCTTGATGTAGAATGGGCAGTTTTTTAGACTGCAGGTGGAGAATAACATTCATGAATGTTCTGCTACATTAGCCATGCTGGCAGAAGCTGATGGGACTAAAGAGTCCAACAGCATCTGTAGATTCCCCATCCCTGCCCTATATGAACTTACCCAAAGTAGTGTACTAGCGCAACAGGCAGCAGTCTGGGCTAGAACCCCTCTCCTTCAAATACTATAGCTATTTTATTTCGTGGGATACTTGAGCAGGAGAGAGTATTAAAAAATGCTATGCCTCCCCTTGCAGACTGAAGTAGCATCATCTCTTCAACCAACCACATTCTACTGCCCATGCAGGATATTCAAAATTTATCCAAGTATTTGGGTTTGCCATTATAATGTGCACTTTAAGAACTGCTCAGGTCATACGTACAGGTTTTCCTGCAGTTTGCTGGAGTCCTGCTTAGTTCCCAGCTGACTCATCAAGTTCTTTATCTGAGAAGCTGTGGAAGCAAAGTTGATTGTGCGTTATCATTGAGCATAAAAGTTCTCTAAGGAGGTATTGCCAGGGGAAAAAAAATTGCTCAAACCATAGCCTGATCCTAACTATAATTACTTAAGGATAGGTTGCATCCATTTCAGTGGTGTGTTTAGCCTAAAGCTTTGAAAGGAATTTAAAGGCGATTTCACTATTTTCAGAAGGAGACATTCTATGGGGCAACACAAAGTTGTCTTTCAATGAATTAATTAAAAAAAATATTGTTATGACTGTAGAGAGTACTGGAAGAAAACTTCAATCGATTAAAAAACTACTTCTGAAATCACTACATCTGTCGGCAATAAGTGACAAAGTACAAAGCAGCAATAAAGCAAGTAAGTGACAGTGCAAAGGTTAAATCTAAAATAAAAAGGGAGGTAGGTAGGGGAGAAGCACACAGACACACTTACTTGGGAGTCCTATTGTAGCCTTCACTGACCTAGTGCTCTCTAAATACCTTGTGGAACAACTCATATCAGCCCCACATAACAGCCAACAACCATGTTCAGCCAACATGGCCAATCGGGGTTGTAGACCCAAATAACTAGAGAGCATCAGATTAATAAATCATATCCCACTGAATTCAATGGAACTGACTTCTTGTAAAATTCCACAGGAATGGGCAGGAAGTCTTTCTTTGGAACTTAATATTAATATATATTTCAGTGACTTCCTTCCTTTTTTTCTTGTACAAATTAGCAACTTTTTGAAAGACGATTTGAGCTGAGGTAGAGACAGGTTCAAAGACAGAGACAGGAAGAGAACTATTCTGCATTCACATTTCAAAACTGTTCAGTCCCAGGTTGATGCTTATTTTGGCCTTATGTCAGTAAACCACAGAACAGATAATTAAATCAGACATAATAAACACCTTCTGAGAGTTATAAGCAAATACAGTATATATAGTCCTAACACTCACGACTTGCTTGTGCTAGGTTGCGAACATGATGAGATCAAGCTAGTCTGTAACAATGCTTAAATAAAGCCCGAAAATATCAAAAATATTGCAATTGTGAATTACTTGTGCAGAATCAAAGAACAGTTGTCTTGAATATTAGTCTGGCAGAGCATGCACATTTGACTGTGTTTCAGAATAACACTAAATCCTGGTTTAGTGTTAGGTGGACAAATCTCTATGAACCCAAGAAAGTGTCATACTCGCATGCTGCTGCTCCCCATCTTATGGCTACATGGGATGGGAAGCATGCAAGCCAAACACTTTGTGCTCACAGAGGCTCATCAAACCACAGTTTAGCATTATGTGCAAACTGGGCCACAGCTTCCTAATCAATTAGCTTCAGAGTGTGGCTGCAGTTCAGCTACAAGTCTGCTCAGAAGATGTGGATTATCTAGGCCAATTTCAGTCCAGCTTCAAGTCCAGGTATAACACCTAAAGTGCACTGGACACCTAGGTGGCAGAAGGGCAGGAGGATGGCAACCCCGCTGGTTCTCTTACTCTCAGCAGCTTTTGATACCATCAACCAAAGTAAACCCCTTGAGTGATTCGGTGAGTGGGAAGTAGACAATACCATGTTACAGTGTGTCGGCTCCTAGTACCGGGACTGTTTCCTGGGAACAGCATCAGGCAATTGTTGCTCAATGCCGTAGAAGTTGACCTGTGGTTTCCTACAGGGTTCAGTTTTGTCCCCCTGGCTGTTTGACCCCAAATGGAGCCACCCAGTGTTTGAAACTCCCATTGTTCTAGGCACATTTTGCACCAGGGAATTTCATTAGCACGAGTAGTTTCTGAGTTCTGGGCGCAATACTGTGCCTAAGATTTCAGATTAAAACTGCAGAGTGGAAGGAAAGGAGGACCTTTTCTGCCTCACACTGAACACCTTAACCTGATCTTATATAGTTTTATTGTGATATATTGCTTTGTTTTTGTGTGCCTTGGTAATAGCTGCTTCGGGCATTTTTTGATAGAAAGATGAGAAACATATGTAACAAATAATTTATTTACTAAAATATTTATACACCATTATTTATATTAAAAAATCAGAGTGGTTTACAATATTAAAAAATAAAACATGGGATGCATCTGGGGAAAGGGCACTTGGTTTTTTTCTAGCATACTTCTCATGCTCCCAGTAATGAACTACAGAGGCAAAATGTAACCTCTGGAGATTGTTCTATATATATACATACCAATATCAAAGCAGACGCAAATGTTACTAAAGGTAGCTAATTCTTGAAACTAACTGCTTATGCAAATTGTCTACTCCCCCCCCCCCCGCCCTTATTTAGCGCCACAGCATCTAAGATCAGGACTAGTGGAAAGGGTGCAGTGCAGTAGAGTGGGAGCTGCAAGATTATTTTTTCCCAGCCACAAAAGTAGTACAGTGGACGCTTGGGTTGCAAATGTGATCCGTGCGGGATGCACATTCGCAACCCGCATCTGCGCACACACGGGCTGCGATTTGGCGCTTCTGTGCACGCGCAAAGCGTGATTTAGCGCTTCTGCGCATGCGCGACTGCCTAAACCCGGAAGTAACCCGTTCCAGTACTTCCGGGTTTCGGTAGTCCGCAACCTGAAAAACGCAACCTGAAGCAGCTGTAACCTGAGGTATGACTGTAGCTGTGCTCCTCTCTACATTTCCACTTCAGACGTTAATTTATACATAAAAATTGGAAAGTCTTTCAAAGCTCAAGAAGTCTGTCCTTCCTTCCTTCTGTAGGGTTTCTAAATGGGAGCAGGAGAATGGGATCTATGTATATTTTCTAGGCACTGTTGTCAGACTTAAGACTGGGTGAGCTCTAGGCATAAATAAAAGTCAAAGAAACAACATGGCAAATAGGTCTCTTAGGGCCCATCCCGATTTGCCCACAAAATCCTCGTTTTACATAAGGGCTTTGTCCTCTTACAATCTATACTTGAACAGTTTATATTCTGATGTGATTTTAACCCAGAGTTTTGGCATCCATTCTCCCTGTTTTCCACTATATGCTGTTTCAAGCAACCCCACCTCTGAAGAAGTTGCTTCATATTAAAAAAAAAAAAGAGAGAGAGAACCAAAGATGCCCCAAGCTGACAGGGGCACTTTTAAAAGGAAGCATATGTCCTTTTTGGATTTTTGAAAGACAGGGAAACTTCAGATTTAGGAAGGAAAAAGTTTGGGACAGCAGCTCTCTCTGGTGATGATTGTATAGATGAGGGGGAATTAAATGGTACATATTCCATATTAAGATAAGGTTGGATGGGCCCTTACTAACTAGACTCAAGACAATTTCAGAGACTGTTCTTGCCTTCCTCAAAAGCACTTTTGTGTAGCTGGAAACAATATATAGAGACTGTTACGCAGTGATCACATGCAAGTGTATTTTGCTACATGTACACATAGGGAAACCAGAAGAGATGTCAATGGTTTGGCAGAATTAAGACACACAATGAAATACATAACCACAGGGCCATTATATTCTATATGCAGGTCACACCTCTTGACTACAATGAAGTGATCGCCTTTTAGTCAACAAAGAACACGTGAAGCGGCCTCAGTGATATTTAGAATTGTTAGGAACCTATTAGGTGAAGCATGGGCAAGGTAGCAATGAGCAGAGATTGACTCATCCCTTTGCAATAATTCTCCCACTCATACTGAATATGAATAATGAGACTGCCTGTGGCTTTAACTTCTTCTTTTTTTATAAATACAGATCTTGCTTCCTCTTGTTTATGTTGGTCTACTGTGTTTTTTGAAAGCAATACTTTATGATGCAGACCAAACCAAATAAATAAAAGAACCCTTAGGACAGAAACACGAAGGAAAGGGGTGTGTGTGGGGGTGTAGATAAGGGGGGGGGGGACGGACCTATTGGGGGAAAAGTGGGCCTTTAAAAAAAAAAGAGAAAGCCATGGGGGTGAGTGATTATAATGGCTTTCTATCGGTTTTAAATACTGTCTTTAATAGACCATCGGGGCAGAGAGCGGGCAGTCCCTGCGGATTAAAGTTCGCTAAAAGGGGGCCCTTGGAACTGCCTGCCACTGCAGCTAAAGGAATCAAGTTTACAGAAGGTCGAAAAATTGCCTTAGGGAGCTGTGAGCCGCCTTGAACGTATTGTAAACGGAAAGGCGGGATCTTAAAAGGGAAAAAAAGACGAATCTGAGGAGGATAAGGCGGCGTTGAGAGGTGGAACCCATGACAGGGGGGCGGTAACAGAGATTGTTTAGGCGGCCGGGGGACAGAATTCAGGAGGCCTGAGGGGACAAGACTTAAGACACAGCGGGTCGTGTGGGGAAGGGGAGGAAGCGGTTTTCACTCACTGCATTGTGCCAGGCGCTGTACATTGGTGCTGCAGGTCTGGATAATGGCGCTGAAGTCCCGGGGCGGAAGCCCCCCGGGCCGGTACGTCTCTAACGGGCCGTACGACATGGCCGAGCCTGAAACCCGGACAGAAAACGAAAGAAGGGAAAACACACGATAAACAACACGGGATCTGTGTCAGGGTCAGCCGAATCTGACTAGCGCCGCTTCCGCCGCCTTCACGAAGACGCACGCGCAAAGGACAAGGCCCTGCCTTCTTTTCCCCTGCTCCGCGCAGGCGCGGGAAAGAAATGCGCGCACCCGCCCCGCAAGTGACAGCCTGCGACGCGACCTGCCCTCGGCTTCCCCTTTCCTAGGCGGGTTCTGCGCGTGCGTCGCGTTCCCCTCCTCGCCCCGCCCAGCAAGACGCGCGCGGCCTGAAAAAAAATGGAGGCTGGGCGTCATGGCAACGGGATGCGGCTCGGAGATGTCGCTGCTTTGGGGCAGGCCGCAACCGCGGACGACGCCTTTGTAGTGAATGTACTGTACGTCCAAGGGCGGATATAGGGGGCCCCATGGAGCTGCTTCCGCACCCGTTAATATGCAGAAATACACATTGCCCCTTTTGCGCCCCGCTCGTGCATTATTTTTCTGGTGCCCCCACAGATTATGCGGGCGGCCCTTGGCTTCAGCTGCGCCTTGCCAGGCATTTTTTTATAAGGCTCCTCTCCAGGTCAAAAGCACGATTATCCGTATGATATAAAAGATGCCTGCTTCTTGGGAGAAAGGCGATGACAAAACCTAGACAGCATCTTAAAAAGCAGAGACATCACCTTGCCAACAAATGTCCGTAAAGTTTTCCCTTTAGTGATGTATGGAAGTGAGAGCTGGGCCATAAAGAAGGCTGATCACCGAAGAATGGATGCTTTTGAATTATGGTGCTGGAGGAGACTCTTGAGAGTCCCATGGACTGCAAGAAGATCAAACCTATCCATTCTGAAGGAAATCAGCCCTGAGTGCTCACTGGAAGGACAGATCGTGAAGCTGAGGCTCCAGTACTTTGGCCACCTCATGAGAAGAGAAGACTCCCTCGAAAAGACCCTGATGTTGGGAAAGATTGAGGGCACAAGTAGGAGGTGACGACAGAGGACGAGATGGTTGGACAGTGTTCTCCAAGCTACCAACATGAGCTTCACCAAACTGCAGGAGGCAGTGGAAGACAGGAGTGCCTGGCGTGCTCTGGTCCATGGGGTCACGAAGAGTCGGACATGACTAAACAATTAAACAACAACAAACAACAACATATTTTCCTGGGGGTAACTGTCGGTGTATGCAGTGAGCCCTGCTTCCAGATCAACGTGCACCGGATTGCATCTCTGGCACGAAATTCTGTGCATGCTCCTTGAGAGGCAAGTTCCACTGTGCTCAGAGGAATTTGCTCCCAGGTGAATGTACATAGGATTGCATCGGCACAAGAATCCTCTGCAAATTTACTGAGAAACAAGATTGTTTATTCTAAGTACTGACATGCGTTAGCAGTGAGTTCAGCAAGGCTTCCTCGGAAGTAGGCTTGGGCAGGATAGCAGCCTATCCAGCACATTTCATTATAAGTTTAATTAATTGGAAATCCCACTATATTCAGGATGGTGCGCATTGAATTGCTGCCTTCGGTGTAATATTGCACTATTAGTTGTTGCTGCAGAAACAATAGTCCATAGTACAGTGATACCTTGCAAGACGAATGCCTCGCAAGACAAAAAACTCACTAGACGAAAAGGTTTTTTGTTTTTTGAGCTGCTTCGCAAGACGATTTTCCCTATGGGCTTGCTTCGCAAGACGGAAACGTCTTGCAAGTTTGTTTCCTTTTTCTTAACACCGTTAATACAGTTGCAACTTGACTTCGAGGAGCAACTTATAGAACGCGGTGTGGTAGCCTTTTTTGAGGTTTTTAAAGACTGGCGATTTTTGAAGCTTTTCCAAAACTTTCCCGACACCATGCTTCGCAAGACGAAAAAAATCGCAAGACGACAAAACTCGCGGAACGAATTAATTTTGTCTTGCGAGGCACCACTGTACCTTTAATAGTTTGACAGTGGCATCAGAAGTTTTTGTGAGCTAGTGTCAAATCATATTCATGAAGTGGCAGATACAGTATATGCTTGCATGGGGAGTTGTAAAACAGAGCCAAAAAGGTAATAAAATGTGAGAGGTGCAGTCATTACTCATGCAAATTGGAAGGCACAGAAGTCGTCGTTTCCATTTGGCTCCACCTGTTCATAATTTATGTATTTATATATCTGCCAACTGAATGCATCTGATGTGGTGGACTCTGGTCCATGAAAGCTTATGCCACAATAAATCTGTTGAGTCTTTAAGATGCCCCCAAATTCACTGTTAACTGGTTGTATCTGTTGTATTGCAAGGCTTAATTTATAGCAGCACTTAGCCCTAGAATCTCTTCTTAGGGATCAGCTCTATGATACGTGATATAATAATAAAAAAATGAGCGTATAGAGATGGGAAACCTGTTGGATTCCAAATCCCATCAGCCACAGCCAGCATGGGCAACCGTCAGGGAAAATGAGAATTCTACTCCAGCAACATCTGGATTGCCACAGTAACTGCACTGGCCCGACAGCACTGGCTGCCAATTAGTTTCCAGGCCCAATTTAAAGTGCTGGTTTTGACCTATAAAGCCTTAAACGGCTCAGGACCGTAATACCTCAAGGACCACCTCTCCGCATATGAACCAGAAAAACAAAAACAAAAACAAAACCTCAAAGCAGTTTACAGGAAAACAACAAAATCAATTAAACTCCTCCATGAGAGGTCCAGAGGGTGGCAACATGAGATCATGCCTTTTCTGCAGTGGCTGCCCCTTTGTGGAGATTCACCTGGCACCTTCGTTATATATCTTTCAGCATCAGCATTTTTCTCCCAGACTTTTGGGCCATTAAGCAATCTGGCCTTTTAAATGGGTGTATGTTTGTTACTATGTTACATATTTTTGTGCTTTTTATGTTATAACAGCTCTGTGATCCTTGGATGAAGGGCGGTATAGAAATTTAATACATAGTAAAGTAATAATTCAATAGAGTACTTTTCTTTCATCAGACTGGGATTCTCAAGCACTGGCAGACCCAATTTATAAACACACAATGAAGTTGTGTTCAGACAATCACATCTCAGCTTAATTAGCCAAGAGGATCTGCTTGACTCTAAGCTGGTCTCAGTGCTGTCATGTGGTGGCATCAGCACCCATTTATACACCAATTTGGTCCAACTTGGGCTTAGTCATTCTGCTACCCCCCCCCTGCGAAGATGAAGCCATGGCTGTGTCACTCTCCAGTGTGCGGGGTGGGTTGCTGAAATATACTCAGAGTTGAGTATGGATTTCATGCTCTTTATTCAGCTCATAGTAGTGAGGAATGGAAGTTCCCCCAAAATGTCTGCTTTATATACATTATTTACACAGTGGGCGCCACATGATTGGCTAATTCCGGGATTCTCCTGTAGGCCAATCAGGTTGCGACTTCACTTCCACCTGGAGTTGGATTGGGTGGCTCCTGTGGACCAATCATACTACTGCATTCTGGATCCTATTGTTCTAGGACCAATCAGACTGCTGCATTCTGAATCCTATTGTTCTAGGACCAATCAGACAGCAGCAATTTGGATCATATTCAACTCAGTACATAACAGTTGGGTAGGATTGCATCCTAACTGTTATGTAGCCTTATTTTGAACTGTTTGTATGATTCCTTTTAATTGATTTTATCCACTCTATGCTTTTTTTGTAATCTTTATGTGCACCGCTTATAAACACTGGTGACTAAGCAGTATATAAACAGCTTAAATTAATAAACTGGGTCCAGCTTTAAAAGCCTGAATGTTTTTCAGGGCCAGGCAGCATGGGTTTGCACACATCACTCGAAATCACAGCAAGATATGAAAATGACATTGAAGCTGTTTGATTGAAGGACACATCCAGTCTTCTGAAAGGGCTTCATTTCAGCATTGTATATTATTGATGAAATTCAACTTCCTTTCCTTTTCCTGAAGCCTAATGACTTGACCAAAAAATGATCTTTTTGTTGCCTTCCGCTTTGCATACTGAGGGATTTGATGAGGTGACAATCAGAAAGCCCCCTGTGAGACTAGCCTGCTTTATTGTGCAAATTTTCCAGCCTTGATAATTTTCTGCATTGTTGTCTGACTTGGAAGAAGGAGCCTTGTCTCTGGATGCCTCTGCAGTCCTTGTGAGTTCACAGTGAGGGATGCTGTGCTGTGGCTGGATCTCCTGAGGCAAATTTCATCTTCTAAAAGTAGATACAAGGAGCTCAGTTTAGATCAGGGCCACAGCATAGTGGGGAAAGGGGATTGATTGAATTCATATCCTTCCCAGCCAAGAGGACAGGCACAGTACAGGTGCCTGTATATATGTTTTCTCTCCACAGATAACAGCAGCTTTGATATATGTGTGTGTGCTTTGGATCTGGGATAACGGCATAGGCGAAAGTATTAGATCTCTTTCCTCTCATCATGGAACATCTAGTTTGACACTCAGAAACATAACTCACATACGTTCTGCATATGTTAATTCAAAATAGCATTATCTGCTATTGTTAGCTGTTCTAATTAATGGACCAGACTTGTCAGATTGCAGATACAGTGGTACCTCAGGTTAAGTACTTAATTCGTTCCGGAGGTCCGTTCTTAACCTGAAACTGTTCTTAACCTGAAGCACCACTTTAGCTAATGGAGCCTCCTGCTGCCACCGTGCTGCTGGAGTCCGATTTCTGTTCTTATCCTGAAGCAAAGTTCTTAACCTGAAGCACTATTTCTGGGTTAGCAGAGTGTGTAACCTGAAGCGTATTTAACCTGAAGCATATGTAACCCAAGATACCACTGTAATCTTCGCCAATAGGTCTTTCCATAGTAACATCCCTTTTAACCAGGACTAAAAGTGCAACCCTATCATTATTATTATTACTATTATTATTAAAATTTCTATTCTACTCTTCCTTCCAAAGGAGTCCAGGGTGGCAAACATCAAAATGTTAAAATAATGCAATTTAAAGAACATTACAAACATTTGAAATGGGACACGGGTGGCGCTATGGGTAAATCCTCAGCACCTAGGACTTGCCGATCGCATGGTCAGCGGCTCGAATCCCCGTGGCAGGGTGCGCTCCCGTCGTTCAGTCCCAGCGCCTGCCAACCTAGTAGTTTGAAAGCACCCCCGGGTGCAAGTGGATAAATAGGGACCGCTTACTGGCGGGAAGGTAAACGGCGTTCCGTGTGCTGTGCTGGCTCGCCAGATGCAGCTTGTCACGCTGGCCACGTGACCCGGAAGTGTCTGTGGACAGCACTGGCTCCCAGCCTATAGAGTGAGATGAGCGCACAACCCTAGAGTCGGACACGACTGGCCCGTACGGGCAGGGGTACCTTTACTTTTTACAAACATTTGAAAGTGATCATGTGCCCCACTGTTACTAATGTTAAGGTATCTTTTAGCCATCAGATGCCTCAGTAGACATTTTAGAACATTTTAAAATTTATCCTGAAATTTCCTTGGGGTAGGGGAGCACCTGCTTTGCATTTTTAAATTCTCAGGTTCGATCCTCAACATCTCCATTTAGGGCTAGGAGAGACCCCAGTCTGAAATGCTAGAAGAGATCTGAAGCCAGTTCACTGTAGACAATATTTAGCTAGATGAACCAATGGTCTGGCTCAGTATAAGGCAACTTCCTATATACCTAATAATGAGTGAGACAGATGCACCTATATGTTTCTACTCAGAATTCAGTCCCTGTTAAGTTTAACAAGGCAGACTCCCAGGTTGCCTAGAACAAATTTTGCAGAAGAAACTCTGTTTTGAGCAATTTGCTATGCATCAATAAGGCTGCCTGGATAGGGGTATGTTTAGGTGGTCACCCAGGTCCTATGGGCTTAGCTATCCTGCCCCCTTCTTTCCCTTTTGAAACACTGAGCACACTGCAAAATGCAGTGCTGAGACCCCAGGCTCCTACCCCAGCTCTATACACAGCATACATTTAAAGCACATGACTTCCTCCAAAGAATTCTAGCAACTGTAGTTTATACCTCACTTAGCAACTACAGTTGCAAGGATTCTTTGTCATGTACAGTACTTAAAACCATAGCTGTCAACTTTTCCCTTTTCTTGCGAGGAATCCTATAAGGGAATTTCCCTTTAAAAAAGGGAAAGGTTGACAGCTATGCTTAAAACATATGCTGTGTGCACAGCTTATTTTATTGACCCCACAGGCACTCTGTATATTTGTGCAAATTTGTGGCAGGCCTGAGTGCTTTGAGCGCCTGGTGGCACTCCTGTGCATGCTGCAGCTGATTTAAATTTAATTTATTTACAAATAAACTTGGGAAGGTGGGAGGTTCCAGTTGTGTTTGTTAGGGTCCATGGGTGCATTTGCTGAGGATCACCATGTTAACAAAGCACAATGGCTTTAGGGCAATTCCCTTCAACTCTTTGTCAGATCCCAGAAGGAAAATAATTGTTAGCCTTGATAACAGAGAGGACAACAATCGAAACAGGTCACACAGGATAAGTATTAACCTTTGGACACAATATAGTCAATACACTAAAAGTTGGGGTGGGGTGTACGAAAAAACCTTTGAAATATTCTTTGGCGGACTTGGCTTTTATGATAAGTAAAATATGGATACCTAGAAAGAAAGTTTTGGGAGAGCTGTTCTCAGATCATATGCAGGAAGTCAAGTTGGCACAAACCCTCTGGAAAAGGGGTCTCTGCTCTTTCGGTGCCTGTGGACACATTTGCAAGCCAGAGAAACTGCAGTGATGACTGCGCACATACCGCAACCTGTTTTATTGGCTACAGAGGAATGCTTCTTACAAGCCTAATTTCAGCAGGGGGATGGGCACATTCTGCGAGTGCCAGGGAAGACTCCTCCCTGTAGGAGCATGCTGGTGACCCATGATCTGGAATTGCTGCCAGAGAATTGCATTTTGGAAGAAATCAGGCAGCAGGGGGCAGCAGCATCCCGTGAAAGCTTTTCAGTGGCGCACATACGACTTGATAAGCGGAGCTCAGAACTGTTAAGTGTTATGATGAAATGGCAAGCTTCCTTTCTTTGTTTATTTGCTTTTGCTGGCTAAGTTTCAGAATAGCAGGAGCTGGTTCTCAGGGCATGTGTCAGTGACACATTTGCTCTTGAAAGCCACTACCCTCCCCGCCACAAGAGAGACCTTCAAAGCAAGCAGGGCTTGTTGTTATCCTGCAAAGCTTTTAATAACTCAGATGCCAGAGACCACGGCCTCCTCTATGCCCCATTGCGGTGTTCAGTCTCAGCCTGAAATATCTCCTGCTTAGGATCCATCTTGTCTGTGTGCAGAGTCCATATAGGGAAGACACTTTTTAAATATATAAATAGACAACGTATCTTCTGGGCCTTTAACAGTTATACAGTTATAACTTGCTACATGAAGCTTTCCCCAGCAGGGACTGAAAAAAGCTTCACCTGTTGATTTCAGCCTACCCTTTAGCTGTTAAAAACACATGGTCTCTGTCCATAAAACAATGTGACAACCCTAGAGAGATGTGGCTTCTTGATAGCTGTCTCACCTGTAGAACTTGCTTCTCCTAGCTAGATGCTTACTAAAGTCTGCAATTGCTGTTGAGCTCTCTGAGTGGGCTGGCTTTGGAAAGATGAGGATGAACATCAGCTTAAGTTGTGCACTAGTATTTTAACCACATCTTATTTATCTGGGCTCTCAGGGTGGGTTAGAAAGGTAATGAGATCAGGGCTGCCTCCTGAATAAAGACATCTTAGTCAATTCATCCTATGAGCTGGATCAAGAAATCCTATAGTCTAGTTACATCTGTGTGAGGGGATATGCTGCCATATCCTACAGCTGGCATAACTTGAGCATAGGATTGCACCCTCAGCTAATTAAATTTGCAAATTAAAAAAATTCTGCAATACTTCATTTGTCTTTTAAGTGCTACACATGCGTGCTGTAGCAGTTATCATCTCCAGTGTGTGGCAAGAGGGTGCCTGCCACCTGCATTTTATATGAGTATTAAAAATGATAGGCATGTTTTTTTAAAAAAATTGCCACCAAATTAGGGATACATTTGAAGCCTTAAAAAAAAAAGATCTCTGATTGCTTGCTTTAAACGTTGCTGCGCTAAAATTAGTATGTAACACCAGCAATGTTAGAGAAACAGCATATTTCTATTTATTTGTTGGCATTATTTTGGCATTCAGGTGTCTCAAAGTGACACATTAAAAATAGAATTAGCAAAGACATTAAAATCAGATATAAAAACAACAGTAAACGAAAGCTAAAATACTCATCTGAAAATATACTTAAAAGGACCAAGTCCTATCTGCCCCACTTGAAAGATGAGCAGAACTAAGACCACTGACCTATCTTAACTACCCTCCCAATTAAAAACCCAAAGCGTAGGTAAATAAGTACTTTTTTCTCTGGCACCTAAAGACAAACAACAATAGTGCCAGGCATGCTTCCTTGTGGAGAGCATTCCAGAAGTGGCAGTCATTAAAAAGGTCCATTCTTGTGGCGCCACCTTCCATTCTTCCCACAGAGAGGGCACATGAAGAAGGGCCTCAGATGACAAATGTAGTGTCCAGATTAGTTCATGTGGGAGAGGCAGTCCTCAAAATACAGGGGGTCCTGAGCTGCAGATTTATAGCTCAAAACCAGTACTTTGTATTAAGCCCAGAAACTAAGCATACCTTAATAATATTGAGAAGTGGTACTCACCCCCTCCCTCCCTCCCTCCCTTCCTTCCTTCCTTCCTTCCTTCCTTCCTTCCTTCCTTCCTTCCTTCCCCTCTCCCCCGTTGCTCTTTTCTGAGAGCCTAGTCGTTACAATGACCAGGACCTGGGAGACCCGTGTTCAAATTCCCACTCAGCTTTGAAGCTCACAGGATGGCCTTGGGCCAGTCACTATCTCTCGGCCTAACTTACCTCACAGGGCTGCTTGCAAGACTAAAATACAGGGTAAATGGTGGGGGGCAGGCACACACGACAACCATTGAGGAAAAGTGGGACATAAATATAATAAATTTAAAAAACTATTTCCAGAGGAGTAGCTGTGTTACTCTGTTGCTGCAAGAGCAAAGAATCATGTGATACCTTAAAGACACATTTAGGCCCCCTCCAGATGTTTCTTTATTTCATTCATACAAATTTGTGCTCTTGATGGCGTCAGGGTGGTAATACATGCTTTCAAAGCTGCTTGTGGCTGCAACATTTGGGGCGGGGGCAGGAATACTGCTTTGTTTTCAAACAGTGCTTGCCCTGTGGCTTCCTGATGAAACCCTGTAACTTTTCTGCAAATGTTCTGGAGTTTGTTGGTTTTTTTGTTCCACTTGTTGCATTATAGCTCAGGAGTGCCCCTCTAGACTACAGTGATGCCATAACATTGGTATTATTATTATTATTATTATTATTATTATTATTATTATTAAATAATTTATTTATACTCGGCCCATCTGGCTGGGTTTCCCCAGCATAGCTGTCAACCTTCCCTTTTTTTGCGGGAAATTCCCTTATTCCAGCACCATTTCCCGCTGCTTCCCGCTGCTATCCCGGATTGTTAGATATCCCGTAGACTGTCCCCAGGACAGGTGAGGCTGCTGGTCCCTTATTTTCGAGGCTGCTGATCTCTTATTTTCAAATCTGAAATTTGACAGCTATGTTCCCCAGCCACTCAGGGAAGCATTGCAGAACAACTAATAAAGCAGAATGATGTATAGATAGCCCAGTACTGTATAGTATACATCTACCACTAATTCACTATCTTTGAGTCAATGACATATTTTTGTAAATTGCTTTTAGGTTGCTTCTTTTTGTAAACAACTGAGGGGGTTTTTATGATCAAGCAGTATATAAATTCTATGAAATAAAATAGAGATAAATGTTGCAGAATGCATCTGTAAAAAGAAAACCAGGCTGGAGGGGCTCTTAATATGAGTTTCTGGGCACCAGAGTCCACTTCATCAGATGCATGGAATGTTATTATCAGCTGGCCGTAGGGTGGCAGTAAGGTCAGAAAGAAACCAAATGCAGAATATGCAGATTGTGATAATTGCATTGAAGCGTAAATGTGAAAAATAAAAAAATCAGTGACCGTTCAGAAGCTGTGCTAACGATAACATCCTGGCATCCGTAAGCTATTGTTGCTATTGCTGAATAAATGGCACCACTTGTTCCTCATACCTGGTTTATATTCAACTGTTGTGATCCACACATCTGTGACTATGAACTTTGACAAGTGCTAGTGCCAAAACAAATGTTTAAAGAACTGCTGAGAGCACAACATGTGTGAGTATTTAACCTCTGGGGAAGATTGCGTCTGATTTGCACATCTCAGTCCCCTGTGCCTCTACTCAGATGTAAGTCCTGTTGAGTTCAGTGGAGCTTTCTCCCACATAAGTGATCACAGAATTGCAGACACAGTGTTGGGGTTTATAACCAGCTACTCAAAGAAAGCTATTTTCCATCTTTTAGGCTGCAAATGACTAAGATAAGCGTACATGCATCAGACAAGCCAATACTTTTTTTCCCTTGGGAGAGGATGGAGTAGCATAGGGACTTTCATGGCCTTTCCTACAAGGGTAGCTTATAAAACCAGTCCAGAATGGGAATGGAAATAATGGAAGAAAATTACAAACGGGAGTAGGGAGATAAGTTCACCCCATCTCCCATTCTGGTAAGTGCAAGGTAGCAGAACATTGAAAGTGGTGGATGGTCACACTTAGGATTGCACCATAGTTATATTTCCCAAGGATTGTGTCCAATGTTGGTCCTCCTCACAGCATCAGACCCATTGAAATAAATTAACATGAGTAAGTTAGGTCCGTTAATTCCAGTTGTACCACTCTGAGTGAAGCTTAGATTCTCAAATGTCTAAACAAACGTTGATACCTTTTTGAAGCAAGAACAGGTTCGCAACATTTGGGAAGCATGAAAGGTGGTGGATTAGAAAAGTCCCTTAGGTAGACTCATCAAGAAGGTGCAGATCAGATCAGTTAGCACCACAATTTGCAGAGGTAAAATTCCTCAAGCATCTCTGGGTTGAACTAAGAATCATTGCTTCTCTTCAATACTTGAATTAAAGTGGAAGGGGGTCTGTTTTTGTGATGGCCCCTGTAGCTGCTGTCTTCAGAAGGTTTTTGAGGGAGGGAGGCATGGTATGACTAAAATCAGCTCTCTCGGACAGCTCTACCTATCTTTGAACAATTTCTATAACAATTGGTCATTATTAGAACTACTGTTTAAGAACTGCTGTCCAAGTTTGCCTCCCCTGGCTTCCATCTCCAATCCTTCTTCCTTTTGTTTCCTGTCTTTTTAGACTGACAGCCCCTGAGCAGAGGCTGGGGGTGGGAAAGAATTCTGCGATCAGAGCTTCATCTCCTCTCCATCCTGAGACCAAACTTAGGTAAAGATAAAGGTACCCCTGACCATTAGGTCCAGTCACGGACAACTCTGGGGTTGCATGCTCATCTCGCTCTATAGGCCGAGGGAGCAGCCGTTTGTCCGCAGACAGCTTCCGGGTCATGTGGCCAGCATGACTAAACCGCTTCTGGTGAACCAGAGCAGTGCATGGAAACACTGTTTACCTTCCCATCGGAGTGGTACCTATTTATCTACTTGGACTTTGACGTGCTTTCAGACTGCTAGGTGGGCAGGAGCTGAGACCAAGCAATGGGAGCTCACCCCGTTGCGGGGATTTGAACCCCGACCTTCTGATCAGCAAGCCCTAGGCTCTGTGGTTTAGACCACAGCACCACCTGCGTCCCCAGAGACCAACCTTAACCCACCTGCAAATCACATGCCATCAGGTGACTGAGAGGTGGGTGGCTTTCTCCATCTGTCAAAGTTGGCCTGCAAGGCGGGGCGAAAAAGATAGTGAAAAAAGCAGGATTGAACTCCCCATCCATCAGCTGATAGGTGGGGAATTCAACGCTGCTTTTTGCAGAGACCGGCTGCAGTAGCATTTCTACCTGACATCTCATATATGACATCAGGTATGGGGCTGGAGGGCATGGTTGGGGGGGGGGGAACAGCCTGGTGTGACAAATGCAGAGGGCTGGTGGGCCAAATTTGACCCACGGGTCAGATGTTTCCCACCTCTGCTTTAACTGATCGGTGTAAGCTGTTCAGGGAGCTATTTGTCCTGAGAAGGGGATTAGAAATGCTCTTAAGAAATTGGGGGAGTCAGAAGTTGTGAAATTCAGTAAGGGCTCCTCTACCTTTCCTTCCATAATTTGAGCACTGCTTCCCTGCAAGAAACCAGGCGTCCCCTTCAGCAGTGTGTGTGTGTGTGTGTGTGTGTGTGTGTGTGTGTGTAAAGGACAGACTGGCATCTGAAATGGGTGAAGCGAGGTGGGTATGAATGAAGTCCAGTCGTTGTCAAAGTGCACCAGATGCAAGGCTTTCAAACCGAAAGGATAAGGCGGCCCATTTTCAGCTCAAAAAGCTGTTGATTCACACTGTGTTCTTCTGACAGCCAAGCGGAAAGTGCCTTTTCCTGAACCTGGTTATTTATATACAAGAACTTGCTGGTGCTCATGCTAGGGGCCAACGGGCTTGCTTGCAAAGTTATTCTCTCTCCCCGCTTTCTATTCACTCAAGGATGTTTCAGATCTGGGCGGAAGAAAATGGAGCTTGATTATGATCTACTGCAGGCATTCAACAGAACAAAGGCATTCATGTCCTTGTTTGGGAGTTTAATAAAGTCCAATGAATATCTAATTAAGTTTCAAATATCTCTGCCTTGCAGTCAGCATGGTTTCCCAAAACACAAACATTTGTGCAGGGTTTGTGTGTGTGCATGTGTTTTCCTCTCTGCTGTGATGACTGATTGCCTCTTAGCTATTCCCCCCCTTAAAATGGTACTGAAACGTATCAATGCTGAATTTCAAAAAAATGGGGATGGGGAAGCTGGGACCAAGTGGATGTTGTGTTCTCTGCCTGTTGGCTGCACTGGCTGCCTGGGGCTGATTGGAGCTGAAATCCAACAACATTTGGAGGACCTTCGCTCAGGTCCTGCAATGGGCTGGCCACTGTGAGAACAGGGTGCTGGACTAGGTGAGCCACAGGCCTGATCCAGCAGGCTTTTCTTATGTTATTATGTCACTGCTTCCCTATCCCTCTTCTTGCAGGGAGTCCACAGCAGCCACACCCTCTCACCCCCAGCTATGTGACTACTTTGATCATTTGCTTTTTCATCACATTTATATCCCTCGTTTCCTCCGCAGAGCTCAAGTTGGCAGCTGTGGAGATTCACTACAGTTCTACCACTGGTTAAGAACTTAATTCATTCTGGAGGGCCGTTCTTAACCTGAAACTGTTCTTAACCTGAGGTACTACTTTAGCTAATGGGGCCTCCTGCTGCCGCCGCACGATTTCTGTTCTCATCCTGAAGCAAAGTTCTTAACCCGAGGTACTATTTCTGGGTTAGCAGAGTCTGTAACCTGAAGCGTCTGTAACCCGAGGTACCACTGTACTTTTAACCTCACGACAATCCTGTGAGGTAGGTGCGACCGAGATGGCCCAAGGTCACCCAGCTTCTTGGCTGTATCTCCCCCATCTTCATATATAACCATTTACACGATTTGTGATTACTTTAATTGTTCACAATCTATGCACATGGCACTTTGCAAGGAACAGTTCCGATAAGTCACTATCTCCCAAGGGATTCGCACCCTGAGTGCTGGCAATTACATACCGGTATGTTCCATTTGGCCCTATTTACTAGGGCTGGTCCCTATTTTGCGGACATTACTGCCCCTGTTTTTGTGATGGTCATCTAATCTAGCCTCCAACCTAGTGCACTGACAGATGTCTATCCAGTCTCTGCTTAAATGCTGCCAGGGAAGGACAGCCTACCTCCAGTGACAGCAGGCTGGTAAAAATGTTGTTGGTGTGAGTTCCTAGAGATGGCATTCTCCTGGGTCCGGCTCTCAGTTTAATCTCCCCCCTCCCTTTCACTTTATCTTCTCTCTCCCTATGCATGTAAATGCACATAGGTGAACACTTACACACATTTGCACACAGCTTGCCATTCTGTCCGATTCCAAGACAGCCTTTTGAACTGTTGATAACAGATTGTCAGACAGGGCTTGCATAACCTGTTGTGCTCCGGATGTTCTTGGACTCCAAATCCCATCAGCTCTAGCCAGCATAGCCAATGGTCAGAGTTCCCTATCCTTGCCGTAGGACAAACCCAGGGGTCAGCAGACTTTTTCAGCAGGGGGCCGGTCCACTGTCCCTCAGACCTTGTGGGGGGGCTGGACTGTATTTTGAAGGGGGGGAAAGAACAAATTCCTATGCCCCACAAAGAACCCAGAGATGCATTTTAAATAAAAGGACACGTTCTACTCATGTAAAAACACGCTGATTCCCGGACCATCCGTGGGCTGGATTTAGAAGGCGATTGGGCAGGATCCGGCCCCTGGGCCTTAGTTTGCCTACCCATGGACAACCCTCTCCCCTCTTCAACACATATTTAACCAAAGGACTGCACACTTTATTGACTTTTAAAATAGCACAGGACCTGCTGTTGCAGAGTAAATGATCACAGCACAAAAGCAGATGTGTAAATGGCCCTGGAGAGGTTTGGGCAAGTAGCCCTTGGTGTGGGTGTTGAGGGTGTTAAAAGCTTGTTTCTATCTTTAGCTGTGAAATGTTGGAAGGGATGTCGTTGTTTGGTGAGAAGGGGAAAGTTCTCTGCACTTGGAGGCGTTTTCCCTTTATGCCTGTGTTTTCAGGCTAAACCCCAACACTGAAAACAGGGTCTAGGGTTGAGCCCTGTTTTGCCCAGGCTCAGAATGAAGCTCATTCCTTGGAATCCGACAATTTGGTTGGAAGAGGCAGGGGTTGGTGGTTACCATCTGTTATTGCATTGTGATATTTGAAGCTGTCTGTTTAACGGTCTGCGGCGTTAGTCTTCAGCTGCATTTGATGTTGCAACTAATATGTGCAATAAGGTGGGGGGGGGGGGAGGTCAGGGTGGTGGTGGAGAGAGTCTATTGACTGTGACACAACAGTGAGCTTTTATTTCCACCTCACTCCCCCGTGTGTTGCAGATCTGTGATCTCTCTCCTACTTTCTCTGTCTGTTATGCCCATTGTTGACTGCAAGCCTTCTGGGAAGGTGTTGTGGCACTTTGTCACACTCTCCTGCACAATGCCTAGCAAGAAGAAGAAGAAGAGTTTGGATTTGATATCCTGCTTTATCACTACCCTAAGGAGTCTCAAAGCGGCTAACACTCTCCTTTTCCCTTCCTCCCCCACAACAAACACTCTGTGAGGTGAGTGGGGCTGAGAGACTTCAGAGAAGTGTGACTAGCCCAAGGTCACCCAGCAGCTGCATGTGGAGGAGCAGGGAATCGAACCCGGTTCACCAGATTACGAGTCCACCGCTCTTAACCACTACACCACACTGGCTCTCAAGCAAGTTCTTAGCACTAAAGGAATATAGCAGAACAGGTGAGCACCAAGGTAGCACTCTTGGGCACAACCTGAGGGTGTGGTGCCCCCACAGCATCTGCTCAAAAATCCAATTTATTTTGGCCCACAAGTCTACAAAGGTTGGCACAGTCTTGGGTGCAAGATTTGTATCACTGGGGGGCTGCAAAGTGCATTCACAACAATATATCGTGCCTTGAAATGGTCTGGTGTTCCATCTGAGCTTATAGATGAGTGCCTGAGGGCTTCTTCAAACACCTTTGCAAAATTGATCGCAAACTCCGGAATGGAGATGCTAAGGTTGTAAATTAATTCTCATTAAAATACACTGCCTGACTCTTTTTCAAAGATTATAGGGCTCTTCCCTCAACACACACACACACCAGATGCATATTCTCTGCCTATCCTCCACATTTAGATGGAGTGAACTTCTGCAGCTGCCACCAGTGTGGATTTGACGCATTTGTAATGCGCATCTGATTTGCATCTTATCTCTGTTGTCTGCTCTGAGAAGATACCGGGGAGCTGGCATGCCTGCAATACAGTGATGTGTGGCTGTGCTGAAAACTGCTACCTTGAAGAGGTCACCTTGCCACACTGCAAAAACCAAGGTGACAAGGATCTTGTGAATCAAGATCTTCTGTAGTTTGCTGTACTTTGAAGTGTTTTAATTGTTTTTGCATACTGTGCATTGCCTAGAGGTTTATCGCCAGGAGTGACCTAAAAAGATAATAAGTAAGTAAGTAAGTAAGTAAGTAAGTAAGTAAGTAAGTAAATAAATGTCAGCTTCTCTTCCTTTATCCATCTTGTCTGGTACAAGAAATGTCCGACAATGATGATGATGTACCATATTTTTCACCCTATAGGACGCACTTTTCCCCCTCCAAAAATGAAGGGGAAATCTGTGTGCGTCCTATGGAGTGAATGCAGGCTTTCGCTGAAGCTTGGAGAGCGAGAGGGGTAAGTGCGCACTGACCCCTCTCGCTCTCCAGGCTTCAGGAAGCTATCAGCAAGCCTGGGGAGCCCACGGGAGTTCCCGCAGGGCTCCCTAGGCTGCGGATAGCAGCCTGCTGCCCGGAGTGTGGGGCGCGCTGAAGCCGCGGCTGGGGGGTGGGGAAATAATTTTTTTTCTTTATCCCCCCCCAAAAAAAACTAGGTGCGTCCTATGGGCCAGTGCATCCTAGAGGGCGAAAAATACGGTAATTCATTATCCTGGCCTTTTCACAGTTGCACCAGTTCAGCATTAGTGGTCTCCTTTGATGAAGAACGAAAGAGAAGCATGTATGATTGCTACTATGCCAAGGCACAGGAACCAGTATTTGAGATTGGCACCCATGAATCTGGGTGGGAAAAGGTACTGCTGCTCCCCACTTGTATTAGCTGTTCCCAGTTCATACTGTGGTCCCTATGAGATAACCAGCTTCATATAACTAACATGCTTAAGTCTAAGCAATGCATGAAGGGGTTAATACCATAGAGTAAGCTGTCCTACCAGGCTTAGCTATGTCCCCCTGCACCTTGGGAGGAACTAGATAACCAAGCATTTCTTCTCCTCCAGTCTACCCTGAGAACCTCCCTGTCAACAGGTTTGAGTTGTTTGCTCCTGCTCAGACTGCATGGCTATCACCAGCCACCAATAATTTAGGAACTTTGATCACTTTGTAACATCTAAGTTTTACTGCCAACACAACTTTTTTTTACTGATGTATGGAAAAACACATGAACCAGACCTTTGAAGAGTTTGTAAGTGAACCAATTTCAACTTACCGAAAGTGTGTTTTTTCCCCTATGCTCCGGGAATTGGGAAACTTTGGAAAGAGAACATTTAAAGTACAATTATTGTCTTAATACATTGTCAGTGAAGCTCAGGTGCTGACAGGAGAAGAAGGAGTAGGCATAGGGAGAGAACAGTTAGCAGCAGAAAGCAGAGAGGAGGGGGAGAACAGCTGTAATCTTAGCTCTGACCAAAGGGACAGACAGATGTGTGAGAACTACGATAGTGGGCAAGATGTTGGAATGCAGGAAATACGCTCTGCCAAATCTCGTAGGATTTCAAAAGTGGCAGAGATGCGTGAAAGATACCGGGAGAGAAGGTGGGGGCTTCTGTTCTGTGGAAGGGGGAGGAGCTCAGCCCGGGCAACTCCATCTTCTGGGGAGGATGATGAGTAGAGGAGCTCCATCTTAGTTTGTTGTTTTAGCGATAAATCTGATATAATTAACAGCCAGAGTCTCGCATTTGTGGGAGAGACCAAGCCGTAACATCATCATCATCATCATCATTTATTTATTTATACACGCCCATCTGGCTGGGCTTCCCCAGCCACTCTGGGCGGCTTCCAACAAAATATTAAAATACAGTAATGCATCAAACATTAAAAGCTTCCTTAAACAGAGCTGCCTTCAGATGTCTTCTAAAACTCTGGTAGTCTCTTTGACATCTGGTGGGAGGGCGTTCCACAGGGCGGGCGCCACTACTGAGAAGGCCCTCTGCCTGGTTCCCTGTAACTTGGCTTCTCTCAGTGAGGGAACCGCCAGAAGGCCCTCGGCGCTGGACCTCAGTGTCCGGGCAGAACAATGGGGGTGGAGACGCTCCTTCAGGTATACTGGACCGAGGCCGTTTAGGGCTTTAAAGGTCATCACGAACACTTTGAATTGTGCTCAGAAACGTACTGGGAGCCAATGTACATATATGATTATCAATAACATACTATATTCTGTATAAACTCATTCCAATTGCACAGGTTGTTTTGGACCTGGAAGAGGGAGGAATGGGGGCGGAATGGGGCAGGGCAGGCTTAAGCATGCTCTGCTAATGTGTGCTTTAACCCAGAACGCAACCCCTGCAGAAATGGGGAGTTGCCTGGTACTAAATTAGATGTGGCAATGGTCTGGCTTAGTATAAGAGCAGCTTCCTATTTTCCTATGTTCCTATGTTGAACAGCTTTTAAAGAATAGAGAAATTCATAGACTCATAGAGTTGGAAGGGACCCTGAGAGTCATCTACTGTAGTCCAAAACCCTGCAATGCAGTAATGCTTTGGATTTCCTGGAGGATGAGCCTATCAGTGGCTACAAGTCATGAGGTTTATCTATCAGAGTCTAGTATCAGAGGCAGTATGACAGAGGCAGGTGCAAGAAGCTGGGGCTCATTAACAGGAGTGCTGTTTTGCTCATGCCCTGGTTAGCCTGCATGAGAATGCAAGGCTAGATGGGTCCCTGGCCTGAGCGAACAGATATTCTTGACTATATTGCAAATCTTGGCTGCGCAATGTGCTACCACAGGGAAGATGACAAAAGACCTTTGGATTTTGTCATCCAAGCCAAACAGTCAAGTCAAACAAACACACCCACCCATGCAGGAGATCCACAAAGCTGCATTCATCTTTCGGAACAGAAAACAGAGCAATGCCTTTTACACAAAGGGTACTCAATGCAGAGTTGAGTTGCCGCATTCATACAGTAAGAAACGCTGGAGTACCAAAGCACAACTCTGTGAAGAAGCCCATCCTGGCCCTTTGAGGGGAGGACCAGGGCCAAGGTCAAATTTTATTTTTTTGCTGCACCTTGAGTGAAGTGCAAAAGCACTACTGATTTCAGCTGCTTACACTAATCCTCTCCTTCCTGGGTCACTTCCAGGCTCTACTTTGCACCCTCCTTGGTGCTTTTGCCTGGCTAGAAATGTGTCCTTGCCTGGGTGGAGGACCGAGATGTGTGTGTGAGTGTGTGTGTGAAGAAACTAACCTGCTGTACAAGGGTAAAAGGCACACAGGGCTGTCTTAAGCATATGCGGCGCTGGGGTGCAAAGATACACCCAGCACCCCTAGGCTGCCCAGAGTTGTTGACCATTTTTTAGGGGGGGACACCCCAAAGTTGTTGACCTTTTAACCTTTTTTTAGGGATAGAACCCTCAAAGTTGTTGACCTTTTTTAAAGTAAATAGTTATTTACCTTTAGAATAGTTATTTACCTTTAGGGACTCACAGCGCCAACCAACGGGGATGCCAGCGCCCTCACACAGGGGCTTATGAAGGTGGGTGTGGGTTCCATGCTGGAGGGGGGCACAGCCGGCTGCTGCCTCCCCCCCCCCCCAGCTCGGCCCTGGACTCTTGGCCTGGTGCCCCTGACAGCCTGGCGCCCGGGCGCCATGCACCCCTAGCGTCAACGGTTAAGATGGCCCTGAATGCACATATATTGTCCTGTCCACCATTGCCTCTTTCCCTGCCACCAATCACATGTTGCTCTCGGAACATTGCCCAGAAGAGAATGTGGCCCTCAGGCTGGAAACGTTCCCCCACCCCTGACTGACAAGGATCCCTTCCACTGAGTACGTAAAGACTCCTAGTAGGATCAGCAAGCCCTCCTGCCCCCAGCCACTCAGAGAGCTCAGCAGCCCAATGCCCTTTCAGGCTGCACAATTGACCCTTGTGCTGTGGAAACTCTGCTGTCCACCCACCTCCAGGTTTAACCCCTCTCACTCCCCACTGGCTTCTGAGTAGCATGTGCCCTCAGAGTCCCTTCCCACCCAAGGTCTCTCCCTTTGGATGATGAAGCATGGCATGGAGAAATTAGACAGAGGAAAAGTTTTCTCCCTCTCTCCTAACACTGGATATCCGATGAAGCTGAATGTTGGGAGATTCAGGACAGAAAATAAAAGAAAGTACATTTTAATACAGAGCATAGCAGACTTTCCAAGTGTCCCTATTTTCCAGGGACGTCCCTGATTTAGAGACGCCGTTGCAGTTTCTGGATTTGTTCCCACTTTTCCTTAGGATGTTCCAGTTTTCATTGGAGAAATGTTGGAGGGTATGAAGTTATCCAATCCCCGAGCCATCTGACGGCAAACCTGTATAGGGAAGTTTTTTTAAAAAAATAAAAATGTCTAATGTTTTATTATGTTTTTATAAGCTGCCCAGAGTGGCTGCAGCAACCCAGAAAGATGTGTGGGGTACAAATAATAAAATTATCATTATGGAATGGGACGTCCCTATTTTCATCGGAGGGTATGGCATAGTTAAAACGATGGACCTTGCTCCCATAGGAGGCAGTGATGGCCACCAACTTGGATGCTTTTAAAATAGATGGAAGTGAGGTCTCTCGAAGGCTGCTAGCCGCAGTGGCTACGCTCTGCCCTCCACAGTTGGAGGCCGCAATGCTTCTGAATATCACTTGCTGGAAACTGCAAGAGGGGAGAGTGCTCTTCTGCACGAATCCTGATCACAAGTTTCCCACAGTGATCTGCTCGGCCACTGTGAAAGCAGGACACTGATCCAGCAAGCTCTTCCTATGCTCTTATGGATACCGACACACTGTTTTGGCCTCGATTTAACGGCTTGCAACTCCGCTTGGATTTTGCAACAGAGACAGGAAATGAAGAGCTGTCTGTTTTTTCTTGCTGGCTTGCCTGTGAGGCAACCCAACGGAGAACCATTCACAACATTTCTGTGTTTTGAAACCCATCTTCCTCCGTTTTGCAGTAGTGACATCAAAACAAAACCAAGCCAACTTTGTGGGATGAAGAAGGTTCGAGTAGTCCAATTATGCACAGCTATCCCATCCTGTTCTATAGGTACTTTATGGGGCAAATGTCCTATGTGTAGCCTTTCCTGACCTGTTGTAGGCTCCAGCATTTGGGGTCAAAAGAAAGTGATTTAAAACAACTGTTTTTGAGACATTTCATTCCGAATCTGCTAGACAGATGACAGGTGGGTGTCCTGCCCCCCACAACATAAATCCTGGCTACACCTATGGCAGAGAAAGTAGCCTACCATAACAAAGGTGTAACACTCATGCATTGTTCCTCCTATTTTTGCCTGCGGCCCTACCTGCCACCTGGATGCTGCTCTCAGAAGGTTCTCCAGAAGAAGCTTAATATCTGATGAAAAGGGAATGAAATAGGTCCCCGTCCCTGCCCTAGGGCATTGTGGGGAATAAAGATGGTGGCTCCCAGCACTTTTTAAAGCAACCATCCAAGAATGCTGCCTGTTCCCCTTACAGAGATTGCAGGACATTGAAGTAGGCGACCATACCACTTCCATTCTGTAAGCCGCTCAGCACGCAGCTGTATCGACATATGTTCGTTGATTTTGTTATACGTTAATTAAATTTGTATAGTCACCCATCAGTAAATATTCCCTGGATGGCTTCCATAAAAAGGAAGGGAAGGAGGGGAAAGAAAATATTGACAATATAAGATACAATAATTAAAATTAACAATAAACAATAAAACACAACTGTATGAGAGTGTGTAAACCTTTGTTGCAGCAAGGACAGTGCTATACACAGTTTACAACTTGGGTTAGGCGAACAACAAACGAAGTTTCCGACAAACAACAGAGTTTCCTACAAAGTTTAAAAGCCTGGGTCTTTGCCTCAAATTGAAACCACTGCAGAGTCATCAGATGAACCTCTCTGAGGAGTCTTTTCTGCAGCTGGGGTGCCACTACCAAAAAGGCTCTCTCCTTGGGAGGCCCCTGTCTCACTTCACTTGGCAGTGGCAGCAGAGGATGTGGTTTGACCGACAAGCATCTGAGGGCATGGAGCCTAGCAGTGCGTACCTTTAACTCGAGACATTTCCCTCCCCTTTCATGTCATCCTGAACAACAACATAGCATAGCTGCATGGGAAGGAGCTGAGCTTTAATATGGCACCTGAACCAATTGCCTCTGAAAAACACTGCTTGCACTCTGCTGCCCCATTCTTACTCTGGCACATTACTCGACTGCAGTGGTAGATGGTGCCCATTGGAACTGGAAGGGCAGAAAGCAAGGAGTCTGTTATGTACTGAGTTGAATAGGAGCCAAAATGCAGCAGTCTGATTGGTCCTAGAACAATAGGATCCAAAATGCAGAAGTCTGATTGGTCTTGGAACAATAGGATTCAGAATGCAGCAGTCTGATTGGTCCTAGAACAATGCAGCAGTATGATTGGTCTGCAGGAGCCACCCAATCCGGCTCCAGATGGAAGTGAATCCACAACCTGATTGGCCTACAGGAGAATTCCGGAATTAGCCAATCACGTGCAGCCCATTGTGTAAATAATGTATATAAAGCAGATACTTTGAGGGGACTTTCATTCTTCCTCACCACTATGAGCTGAATAAAAAGCATGAAATCCACTCTCGACTTTGAGTATATTTCAGAGTCCAATCGCAGGGGAAGCCAGAGCCAATTGCAGGCAGAGGCAACAAATTTTAATTTCGACCCCATCCTCCTCCCTGCTGTGTTCTACAAAGGCAAGGCTGAGTCTACGGAGGGGGAAGGTGGCAGCCAGGACAAACCCCATGGACTGGTTCTAAGGCAGGCAGGTGGGTAAAGGCTGACTGAAGGCAGGCCATGGCTTTTGGGACAATGGCCCTTGGCCCTACGGAACAACTTCAATTGCTCAAATGTACTGTGAAAACCGCAGATCTCCTTTCCAGCTAAAGCTGTCAGGATTCTGTTCCAAAGGACCAAGGAAATCTGAAATCTGGGTCACCTATTAAAAATGCAAATGACTCCAAAGTGCATATATCTTATTACTTTGCCTAATACTTTCATCATAGGGAGGGGTAAGGAGCTCAGGAGGAGTACCCCCTGGTCTCTGGAAGTCCTCTTTCTGGTTCTGAAACCTCACCAGGTGTTACTCACACATTTCCAAGCAGAAGGGGCTAGGAGCTTGCTTTTTAAAAGCAAACAAATTAAAAACAGCGTTCTCGGCATGCTAAGTTTCGTGCCCGTTGCTGAAGCCTGTGCTTACACAAAAACTACAAAGCAACAATAACAATAGCTTCGTTGTGTATTTGAGCGCTGCCTAGGGTTGTGCAGCCGTGGCTTTTGTCATAAGAATTCTAAGGTATCAAATATAGAATAATGGAGATGAGAGCCGCTTAACCTACAGACAGTTCTTTTTGGCCATGCAGTTCCTATTATCACCCTGTGTTTCCGAGGTTAAGGGATGATTTCAGGGCTTGCCACTTTGCAGCTTGTTAAACCCCAGTTTGAGAGAACCTAATGCACTTTGATGGCTCTAGCCTGAAACATAGCTGACAATCAGTGTAGCTCTTTTAGTGACTATCTGAACAAATTGCCCAGCTCCATTGTTAATTCAGAACCTTGCCACCCTATTCAGGAACCAGCTGTATCCCTGCTGATTCCCCGTTTAATTTGTATAGTAATCGGTTCTTGTTTTATTACGGATGTTAAGCACTTTCATTGACGTGTTGATTTGCACTTTCTGTTTTATTTCTGTGCTGTATTGTCTGTAAACCGCTTTGAGAGTTACTGAGTGGGAAAGAAGAGGAGGAGGAGGAGGAGGAGGAAGAGTTTGGACTTGATATCCTGCCTTTCACTCCCCAAAGCGGCTAACATTCTCCTTTCCCTTCCTTCCCCACAACAAACACTCTGTGAGGTGAGTGGGGCTGAGAGACTTGAGAGAAGTGTGACTGGCCCAAGGTCACCCAGCAGCTGCATGTGGAGGAGCAGGGAAGCGAACCCAGTTCACCAGATTATGAGTCCACTGCTCTTGACCACTACACCACGCTGCCAGAGTGCTGGACTAGGATGTGGGAGACCCTTGTTCAAATCCCCACTCAGCCAGGAAGCTTGTTAGTAACTTTGGGCCAGACACCTCCCTTGCAGGGTTGTTGTGAAGTGAAAATAGGGCGGGGAAAACTATGGGTGCCACTTTCAGCTCCTTGGAGAAAACACGGGATATAAATGTGAATAAATAGTTTAATTTATCATTATTATGAATATTACGGCCATACTCTCAGTCTCCTTTCTCTGTCCTGTCAGAAGATTATGTACGGATCTGAGTTGAATGACAATTTCCAATTTCCTAAAGTGTAGCTATGATGGTCTGTTGCAGCAAAATTAACAAAAAGCCTTGTAGCATCTTAAGGACTTGAAGGGCTTTGTGTGCTGAGGCAGCATATTGAAGCTCTAACAACAAAACAAAAGGAAGCATGCCCCAAGATGGCAGCATAGTCTTAAAACAACAACACCCAATGTCTAATGCTAATTATGCAACTCATGAGACTTAAAAAAAAAAAGTTTAGTGGTATGACAAGCAAGTTAATTCCTGGCAGCCCAATTATTCTGTTTACTCCAGGCACTGTGTGTCAATATGCACATGCATCTAGGTGTGTGCATGCATGTGCACACATGTGCCACACATGAGCCTTGGAGTGAAAGGAAGAAAGCAAAAGAAAACAGGGCACAAGAACAGGCTGGCAGTGCGCACAGGCTGTATGCAGTGTAAAAATATAAAATTGTGCAATCTTGCAGAGCGGACAGAACCCCAGCCCTCTGGATTTATTTTTCAATAGGGTAGAAGCCCACAGCCAATCACAAGCAAACAATCACACCCTCGGCCAACCCCAACCTCTCTCACCACCAAAGGAACACAAGTGAACAACACAAACAACGCTGACACCAAACTCTACACACATTAAACATAATAGAAACACCGCCACCCGACCCCACCCCCATCCATCTTCCCTCTCTCCACCCCCCCTTTTCTTCTCTCTTTTTTTTCTCTTCTCCCCCTAATGCCTCAACAAATGAAATGGATTTGTAAAAATGTTACATGAAAAAAACAAACAAAAAACGAGGCACTACACTTCTGTAAAACAAGAAAATCCTTAATAAAATATTATTTTAAAAAAAAAAGGGTAGAAGCTCTTTTTTCTGTCCCTGTGGATTGGCATTAAGAGTTCTCTGGAGGTGTTCAGTTTTGCTGGCTCTTGGAGATCAGGGAAGAAATTGGGATAGCATGACTTAAGAACCCTGTAAGAGGCAAAAGGTCCATGTTGCTCAGTTTCATGTTTCGCTCAAGTACCAGCGAGAGGCTTCCAGGTAGCAATATATAGCCCTCTCCTGTTGTTCTCAGAATAAATACACTGGGTCATACCTGTCTCCCCCTATGTCATATCCAGAGCCATAGCCACATTTTTTGCCTGGGGTGAAGCCTCCAGAGGGGCGCCATTGAGGCTCCCAGCCTGTGTGTGTACACAAATGTGTATGGGGTGTGCCAAACTGAGTCTTTGACCAAGGTGAAATAAAGCCTAATTTCGCCCCTGCTGTCAGTCTTGGCCAACATTGTCTGCTCTGACTGCCCCCATCATTTGCCGCCTGGTCCTTTGAACTGGAGATGCTAGGCAGGGACTGAACCTGGGACCTTTTGCATGTGCCGTATTGTGATCCGCCACTCAAACGCACAAGCTGGACTGCTGAAATCCTGCCCTATTCTGATTTGCTTCAGTTCTCGAATCTCCCCATTGGCAAAGAACGTGGGTTTCACACATAGCTGTTAACCGTCCCTTATTTGGCGGGAAACTCCCTTATCCCAGCGCCGTGTCTTGCTGCTGTCCCTTACCTTATTGATGATGTCCCTTAATTTTCCCGGGTTTCACGCTTGCCCGGCTTGGGAGGGAAGCAGCAGCTTGGGGTCCTCTGCCACGAGAGAGAGCACGCCCACGAGCTGCCGTGTCTCCGTCTCTCCCTTTTCCCCCTCAGGGGCGCATCGTGAGGAATTGGGTAAGCAAAATCCCTTATTTTGGCTGCTGATCCATTATTTTCGAGGCTGCTGGTCCCTTATTTTCAAATCTGTAAGTTGACAGCTATGGTTTCACACCTTCGTGGAAGCCTCTTCTTGGACCCTGATAGTCTGTCGCAGGGCTAGCCTAGATAGTACCAGCATAGCAGAGATCCAGACAAGAGGAGGAATTAATCCACCTATTTCCTCAGCATACGATGAGCTGTTGCGGTTAAGCTGTTACTGCTGTTGCTGTTAAACTATGTTAAACTGGGGGGCAGGGGATGCGTTTCATCTCTGCAGACATTTGGGAGGGATGTCAGTGGAAGAAGTGGGATACAGGTTGCGTATACACCATGCATTGATATCATTTTTTATTATTATTGTTATTATTATTAGTGCTTTTTTTCAAAAAAAATGTTCAGGGGTACTCTCATTTTCCTACTCATATTGAAATACTGCCCCTCGATGAGGCGAAACTTAGATTCACAAAATGTTTAGGGGTATGTGTCCCCCTGCGTCCCCCCCAGAAAAAGCACTGATTGTTGTTGTTGTTGTTGTTGTTAATAATAATAATAATAATAATAATAATAATAATAATAATAATATACCGCCCTATACCAAGGGGTCTCAGGGCGGTTCACATAATAAAATCAAGATATAAAACCACAAAATACATAATAAAAATTAAAACAAGTTGTAGCATAAGGCTTCTCCCCAATAATCCTGAGAACCGTACTTTCCGCTTCACAAAGCTATAGTTCCCAGCACCCTTAAGTGTAACTATAGTTGCCCAGATTCTTTGGGGAAGTCATGTGCTTTAAATGTGTGCTGTGCGCCCAGTCGCAGAGATCATGGCAACAAGCTGAGAGCAAGCTGTTAAGAGCTGGAGAGAAGCTCCAGTTCACATACCTGGCAATAACTAGAGCAAGCCAAACGCTGTTTGGAGAAGTAGTCTCTTCATGTGAGAGGAGCAGAGAATAATCCCATCAATGAACAATTGTTCCAGGCCAAGAAGCGCATGAAGTGGCCCTTTGTCATGAGCGTTTCCTGTTGTTGCGCAGCAGGCTGGGGTTTGTGTATGTTGACCGCTAGTCAGCCGCCGAGAGAAGGTGACCGGGCTCAGAACGATCCATGATGCAATTGAAAGCAGGAGGCAGCTCGGGAGTCATAACATTTGTTCACAGATCTGCCAGGGGTGTTAATAAGCCAGGATTCAGCGCTGGCATCTGTTCTGTGATGCTATGGCTTCTTAAAACATGCCAAGACACAACATTGGAAACTGCCTTCTAGCAAGTCAGGTCATCATCATCTGAGTACAGAAGAGCCTTGCGGAATCAGGCCAATGGCCCATCTAGTCTCCCAATGGGTCTCCAGGTGCGAAGCCCCCCCCCCCCCCAGCAGGACCCATGGGCAAAAACACTCTCCCTTCCTGTGGCTTCTAGCTCCTAGCATTTGGAAGCATACAGACTCCAACCATGGAGGCAGAGCACAGCCATCATAGCTAGTAGCCACGGATAGCCCTATCCCACCCCCAAATTTGTCGAATCCTCTTTTAAAGGCAACCCACTTGGCGGCCATTGCTGCCTCCCGTGGAAGCCAATTCCATAGTCTATAACTATGTGCTGTGTGACTACTTTGTAAAATCTGCCCTGAACGTTTCCACGTTCAGCTTCATCGGAAATCCACAAGTTACAAAGAGGTGCTCACCATGAATGCCTCCCTCGTTCTCTTGGAATGGCGCCCACCTGAGAGGTGCCAGAATTGGGTTTTATTTTTTTGTTTAAAGAAGCAGTTTTGCAAGCCATGTGAAACACCTCTCTCTCTCCCTGAAATCCTGAGGTGGGCTAGATAAAGAAACGGTCTCATCTGACAGAGGGAAGATGCCATATATCAAAGTAAAATATGACAAAAGTTGGAAGTTACAGTGGTACCTCGGGTTAAGTACTTAATTCGTTCCAGAGGTCCGTTCTTAACCTGAAACTGTTCTTAACCTGAAGCACCACTTTAGCTAACGGGGCCTCCTGCTGCCACCGTGCCGCCGGAGCACGATTTCTGTTCTCATCCTGAAGCAAAGTTCTTAACCTGAGGTACTATTTCTGGGTTAGCGGAGTCTGTAACCTGAAACGTATGTAACCTGAAGTACCACTGTATTTCCTCCCCCCCCCCTCACACACAAACAAAAACAGTGTCTCCTCTGCAACAACTGTACATTTCCTGAAAATGTGAATATATCCCTTGTGGTGTTTGTTTTCCAATTCCTCTTTCAGGTGTTGTTTATCTGTAGGTATTAAGAGGTCCAACTGCTCATTACCAAAGAGACCCTTGCTACTTCTTCTTGTCAGCCCATTTTGCACTTTTCGCTGTGCCCTGTACACAGGGTCACGTAATACTTTACATCTAGGAACCAAGAATTATTTCTTTGTTGCCTCCTATCCAAACCCTGAGTCGTCCCAGAGCTGCTTACTTTCAAGAACTTTGCATCACATTCCTGCAGACCAATCCTTCCCCTATTAGGTGCCCTCCAGAAGTTTGGGGCAGCATCAGGTTGGAGAAAGTTGCTTCAGTCATAGCCTGAGACCAAGCTGTTGTTTTACAGCTCCAGTGTAAGCATGTAATAGGGTAACTGTACCAGAACAATAATTATTGATTGCATTTATATGCGATCAGGCAGAATGCCTTCTTGGTAGTGGCACCCTCCCTGTGGAACGCCCTCCCATGAGATGTCAAGGAGATAAAGAACCACACAATTTTTAGAACACATCTGAAAGCAGCCTTGTATCGCGAAGTTTTTAATATTTGACATTTTATTAAGCTTTTATGTGTGTTGGAAGCCGCCCAGAGTGGCCCGGACAACCCAGGAGATGGGCTGGTTACAAATAATAATAATAGAAATAATTTTATTATTACCACACTTTTTCCTCTAAGGAGCTCAAGGTGGCGTACATCCTTTTCACCCCCCTCATTTAATCCCCACAATAACCTTATGAGGTAGGTTAGGCTGGGAGGTGATGACTGACCCGAAGCGGGAATTTGAACACTAGTCTCCCAGGTCCTAACCTGACACTCTAACCACTACGTAAAGGTAAAGGTAAAGGTACCCCTGACCGCTAGGTCCAGTCACGGACGACTCTGGGGTTGTGGAGCTCATTTCGCTTTATTGGCCGAGGGAGCCGGCATACAGCTTCCGGGTCGTGTGGCCACCATGACTAAGCTGCTTCTGGCGAACCAGAGCAGCGCACGGGAACGCTACATAACACTGGCCAATATCAGGAGCCAATGGCTTTTTGTACTGGAACTTCCAGGAAAACTGTTTTATCTCCTGCTTGACTGCAGACCTATCCACTTTTAAAGCAACACAAACTTGTATTGTTTAATCACAGGTACACTGTGCGAAATCAGCAGTTTTGAACTATACATTAGAAGCTGTGTTCATTTTCATATGTTGCTTCATCTTTTTGACACAGCTGTTTTTATTTTAATAAATGCTAGGCGTTTTAACATCTGCTTTCATTGGTTATTTTATGCAACCACTTGGAGGTTTTCATCAATAAATTAAATACATTCCACACATATAGCTGTGCTGGCCCACAGGAGAGGGAGGTGGATCCAAAATCTTGAGTTTTTGTGAGGTTAATGTGGAGAGGGGCAGAAAGCCACCTTAAGCACCTCAGAGGGAAGGAGGGATATAAATGGAATTAAAACTATGCTCCTAGGAAAATACTTCATCAGAGGTCACCACTAGACTTTGCATAAGAGACACATGGGGTGTCCAGTTTTTGAGAAGTTGCAATAAGATTGAATTTTACAAACATGGCAAAATGACAGCACAGACAGGGGTACAGACAGGTCAGGAGAAATTTTTAATTTGCTGTTTAATGTGGAGGACCTAAAATCTACCCTGTTTCGCTCTGCCCTGAATTCTACATCTCTGCCCCATCTGCTTCTCTGGAAGCTCTTCACCGCAAAGTATTAAGGCAGCCAGTTAACAAGGGCTTTGTAATCCAGGGCATACAGACACACAGGAATCAGCAAAACTGCCAAGGTAAGCAAGTCAACTCACTAAACCATTATCACAGGAAGAAACAAAAATGCTAAATTTAATCAACAATTACCATAAGTGGGTTTTTTGGGGGGCAGGTGGTACAACAGTAGGAATAAAGAACCGGCGCTGGATTGAGTTACTAGTTGTGTACATTTGCAAACCAGGCAGGAAAGCAGTTAACTGCTAGTTTATCTCCGTTTCCCTTTTACTCGAGGCACACCAACAAAACCTAAATTTAGTCTGGCCGCAAACGCCAAAATGTTGTTGACTCATCTTATTTAGATCAGAGAGACTACCCTGCCAGTTCTATATAGAAGACACACATTTGAAGCTGACAGCGGGAGGTATAAAGGTAATTTCAAAAGGCATCTTTAATATAACCCCCCCCCTTGCAACTCATGTGAAGTCATTGAATGTACTGGAAGCTGCCTTATACAAAGCCAGGGCACTAGTCCACTGAGCCCAGCATTGTGTACACGGACTGGCAGCAGATCTCCAGGCCAGCAGGCAGAGGTTCTTCCCAGCACCTGCTCCTTGGAGATCCTTGTTTAATGGGATCTGCCGTAACTGAACCTAGGATTTTCTGCATGCAAGTGAGGTGCTGAGCGGACAGTCCCTCCTCTTGTTTCCAGACAAGCAAGAAACTCTTGCTTAGCTTTGCACATGTGCTGGTTGTCGGTACGGGACTACTTATGTGTCCAAGAGAGACATAAGCTCACCCAAGTCACTTTTTAGAAAAAAAGACAGGAAACCCAGAGACTTTCAACCCCTTCCAGGACCCACGCTGCATTTTCTAAACGGAGATTTAAAAAGCAAGAGGCACGACCCAAACAAAACAGGTTCAATGTTGAGGTTTTAGCTTTTATTTTGGAAAAAAAAATCACCTGTACATTCTCACTTCATCGATCAACAATGATGTGCTACTGTGTGCTTGCGACAAGAGGGGACAGTAGAAGCTCCAGAGGCCTGCCAACCTGAGCAGCAAACTTTCCAAAAGCCTTTGGAAACGAGACCGAGAAAGGAAACAAGCCGCTCAGCCGCAAACTTATTTTCCTCTTTTCCGAGAAACACAATTAAGAACTAAGAATTTACATTTGAGCCCCAGCGGGGAGGGAGAGGGATAGATAGATAGGGTGCTCGTTTTTGTTTTTTCCAGCCTTTCTCTCAGTTACTGATAGCAGAACAAAAACCCCATGGAAGTGTTGGAGGGGCATGCATTCCCCAGCCTTTATCGTTAGCCCTTCCCAATAATCTCAGAAGGCAAATAAATCCGAGCCCTTCCAAATAAATACGGACTAGAAACACACAAGTGATAAATAAGATTTTTTTTTTTTAAAAAAAGAATCAGTAATATACACAATTACAAGGATTTTATTTGGTTTCAGAGGCAGAGAAAGAAGAGCTCCGATGGCATCTTAAAAGCCCGTGTTTGTAGTAGCCGGAAAAGGAAGTCAAAGGATCTTATAACCGATTGGTTAATACCACTCTCCCCTGCACCGAACCCCAAAATGTCATCCGCTGAAGTTTCGCTTTAAAAACAAAACAAAAACCCGATGGAAGTAAAAAAAGAACACAGAATAAAACACAACCTGAGAGCACTGATCTCTTCAAGTCAAGGAGAGAAGACTGGTTGCTAATTCCACAGTACTGAGGAGCAATAAAGAGATTGAGGCTTACAAAGAAGAGCAAGCCATTTATTTATTTTTACCTCCTGCCCACTCTTTCAGTGAAAGAATGGCTTAAAAATAAAAACCAGACACTGAATGTAGAGGGGCTTGCTAGACTTTCTTGACAAAGCCAACAGCGGAGTGGATTCTCAGCAACTTGCCCCCCCTTGTAGTCCAAACTCAAGACGGTAGTTGTTTTTTGCAGGGTGGGGGGGAGAGAGAAGGCCATGCAGGTGAAAAAAAGGCCATTTTGTTTTTCTTGAAATTCTGTAGCTGCCATAGGCACAACCCGAGGACACGGCTCCATCTCTGCGCCGTCTCGTCTGCAAAAAACAACAACACAGACACCTTTCCGATTCCTCCCCCCTCCCCCTACACAAGAGGAGCACGACAGTGCAAAGCAAAAAAGAGGGCGGGGGGGGGGAGCCTCCAAATGATTGTCCATTGTTATTTCCAGGAGGTGGGGGCAAGGGCGACCTGGGAAAGCCTGTAGATCTGTGCAGGGGGAAGATCAGGAAGTAGGGGTGTGTGGTGGTGGTGATCAAGCCACAAAGAGAAGCGCCAGCTCCCACAGCAGAGCCACCTCAACAGCTGATGGCGCTGGTCTGCTGTTTGCTGACAAAGTCCGAGATGAAGTCAAACTCGTTCTGTCCCAGAAAGAGTTCGGGCAGCTCCTGAACCCGGTCCAAGCCGAGCTCCATGACCAGAGACGTCAAGACCTCTTCGTCGATGGGATCCGTGTCCATAACGTTCAAGGTCAGGGCCGGAGAGGGCAGGTGCTGCATCCCCAGGTGCTGCCCGGGTCCCATCCTGTACTGCGGCACCCCTGCCCCGATGGGCCCGTTGCTCATGCCCATGAGGGGGTGGCCCTGGTATTGCGTGTTCAGTTTCTGCAAGTGCATGCTAGCCATGAGCTGCTGAGTGCCCACCGGTCCCAAGTATTGTTGCTGTTGCTGCTGTTGTTGTTGCTGCTGCTGGTGTTGTTGTTGTTGTTGCTGCTGCTGCTGGCTCGGATTGCTGAACATCATGGCGCCTGGGACCTGGTGGTGCCCCATCTGTCCATTGATGCTGGGCCTCTGCCTCATCCCTCCGTCCAGGGCAGGGCCTCCGTACTGCATCATCTGGTGGTTGGCGGGGAGCGTCCTTAGCACGTGCTGCTGCTGCTGCGGAGGGCCTTGCATCCCGTTCATGCCTATCCGGTAGCCCTGCATCCCGTTCACCCCGTGGCTCATTGACATCATCATGTGGTCAGCCATCGCAAGCTGGGCACTGGAAGACAAAAGGAGGAGGGTCATGTACAAGGCAGCACAGGGTCCCGTCCCCCCAAAAAACCATGCAGTGTTTGAAATTAGCCAGGCGCATTTTGCACCCTGGCGATCAACCGCTTGCGACCAAGTGAAGATGCTTGGAGCCAGGACAGCGCCTGGTATCTCCGACACCTGGAAAGGTGCATGCCTGGGGATCATTGGACCACACGCTAACAGCACAGGATTCTCTCAGTTGTTATCTTTTAAACCTGCCCAACCAGAATGAATTTCAGGAACCCCAAACGCTTTTTCTGTGCAGCCTGAGCAGCAGCAGCAGTCGCCATTAAGAAAAAGAGGTTGGAATAGGCTGATATATACGTGGACTATCCCTGGATCAAGTGATTTTTCTTCTTCAAGTTCTCCAAATTATTAACTAGCTCAAGGTTGTCCTCTGAACTAGCCAGATGTTCAACTGAGAATCAATCGCAGTCAGTCCATCATTTGAAAATTAGGACTTTAGAGCCTCCTCCCCCCAAATGGCGACTAGACATTCTGTTTTGGCAACTGTACCTGTGGTTTAAGGGGCCATTTGGCGCCTAGTTTATATACCCAAGTTTCTAACACTGCTGCCACGACATATGCAAGCCTGCTCCTGGGATAGCAACACATGAGTCTAGAGCGGGGTGGTCAAGGCCTTTTTTGGCAGCCCCCAGCCTTGGTGCCTCCTTCCCAAAGTTGGTAAGCAAGGAAGTGGGCTTGGGGAAGACAGTGTGAGGCTCTGAGTCGCAGAGTATTCCCGTCTCCACATTTGGGAAGGAGGTGGGACCCTGCCAGAACCTCGCACCTTCTTGCCAAAGCCCGGCACCTCACTTACTTGGCTTTGGGAAGGCAGCATGGGGAGGGGGTTGTCGTCAAATTTTTGCCTCGCTTCCCCTGCCTGAGCGAAGTACTCTTGCAGCCACTTGGAGTGAAAAGTTGGGCTGCCCCATTCTAGAGGGTACAGGGCTCCCAAGTGCTCCCTTCCCCTGCTCCAGAAGTTATATTTTGCATACATCTTTTCAACAAGGCATTTCATAGTGACTGACACACACACACACACACACACACACACACACACACGGCTTCTGCACCATTCATCCTCTCAACCACCCTGCAAGGTAGGTTAGGCCAAGAACTCAGCGGAGAAGCAAACCTGGTCTGCGAGTTAACAGGTGCACATTGTTTCCCTAAAACAGTGTTTCCTAAACTTGGGTCGCTAGCCGTTTCCCCTCGAACTACAATTCCCATCATCCATGATCACTGGTCTTACTATATCAGGATGATGGGAGTTGTAGTCCAAAAACAGATGGAGACTCAAGTTTGGGAAACACTGTTCTAAAGCCAGGGTGGAAAATGTGTGGCCCTCCCTGTATTCCTGCCCCCAAATTCTCATCAGCCTCCGTCAGAATGGCCCAATGGCTGGGGCGATGGGAGCATTAAGTGTGGCAACATCCGGCTGGACCCAGGTTGTGCCCATCATGGCTAGGGCAACGGCCTAGAGCCAATGCACTGAAGGAAACTGTGCTTTGTGTGTGTGCGCCTGCACATATAGAATTACAACCTCTCTCTTATCTACAGTGGCAGATGGCAGGGACTCCCCCTTCCCTAACAGGTCATGTGGTAGAGAGGCTTTGGGGGTGGAGGAAAAGTTTGTAGTGGGAGGCAACTAGAGTATCCACTAAGGCAGCACTGTCCAACAGCCGCGGTCAGCTGAGAAGGGGACACACATCCAAGGACACAAGAGACCACAAAGCCCTTCCTGGGCCAGGACAAATGCAACAGCCCATTTGTCACAACAGCCAACCCAATGCCTCCAAAAGGCTGTTTAACATAACCCTCTCCTTGTTGCTGCTGCTCCCAAGGAACTGGCAATTCCGAGATACATTGCCTCTGAACATGGAGGTTCCATATGGGCCGGAGTGGGGAACTGCAACATGTTGTAGCGTACGGTCGCCACCCAACAAATAGTCCCATCCTGGGCACCACAGTCACCCTGGAGCAAAGGTTATGTAGTTCTGCCTAGGCCTCCCAGGGGGAGGAAAAGGAAAAGAATGGCTCTTCCCCCGCAAGGCTATCTAGTGCTTGAGGGACAAGGTTTGGGCTGTCACCCTAAATCCTTTTGTATGTATCATGGTTCTTGAAAGTGCAATAATGGGTGCTTAAGCTCACAGCATACATCCCTTCCCCTTTCAATCCATAACTCTTAGGCTGGGGTTTTAAAATTCTGTTCTCCAAGTATGGAGAAACAAGTACCTTTATCTCTCTCCACCCGATGCCCCCCCCTTACTTCCCATCTGACATGCACTCAGCCAACAGGATCTGATTATCAGGATGCACTGCCCTATCCTAACTGACTGGCCAGGCATGCACTCATCTAATCCCCTTTTATAAACAGATCTAAGCTGGTGGCCCTCCTAACCCAAGCCGAAGCTCCATGGCGCCCCCTAGAGGAGCGACAGGGGAACGACAATGCTGCCCCCTAGCGCACGGGAGGATGAAGATCCGCCTAAGGACGCAGGAGGCTCAGTAGGCAATGAAATCAAGGTTGGTTACCTCGCCACCCTCCCCAAGTCACCGATTTGTCATTCCTGCCCAACCCCGGGACACCTTAAGCAGCTTGCAAATACGAAAGCAGGCCGCTGGCAGCGAACAGAGCATTTATGCAATGAGTTTTACATTCCGGATAAACGCAGGCGACCTTGTGCATGGAAATAAAAAGTCTGTTGCAACCTCCCCGACGCCGTCGGATCGCAGAATCCGGCCGCGGCGCTGGTAATGCGCCTCGCAGAATGCAAGCAGCAGCGCGCCCGTTCCCTAACCCGCTTCCCATGGCCAACCCCCCCTCCCCGCTTCCCTCTCTTTTTCTCTCTCTCCTCCTCCTCCTCCCCTTTGCCGGCTCCAGGCAGCTCCCGCCCCGGCACATTCCGCCAGCACAAAGATCAGCACTTTGAACACAGAAGTTTAACCCCTGCCTGCCTGCTCCCGAGCAAAAGACAATGCCGCCGAAGGAGCGCTCCGCGCAAATGAGGGCTCGGGCTGGTGCTGGGCTGGAAAGGAGAAGGAAAAAGCCCGTTTTCCTGGCCACCCCGACGAACGGCAGGCAATGCAAAATATATAAAAATAATAGTTTTCAGATCGTGGCCGTCTCTGCGGAGCCTCTCGACGCCCAATGTCACCCTCCTTTCCCCGCCGTGGTTTCATCGACTCCCTCCTCGGCTACATACCCCAAAGGCGGCGATCCGAAGGGAAGGCTGCAAATGGCCCGGCTGAGAAAGTCACCTCGGCAGAAGGAGGAAAGCGGCGGCGGCTCCTCTTTCTTCCCTTCCTTACACGCGGCTGCTATTCCCACGAGCGAGCTGGCCAGCCTGCCCGCCGCGCTTGCAAAGGCAACCCCAGCCCGGCCGCATCAATTCCAAGCGGCGGGTCCCCCCTCCGGCGGCGGCTGCTGCTGCTGCTCCTCCGCCTCCTCTTTCTCCGGCTCCCAGCCGAACCCTCGCAGGCGCCGCTGTGTGTATTTGCAAGTAGGTTAAACTTCAGCGTTTTTTAATATATATACATACACACACAGAGAGAGAGGGAGAAACCGGAGGGGGGGCGGAGCCAAAGTCCCCGCCCCTGCGCCTCTGATTGGTCCAGCTCTCCCAAATGGCTCTTCTCCCCCCTCCCCAGCCTGGATGCTTTTTCCAAAGCGGCGAAGAGGGGGCCGAGGTGAAGAATCGCAGGGTCCCGCCTACCTGTTTTTGTTTCATCTCCGAAGAAGGAGGGATTGCAACACAATGGCGGGAGTTTGCAGCATATGCAAAGGCAGGAGGAGGAGGAAAGGACGGGTGGGGGGAAGCGCTGCCTGCCTGCCTGCCTGCTTGCTTTCTTCCATCTGTCCATCTCTCCTCCTTCCCTCTCCAAACCGGCTCGCCTAACAACCCTCTTTGCCGGTGCTCATCTTGCACACGATGGCGTGCGCGCACGTAACGTGTGTATGCATGCAAACAAACACGAGGACAGAGGGAGAGTGGAAAGCGGGGGGGGGGGCGAGGAGAGGATCCTTGCAGCCTTTGCTCTCCCCTGGGAAGCGTGAGAGGGCGCAGAGGATGGCTGCCGGCCAAGATATTGCGAGGCGCATTGTTTATTATTAACTCCCGGGCCCCGGTGGGGAGCGCATTCCTCGCCCTGACCTGCCTTTTGTTATGCAAATACAGAGGGGATGTTAATCTGCTGCCACGCGGTTGGAAAGAGGTGGCCCTTGCGAATGGCTCAATTAACCACAGGGCGCTGGACGGGGAGGAGCGGGTGGCGCAATACTGCGCGTTCCCGCTGGTCGCGCGCGCGATGCCTTCCTCCTCCTGCTGCTTAATTTCCCAAGGCGTTTTCCAAGAAAAGCGAGGGAACTTTTTTGTTTTTAAGGGCATCTGAGTGACTCGTTCCCTGAATTGCTGTTTGGGGTTTTTTGGGTTTTTTTGCGCACCCCACTTTGCTTTTCATTCTTACACGTCAACTCTGTTAACACCTGAAAGGATAACAAAGGAACTTCAAAGGGAGGCTGCAGTGAGAAGCTGCTGCGTGAGAACCTCTCAAGAAATTCAATTCCTTTCGTTTGGGCCTGAACACAGACAATGGTTTCCCACCTTAGATGCTGATTGACTCAGCATTTCTGAAGGTGTAAAGGGCCATTGCATATTTTGCATACAAACTCTAATTGAATTGTTCCAGCTTGCCCCCCCCCCCACATTCCAATTGCCATATAACTTCTACCATTTCCTCCTTATATTGCTCTTGTTATGCCTATCACCAGGGCCAGCTTGTTAGAAGTGGGTCACGCCCCTACTGGTTCGTTCGATTGGACATAGTGGAAAGACACACCTACTCCTTATCTGTTCCATTGCTTGACCTTTTGGCTTCACTTTCCAAAGCCCGCCTCCAGTTTTGTGTCTCTTTGCTCAGGGCATATGTACCTGACACACTTAATCGACTACTTACTGAAGCAGCAAATGAGACTTTGGTCCACATGTTAGTGTGACAAAAACAGCCTAATTTCAGAATGGTTGCAGTATCAGTTTGCTAGATCTCGAAGAGTAGGATTTTTCTCTCTTCCCTAGGGTTGGAATATCTGGAGGGGGTTTCACTTTGGGGCAAAATCCAGGACAAAATTCACCTTTCAAAAACTAGGCTAAAACCAAGGATTCTTTTGGTATTACTGTACATTTGTTTGGTTGGAGTTTGTATTCATTTGACCTTTTCATACTGCTAAGACAAAGCTAATCCTACGAATTGCATTACTAGAACATCTAGGACCAGGGTAAAACTGTTCAAAATTATTATTTTTGCTGCTGCTACTGCCAGAAGTGCAATGTTTACATTAACAATATTGAAGGGTACATTTACAATATTGAAATGTTGTTTTCTACACTGTGTTGTTTGTTGCTTTTTTGCTGCTGCTACTATTTTGCTACTACTACTGTTAGGAAATTGTGCTTTACAAAATATTTCTATTGAGAAATATGGTGTAACTGAACCACTGCATTGTTGTAAGGCTCTTTAAACTGCTCCCAGACTTTGGAACTCCCTTCCTAGAGAGGCTAGACCGGCTCCTTCCTTGCTGTCCTTCTGCTGGCAGGTGAAGACTATTTTATTCTGAAAAGCTTTTGGGAACTTTTTTTTGAAAGGAAAGTGCTTTGAATAGTGTTTTGCTGTTTTTACTGTCTGTATTTTAATAGATTTGGTTTTATAATCTTTATATAGTTTAATTACTGTTACCTTACAAGAAAGGAGATTCTGACTAAACACAAGAAATAACTTTCTGACTGTAAGAGCTGTTTGATAGTGGGATGGACTCTCTCCGAAGGTGGGGACTCTCCTTTATTGGGGGATTATAAGCAGCGGTTGGGTAGCCATCAGTCATGGATGCTTTAGCTCAGTGGTGTTCAAACTTTTTTCAAAGAGGGCCAGATTTGATGACGTGAAGGGCCGTGGGGGCCGACCAAAGTTGTTGACCTTTTTAGGAGTTGGAGTTGTTGAGCTTCTTTTAGGATTGAAGTTATTGAGGGTTTTTAAAGGATTTTACCCCAGGAAATAAACTGCCACAGGGGCTGGATTAAATTGATCGGCGGGCCGGATTAGGCCCCCGAAACAGACTTTGGACATGCCTGCTTTAGCTGAAATCCCTGCATTGGTGACCCTCAGTGTCCCCCCTACAGTTCTAAGATTCTATGATCCTGTATATGGTTTTCAGCTTTCTGTATGTTATCTGTGTTGTTTTAATTTCTGTAAGCTGCCTTGAGTCCTGGTGTGAGAAAAAGGCTGGTTATAAATAAACACAATAATAATGATACTTTCTTGTGGAAAGGCTGCATACAAATAAACGCAATGGTGATGGTATGATTGGGAAGCACTGAGAAGTATGTATTTCCCATCCTTGTGCAAAAGACCTCCACTTTTAGACGTGAGGCCTCCGCTTTTGGGTAGCAGCGAAATGGAGCAGATGAGAATCTTCTGTTCCTCTTTCTCAGGTATACAAAAATAGCATGTGATGTGGACCTGCTGCCACTTCCTTGGAGTTAAGTGGCTTGGGAAAGCACACACCAAATATTGACTTCAATTCTGCTCTGTTTGGCCCAGGAACTTTGTTCTAGCAGTTGGGCTCTTCCTTCTGCTGTTTTGAGGCCTGGTGCTACACAGCACAGCATCCTTGAGCACCTACCGTAGCTCCAGCGCTGTGGCACGGCCCGCTGCTGATGTCTGGTGCTGGCTGGGTGGCCGGCTCTACTTTCCACAATGCACCACTGCTCTGGGGGCATTGTGGGAAATTAAAATGGCCGCCCACCACCCATTGTGGGGTTGGCAGTTATCATTTATGTTTCCCATAATGCCCCTGATGTGGCATGGCTCCAGGGCATTATGGGAAATTTAGATAGACCCTTGCTGCCTGCCATTGATGAGAACGCTGTCACCGACAGGTGAACCCACTGATGTAGAAGAGGACCCACTTTTCCAAAGGTCTACTTCAAACTTGGAGCCAGCCTGGACTATACTTCTCATTGGGTCTCTTTTACCTACCTCACAAGGTTATTGTGAGGATAAAATGGAAGGGAACCATCTTGAGGTCCATAGTGATAGGCTCAGTGAAAAATACATCAATAAATACACCATACATTTAAAACACATGGCTTAAGCCCCCAAATCCTGGGATTTGAAGTTTACCCCTCACAGAGCTACAGTTCCCAGGAGCCTTAACAAATTGGAGTTCTTGGGGGTTATGGGGGGAGGGGAGCCACTTGATTTAAATGTGCTTTAAATATATTGTATGGATGTAACCATAGATGGTGCTTGAATTCCCCCAAAGAATCCTGGGAACTGTCATTTGTTAAGGTTGCAGGGAATTGTAGCTTTGTGGGTGGCAAATCGCAGTTCCCAGGGCTTTTTGAGAGAAACCATGTGCTTTCTTTCAGTGTATGATGTGAACGCAGCCAATAACTGATGGATAAAAGTGGTATGTCCCTGGAAAAACAAACCACACACCTCCACCTTTAGTTGACAGAACAGAGGGATTGGACCTGCCCTTCAAAACAAAAATTGTTAAAACAAAATTGATAGGGGATCATGGGAGAATTTCATAGGGGCTGGTGAAAATGAGAAGTCCTGATTCGATCCCTGTTCATGTTGCATACAAATAACCAATGAGGGGTCTTATCCAATTCAGCCAAAAGTGGGTGGTTTATATCCAAAATACAAAAGGTTTCATTTTATTTCTACCTCTTCTTTGCATTGTGGATTTATTCGTGGGGCAGAACAAGTTTGACTTCATCTCAGATTTTGGCACCAGGGCGGCTGGCAAAGGAAAATTGCGCAATGCAATTAGAAATGAGACACGGGCTCTGTTGTGATGAGGCAATGTGCAGAAGTGATGAAGGTTGGGAAAAATAATCCCAAGTTCCCCTGTGGATGCAGAGATTGCTGGAGTCTTAATGGCTGCTACCACTCAGGGAATAGATTCTGGAGTCATTGTGGATTCACTCACTGGAAAACAAACAGCAGTGCAACGTAAACAGAAGGTTAGGAATGATTCATAGTTCAGGATGCTGTTGTCTGATGATTTCTGTGAATGAGGGCCCTTTCAGACTCAATGCTTCTCATATCTGGAAGCCTTCAGCACAGGGATGGTAATTCTGTAGCTCTCCAGATATTCTTCAACTCCATCTCCCATTAGCCCCAGCCAGTATGGTCAACAGTCCAGGATGATGGGAGTTGTAGTCCAGCAACACCTTCGTTGCCACAGATCCCCCATCCCTGCTTTAGCCAGTTTATTGCATTACCTTGAATGTTGGACTTAGAGCAGGGAGACACGGGTTCAAGTCCCCACTTAGCCTAGAAGCGCCCTAGATAAACTTGGATCTGTCAGTATCGTTCAGCGTATCCTACTAATAATATGTAATCACACCTGATTGCTCATTCACGTGCAGATAAATAAGTTGAAGTGCAGGGCTGAAAGATTCTTTCTTTCACTAACTAACTCAGAGGAGCTGAGTTCCAGATGGGGGTCTGCCTGATCACAATATGCCACAGCCGTGTAGCTCACTGGGTAATAATAATAATAATAATAATAATAATAATAATAATAATAATTTATTATTTATACCCCGCCCATCTGGCTGGGCTTCCCCAGCCACTCTGAGTGGCTTCCAAAAAAATATTAAAATACTGTAATACATCAAACATTAAAAGCTTCCCTAAACAGGACTGCCTTCAGATGTCTTCTAAAAGTCTGGTGGTTGTTGTTCTCTTTGACATCTGGTGGGAGGGTGCCACTACCGAGAAGGCCCTCTGCCTGGTTCCCTGTAACTTGGCTTCTCGCAGTGAGGGAACTGCCAGATCTTGGGCCAGTTGCTTACTCTCAGCCTAACCTACCTCCCAGGGTTGTTATGAGCATAAAAAGGTGTGTGTGTGGGGGGGGGAATGTACGTGGAATATAAATGTAATAATCAATTCATTAATCAGGCAGTGTCTGTTCCATTGTCAAATAGCTCTTACTGTTAGGATGTTTTGCCTAATGTTTAGCAGAAACCTGCTTCCCTGGAATTTCCTCCCATCAGTACTTTGCCTTCTGGAAAAACAGGGAACAAATCTCCTTCATCAGCCTTCTGTGTGTAGCAGGCAGGCATGGGGGAAGGAACATACGGTAGCTTAGTGGCAGAGCAGCTGCCTTGCAAACAGAAAGTCTCAGTTTCAATCCTGGTATCTCCAGGTTGGGTCAGGAATTCACCTGCCTGAAACCCTGGAAAGCCCCATCTGCTCCACTCCCCATCACGGATCCCTTGAAAATTGCTGACAAGTCTTGGAGGACCACTGAATGGTTTTCTTGCCTCTTGTCGCAATTGTTCTGTGCTGTGTTAGATGCTACACGGTTTCTAAGAATATTTTTATTGTTTCTTCTGTTGCACATATAACACTACAGCTGAATTTTAGAGAACATAAATTGTAATGCAATAAAACCTGCTATCTAGCCCAAATATTTCCTTACTGTGATTGAATAAAATGCATGCATCCCGCCCTTTAATCTCGGTACCCCAAAGGGCAAGAGATTTACTATTCCAAAAGGTGAACATTCCACAAAAGTGGCCCAGTATTTTCCTACAGGCAGCGGGGATGGGCAGCTACAGCCCCTGCCCTGACTTCAAAATATTTCAGCCCTTGCCATTTTTCTAAAACAGTGTTGCTGCTCTCATGGCCAGGGATTTTTTTTACAAGGCATCCCTTCATGGCCTCAGCCCTCCATCGTTCTTCTACCCTCTTATTTACCCCTCATTTCCTTGTGTTTACAGTGTGTGATATATTTCAACACTCCCTGTGGACCAGTTACAATGCTACTTTCCCCATGTTTCACCCACAGGGAACGTGGTTGCATGAGTAGAGTATGAGGTCACATTCCACCCCCAGGGGATATATATTTATAGATTAGTTTCTGGGCCATGTGGTTTCCTCCCCCCCTCTACCCCCCCAGCTCCAAAATCAGCAGGTTCTTGCTTCAGCCTCTCTTCTTCACCGCCAAGGCAAACTCTCTTACTTCTCTACATCCCTAGTACTGTTTAACACAGGATCTTTTTCCTGAACAAGTACAAGGGGGGGGGGGGAGCCACGAGTACAAGGGGGGAAAACCTCCCCCTTCGCTAGCATTGCTGGGGATACGGGGTGGGACAAATGAAGATGGATTGGATAAAGTATTGATTCTGTATTTATTGTTAGCTTCCGGGTGCCAATTGTTAAGAAGATGGAAATATTTACAGGAGACAAATAAGGATTTATGGTACAGTCAAAACGGCCCATAACTGTTGCTCAAAAATCAAGGTGTAGTAAGTCACACTTAGAAAAAAAGCTCACTGAAATCCATGGGAAATTACCATGATTAACTCAGTCAAATGATTTCGCCACATCCACTGTTTTCTGTGGATAAGGGACGCGGGTGGAGCTGTGGGTTAAACGACAGAGCCTAGGACTTGCCGATCCGAAGGTCAGTGGTTCAAATCCCCGCGACGGGGTGAGCTCCCGTTGCTCGGTCCCTGCTCCTGCCAACCTAGCAGTTCGAAAGCACGTCAAAGTGCAAGTAGATAAATAGGTACCGCTCCGGCGGGAAGGTAAACTGCATTTCCATACACTGCTCTGGTTCGCCAGAAGCGGCTTAGTCATGCTGGAAGCTGTACGCCGGCTCCCTCGGCCAGTAAAGTGAGATGAGTGCCGCAACCCCTGAGTCGGCCACGACTGGACCTAATGGTCAGGGGTCCCTTTACCTTTACCTTTACTGCTTTCTGTAGGATTTTGCTGTGCCAGAAAGTCCCCCTGAAGAATTCATTGGCAGGATTGAACTCCCTGCCCATCAGCTGATGGGTGGCAGGTTCAATCCTCCATTTTGCAGGGTCTGGCTGCACCAGTGACTTCCCCACAGGGAACAAAGGCACTGCTGAACCAAACAGGATTGAACTCTTCAGTCAAATGCTGATGGACACAGAGTTTATTCCTGTTTTCTCGTTGATTGGATGCACAACTCACATCTCTGTCTGCCCCTACACCTAATATCAGGTGTGGGGAAGGTGGCCATGGGGTTACTTACCCCTGCTCTGCTCTACTCTTGGCCTGGATCCAATTTTATGTGCTACGACATGCTAGACTTTGGCGAATTTCCTTAAAAATAGCTCAAAATCTGTAAAAAAAGCTCCACAACTTTGGTAAAAAATACCAAAACACCACCCAATTTTGAGGCAACTGATGAACACAGCTATGTTACCATATATTTATTTAAAGTATTTGTAGGCTATGTTTAGGAGTATACCCTTTCAAGATGGCTCCTAATAAAAATCACTGATGTACACTATATTCCCAAATAAAATGATAACAAACTAGGATCTATTAAGACAGACAGATGCCCCAGCGATGCCTGGCCAAAAGTCCCTTGAGAATGTGACCAAGCTCAATAGCTGCAGAATCCAAATAAAGAAATGCTTTTAGGAAAAAGCTAGTGGAAACAGGAAAATAAAATAAAGATTGGGGATCCAGTACCGAGCAGGAGTTTGGACTAGGTGTCATCCAGAGTTTGCTTCCAAGCAGGCAGCTGTCATTTCTCCATAGTCCATTAACAATTAACTTGTTTTAAACCATTCCGCTTAGAATGTAAACATGTCAGGTGATTTATACTTCGGTTTTTACTGTTTTGTGCATTGACTTCATGATTGCCCTGCAGTGTATTTTTGCGTGTTTACTCAGAGGTAAGACAACGCTGCGTTTACTGGGGCTTACACTGTAAGTACACTGTATGCTTTGAATTGTAAGCTCCGTCATCCTAGTGTTTTTGACTGTAGGCCTAAGTCAAGAGTCAGTTTGGGGGAACGGACTCCATAGTAGCAGCCCATGAATTATCAGCCACTAGAAAGTGGGGATGTCTTTCCCCTTGGATGAGATCCTGCACAACTCTCAGGAGCTTGAGACTGCTGACCTTCAACACATTTGGGAGGATTCCTTCTGTTTACACAGGGCCTGCCCCAGCAGGAGGTTGGGTTGGGTGCTCAGGGGCTGTGCTCAGAAGGAGGGGTTTTGGCTTTTCAAACAGGCGATGACTAAGTCAATTAATTGTTTAATTATGTAATGATTGTTTGTAACTTTGGAACTGTCAGCGTGCACTTGCCAAATCCAGCGTGTGCAGCTCTGTTATGTATACCTGCGGAGGGAGTACATGTGCGCACACACCCATGGATGCAAATCCATGCACGGCCCTGACCATGGAAGTGATAGAGATTGCACAGCTGAGCTTACTTCTGCACTTTGAATTGGCCCTGCAAAGCTGCGTCTTTGGCCCCATCTGCACTAATAATAATAAATAATATTTTATTTATATCCCGCCCTCCCCAGCCAAAGCCAGGCTCAGAGCGGCTAACAACAATAGGGGGTCAGCAAACTTTTTCAGCAAGGGGCCGGTCCACTGTCCCTCAGACCTTGTGGGGGGGCCGGACTATATTTTGAAAAAAAGAAAGAAAAAAGATCGAATTCGTATGCCCCACAAATAACCCAGAGATGCATTTTAAATAAAAGCACACATTCTACTCATATAAAAACACGCTGATTCCTGGACCGTTCGTGGGCCGGATTCAGAAGCCGGATCCAGCCCCTGGGCCTTAGTTTGCTTACCCATGAACTATACTATAGCGTCTCTCAAAGAATCCTGGGAACTGCTATTTGTTAAGGGTGCTGAGAATTGTTGGGAGAACCCTATTCCCCTCAAGGAGCTACAATTCGCAGAGCGGTTTAACAGCCAATCTTTCTTCCCAGGGAACTCTGGGAATTGTAGCTATGAGAAGGATAGGGTTCTCCCAATAACTCTCAAGATACAGTGCCCAGGATTCTTTGGGGGGAAAGCCAAGGGGTATGGTGCCATTTTAAATGTGTAGTGTAGAAGGAGTCTTAACAAGACACTTATTCCTCTTGCAAGAGATGCTTAAAAGTCAAAAGTGAGGGTGTCCTGTTGCATCTGTGCTGGAAGAGTATTCCACGGCATGGGACTGGCATGACATTAGATGCCTGACTTGTAGTTGAGGCCAGCTGGGCCTCTGTAACTGGTGGCAGTTCCTCCAGATGATCTCAGACTGAGCTGGAAGGTATCCTGGACCCAAGTGATTCAGGGAATTGTGAACAAAAACAAGAGCTGTGAACATGGCCAGTTCAGATGCTCTAGCAGAGGCAGAGCCGTAGCTAGGTGATCTTGCGCCCCTGGCAGAACTGTCCAGATTTCGCCCCCTACCACGGACAAATTAGGTCTTCTTTCTGCCTCTCCTCCAACCGCCACTCCACCCATTCAATTCACCCTCTATTTAAAACCATTTCCTATGAGGCAATATTTATATTTATTGACATATTTTTAGCCGATATTGCTCCTCCCCCATCACCTGTACCCTACAGCCCTGAGCAGAGATGTCATATGCTATCAACTGTTTGTACCCAACAGCAGTCTAGCTGCTAAGGGAGCTGGGCATGTTTAGCCTGGAGAAGAGGAGGTTAAGGGAGCTGGGCATGTTTAGCCTGGAGAAGAGGAGGTTAAGGGGTGATATGATAACCATGTTCAAATATATAAAAGGATGTCACATAGAGGAGGGAGAAAGGTTGTTTTCTGCTGCTCCAGAGAAGCGGACACGGAGCAATGGATTCAAACTACAAGAAAGAAGATTCCACCTAAACATTAGGAAGAACTTCCTGACAGTAAGAGCTGTTCGACAGTGGAATTTGCTGCCAAGGAGTGTGGTGGAGTCTCCTTCTTTGGAGGTCTTTAAGCAGAGGCTTGACAACCATATGTCAGGAGTGCTCTGATGGTGTTTCCTGCTTGGCAGGGGGTTGGACTCGATGGCCCTTGTGGTCTCTTCCAACTCTATGATTCTATGATTCTATGCTACTTTCTGCACATGCTAGAGCTTCCAGACTAGGCCCAAGGGCAGCCTCACATAATAATCCAATCCTGAGGTGACCAGTAGCTGGACTATGGTGGGCAAGTAATATTATACAGTCATACCTCGGGTTGAATGTGCTTCAGGTTGAGCGCTTTCAGGTTGCACTCTGTGGCAACCCAGAAGTAACGGAGCGCATTGCTTCTGGGTTTCACTGCTCACGCATGCGCAGACGCTGAAAATGATGTCATGCGCGGAAGCGGCAAAACGCGACCCACGCACATGCGCTGTCAGGTCTTTCGTTCTATTCAGGATGCGAACGGGGCTCCGGAACAGATCCTGTTCACATCCTGAGGTACCACTGTACTGATATACCCATAGCTGACGTACCAGGCCAAGTTGGTAAAAGGCACTCGTAGCCAGAGAGACCACATTTTGATGCTAACAGTGTTGTGAGGATGCGGCGAAAAACTTGCAGGCCTAAGGAGCACCTAGCCAGTAAAAAGTTTGTGAACAAAGAGGCCTTCTCCTCTTTCTTGCTGCTGCTGTGTGCTCGCCTGTCCTCTTTGAGCACACAAGCAGTGACTAGTGCGAGGAGATGAAGGAGCACACTCCATTTCCCTGTCTGGAGGTTGGCCGTGGGCTCCCTTGCTGAGGTGTGGGCCTGCTTGAGCCGAATCACGGAGCACACATAGCCCTAGTCATAGCACAAACAAACGATCTATCTAGGCAGTTCTGAGAGAGCCATATAATCATGACAGGAACAAGCTCCACACTTTCATGGGCGGGTAGGATGTCCTTGGCTTGCCCTGGCAGCTGAACCAAAGTCACCTTGTCTGCACTGAGTCACAATGAAATGAGCGACTTGCCCCAAGAAGTCACATGTGAGAAAGTTGGTAGGGAGGACCAGCTTCCTTGCTGTTGCTGCTCAGCAAATGGCCTTTGCTAGAAGCTGTTCCTAAAATAATGTTATGAGTTTTCTATTAGATTTCTGTGAATGGGTCTCCCCCCATCAATGTAGGTTACCTGAGGCACACTTGGCCAGAGATTTAGATTTATTAATAGTTCTGGCAAAGTTGCCAAGTGGCTTGTATTTTTGTTTCAGGGAGATTGGATGATTATTACTGATGGTTGGGAAAGGCTGGAGAATCTTTCTACCCTCCCAGCTGAGGAATGTTGAAATCTAATCAGCGGATGAATGAATGGTTAAGAAAGAATCGAGATATCTTTACTTTTATTCATTGCTTACATTTTAATCCCACCCTTCTTTCAAAATAGCCCAGGGTGTTGTTGTTCGTATCCCACCACCAGTTTTATCTCCACAAAAATCCAGTGAGGTAGTCGATATATAATGACTGACCTAAGGTTACCTATTCTGAGAGGGGTTGTGGTGTTAGTCTGTTGCAACAAAAAAACAACCAAGCAAACAAACAAAACAGAGAATCCTGAAAGACCAACATATTAACACATAAACGTCAGGCAGCTTCTAGACTGTCTTGACCGTCAAATTCAAAGTATGCAGTAGAAGTCACTTTGGCATTCTTTGCACAACAAACCCACTTCCAAATGGAGCTTTTTTGTGAGCAAGAAAATAGTAGGAAAATGTACAATTGCTTGGCGTCACTTGAGGCCCCCACTTGCATTATATATTTTAATGTTATTTCATTTCATTTATTTAATAAAATTTATACCCCGCTTCACTGTAAAAAAACCCACAAACCGAAGCAGTTTACAATATGTTTAAAGCAGTATCATACTACTTTAAACGGTCATGGCTTCCCCCAAGGATTCTTGGGAGTGCTAACAGATGTTAGAAGACCCCTATTTCCCTCAGAGAGCTACAATTCCCAGAGTTTCCTGGGAGGAGGGAATGACTGTTAAACCGCTCTGAGATTATCAATAGAAGTCGAAATTAAAAACAAGGGTATTTTTTTGTTTTTAAACAGAATATAAAGAAAATTGTCAAAATGCATTATAAGCTAAAATTACAGATTAAAACACATGTCAGCTTTACATGTCTGGGTAGGTTTGCCTAAACAAGAAAGGTTTTAGCAGGTATTGAAAAAGAGTACAGTGAAGGTACCTTCCTAATGTCAAGAGGCAGGGAGTTCCGCAGTGTAGAAGCTGCCACACTAAAAGATCATTACAAATATGTAAAAAGCACCATGCTCCATTTTTAAAAGTGCAAGTTCTGCAGACTGAAGCACTTCAGTGGGCATATGTGAAGCAAATATGAATCCATTTCGTAAAAATGAACGAAAAGTGATGCCAGCCACGCACCGTGCAAATTCCCCTCTATACATTTATGCAACATTTATGTTTGGGTTGTTGCCGAGGGTGTAGGAAAAGCACTCCGTGGCCCCATCCCACCTTGCCGTCTTGTTCCAGACTTAAAAGTAGCAAAATAAAAGTGCAAACTTCCTGAATTGTTCTCTTGTATTTACTTTTCCTCTTGGCCTTTGGAGGCTGGCTTTGCTGACTGGCTTTCCTGCTACGCTTCCCACTCTCTTGCCTTGGTGTTTGCTTTTAATTAAAAGCAAAAGAGGCAGCTGAGGGGAGACCCGAGTCAATTTAGCTCCGTTTATTGGAGAGCAGCCATTTTGGAGGCTTGCTCCACTTCCCGCAACATTGCTCAGAACTCGCAGCGCTCTTCGTAATTAGCTGGTCTTTGCTCATCATCCTTGGTCTTTGCTTTGACATAAACATGCACAGCAAGTTCCTACATGGTCTAATTAAACACCTCTCCCCCATGAGGAGGATGTGAAAGGCTTGTAATACCTGCTGGAATAAGAGAGCACGGACAGGGTGCAGCTGAGGTCTACTCCTGTCGGTAGTTTCAACAGGAGCCGAGCCAGAAGATGGGCTCGTTTCACCTCTCCTGCCCTCAGCAAAGGGCTTCAGAACCAGCTCTTCACAGGGCTTGGCATCTGAAGCCTGTTTTAAGTGCCAAGGATCTGGCCTGGGAGCATGTAGTGCACTGTGTCAATACGAGAGAGAGAGGGGGGCGTTGTGGGCATGTGAAGAGTGACCATCCTCTCTAGGAAGTGGAACTGTAGCCACCCAGGGGCTTCAGCAGTTACCATACTTATCCATGTACAGTGGTACCTCGGGTTACATACGCTTCAGGTTACATACACTTAAGGTTAAAGACTCCGCTAACCCAGAAATCATGCTTCAGGTTAAGAATTTTGCTTCAGGATGAGAACAGAAATCGGTGGCGCAGCAACAGCGGAAGGCCCCATTAGCTAAAGTGGTGCTTCAGGTTAAGAACAGTTTCAGGTTAAGAACGGACCTCCGGAACGAATTAAGTACTTAACCCGAGGTACCACTGTATGTTTTTTCTTTTAAAATCATGCTAAAAAGTGGGGGTCGTCTTATACTGTACACGGGTAGTGCATAGGGTAGACGTTGGATTGGTTGCTCAACAACTCTGTGCCATCTCCCCCCATTTTCTTAAATTTGAGTCCCCCCAAATAGGGGGCGTCCTATACATGGGGGCGTCTTATAGACGGAAAAGTATGGTAATTGTTTTTAAAAAAATGAAAAGTGAAAATCTCTAACCGTTTTAATGGTGCAGGGCAGGCATCGACATAGGTTACTGAGCACCATTCACTAAGAACCAAACTTGACCACCTCAGGGCTGCTTCTCGGTTGCATCCACACACAACTCCCACCATCCCTGGTCATGCTTGTTGGGCTGATACGAGTTCTAGTTCTGCGACACCTGGAGACAAAACCAAAGGTTCTCCACACCTGGCCTATGTGATGCAGTTAAATCATTTTTTAAATACAGTGCCACCTCGGTTGTCAAACGTAATCTGTTCCAGAAGACCGTTCGGCTTCCAAAACGTTCGAAAACCGAGGTGCGGCTTCCCATTGGTTGCAAGAGCTTCTTGCAGTCAGCAGAAGCGTTCGAAAATGGAAAAATTTACTTCCAGGTTTTCTGAGTTTGAGAACCAAAATGTTAGACAACGGAGGCATTTGGGAACCAAGGTACCACTGTATATGACTCTGCCTATTTCTGCGTTCTGGATTTTTGGTGAAGATTTGAAGCACTGAGCTTTGTGAACTCAGGCTGGCGTCATCTTTGATTATATTTTGGCGCTTCCTTAAAACACGCTTATTTAAGAAGGCCTTTGCAGCTGTGCCATTCCGATTCTGCTTCTTCGCCACTGCAGCTGCGTTTTATTCTGAATATTGTTCCCGCTTTTTCTTTTTTGTACATTGTTGTATCTTTATTATAGCGGCTTCAGTGAAGAGGCGGCATAGGAATGTTTGAAATATTACTGCTAAGGAGGTTCCTCATCCCCTTTAGGCCCCAGACAACAAAATTTACAGCTACAGGCCTGCCAGGAAGTACCACTGTGGGAAGGAGCATTTGTCAAGTTAAGCTGAGATTAACTTTACATGGTTAACATTACTCTGGAAGAGAAAGTTCTGCAGCCCCACCCGGTGAACTGTCTGCCTTCAGTCCGTATGTGGAGTGAGATGCTTCTGCATGCTTCAGCTGAATCTGTGAACAGAAACCTCCCAACTTGTTTCACGCACTCGCTCTGTTCATCTGGGGACCCTGCTTTTTGCAGTGTTCCTGATCATGTATTCAGATGCGGGTGGCACTGTGGTCTAAACCACTGAGCCTCTTGGACTTGGAAAGGTCGGCGGTTCGAATCTCCACAACGGAGTGAGCGCCCGTTGCTCTGTCCCAGCTGCTGCCAACCTAGCAGTTCAAAAGCACACCAGTGCAAGTAGATAAATAGGTACCACTGTGGCGGGAAGGTAAGTGGTGTTTCCATGTGCTCTGGCACTTGTCATGGTGTCCCGTTGCACCAGAAGTGGTTTAGTCATGCTGGCCATATGACTCGGAAAGCTGTCTGTGGACAAACACCAGCTCCCTCGGCCTGAAAGTGAGATGAGTGCCGCAACCCCATAGTCGCCTTTGACTGGACTTAACCGTCCAGGGGTCCTTTACCTTTTACCTATTCAGAATTTATGTGGGTGCGGCAATATCTGAAAACCCACCTCCATTTCTACAGACTGGTTTTAAGACTGGCAGAGGAGTCTCTCTGGATAGTTCCACCACTTTCGATAATGTGAGGAATAGGAACTGTTTTTATGGAAGCCCCTAAATTGTGTTACTCCCTCCTCACAGATCTAGCGCCACCATTATTCAATTTCTGCCATATGCTGAAGGCACACCTCTTTATCCTGACCTACCGGCAGTGAAAGTTCTTTTTGCTGGGACCGATCTCTTTTGCTGAATCGATATTCTTCTAATCTGGTTTTACTTGTTTTAATGATTGCAACTGTTTTATTTGTTTTTATAACTATATATTATGTTGTAGCTTGCCCTTGGGCCTTATGGAGAAAGGTGGGTGAGAAATCTTATAAATAAATAAAAATTGACACCAGTGGTTCCCAAACTTTTCCCCACTCACAGACCACTTGAAAATTGCTTGGCAGACCACTTAAGGGTTGTTGTTTTTTGCCTGCCCTAGCAATTTTAATGTGCTGTGCTAGATGCTGTGTGATTTGTTACTGTGCTTTTGTCAAACACACTGTGGAGCACAGGAACGAAGCTAAGGAAAAAACACTTAGAATCATAGTGTTGGAGGGTCCTTGTGGGTCATGCGATCTTCTGTGCAGTGCCATGTATGATATTTTAGATTTTATTGAGCAAAAGCTCAATATCCTTAAGAACAAAGGGACCTGCGTCTCTGAAATGCCAGGTAATGTACATGTGTCTATCTATTCATCTGTTCCTAATTTTTAGACAAAACAACATTGTGGAAGAGATTTTGCTGGCATCAATGGGCTCTTAGAGTTCTGCATTTTGGCAGCTGTTGTCAAAAGGAGTTCTGCTTCTATTACGACCCTGGCATAATTAGTCACACTCACTACTACACATTCACTGTTGTGTCACAGGCAGAATCCATTTTCTTTCTCCCATTCACCCCTTGGGAACAGGCGGGTGGCCAACCACTATGTTCTAGCAGGCCATTATTATTGTTTATTATACAGACTTGATTTATGCCACCCCTCATTGGGTGGAGATGTCCGCTTTGGGTGAGACATATAACATGTGAGCCAGTGTGAGCTCATGGATGCTGGGCACAGGTCATTTGGGCTTGTCTTGGGCTGGGTTGCTCCCTTGGTTCATCTGGTTTGGCTTTGGTGTGGCAGGAGGGGAGGGGAATGTGGAAGAGGACAGTGTCAGGACTCCCCCCCCCCCCCCCCCGCAGCAGGAGCAAATGACATTATCTGCTGGAGCACCTCAACTCAAGGTAGCATCTATGAGTGTGAGGCACCCTGATTTAGACTCATAATCATCTCATAATAAGGTGGGCACAGGTCGTAACAGCAACTGGCCCAGTGAACTTTGTGGCTGGTCAGGGATGTGGACCCCAGGCTTACCAATCAAAGTCCAATATGATGGAGTGAAGGGCTGCAGCCCTTTCTGCTTTTGCATGCAGAAGATCTCCATTTCCCAGTCCAATCTTCATCTCCAGATTAGGGCTGTGAACATCAACAGCTTGAAACCAGGGAGGGTTTCTGCTTGTCAGCACAGATCGTATTCTGCTAGAGGGACCCTTGCCACTTTGCTATTCTACAACTGTCAGCTGATCCCAATAAATTTGGCTATTATGCTATGAACTATAATGCTCTTTGGGAGATATGCATGTGTACAATACATCAACACAGGGGCCTGCGTTTCTGGACTGCACTTGTGGGTGTGGCTTTGAGGACCGCCATGACTAGCTTCTACTACACTTTACCACCACCACTCTGTGATCCCGCACGGGTCACATGGCTCACACAGGAGCACGGCTGGGAAGATGTGTGGCCTGGTTTTGGGAGTTAATATGTTGCAGATTATGCCAGGCTGCTTATTTGTTTACAACAAGGAGCCCAAGGGCTTGCACTGCCTGTCAGCTTCTTCCTTCCTTGGTCTCAGCGCTGGCCTTGCAGAACTCAGCAGGGAGCAGGGATAAGGATAAATCTACACAGAGCTGGCTCTGCCGGTTATGGTCTGTGACTCCACCCACCGCTGCCCTCCACCCCACCAGCCCCAGTGGTCACCCACCACCCCTGCTCTCTTTACAAATTTACAACTCAGCATTGCTTATGGGAAGGGCTAACTATTCTGCAAGGGGGTGGGGCAGAGCCTAAACACAGTGTGTGAATCGGCTTTTGTTTGCACTGCAGAGCCTCCCCTGTTTCACAAGACCTCGCTTTTAGCTTCTTTCACAATTGGCTGTGAACTAAGCAGCAGTGCAATTGTTCTCCATAATTGGCAACACTGGAAATCAAAGCTCATTGCAGGAACTTCCAAAGAACACAAACAGCACCAGTAGGCACATCTTCTACTTGCATGGATGCAAACATGTGTGCATGTGCTTGAGGGATTTGGCAGAGTTCCCATTCCCCACTGTGGTCTGCTTAAGGCTAGTCTCTCTAGATCAGCATTTCACCATGTTCTGGACTGGAGGGGCTCCCACATCTGTGTTTATGGTTGGATTGGTGTTCCTCATGCACAAACATTTTTGCAGCATCCACCAGTGCTGGATTAACCAATAATAAGAATAAGCACATGCTTAGGACACTAACATAGTAGGGACCGAAAAAATAGGTTCTTCTTCTTGTTGTTAAAAGCATTTGACATTTGATTTTTCAAAGGAGGCATCTTCAAAGGTCTTACTCTGACCCTGAAGTCCACACAATGTTGTTGGGGGTGGGGGAAGACGTGCCAGCTCATGCTTTTTCTCAGTTTAATGATTTACCCTGTCCAGGAGAAACCCAATAAGAGTAAAAACAAAATATCTCAGTGGCCCATTTGCCAATTATGCCCCCTTTTGGAAGCACCCTCTGCCTCTCAGCATAAGAAGAAGAAGAGTTTGGATTTGATATCCCACTTTATCACTACCCTAAGGAGTCTCAAAGCGACTAACAAACTCCTTTTCCTTCCTCCCCCACAACAAACACTCTGTGAGGTGAGTGAGGCTGAGAGACTTCAGAGAAGCGTGACTAGCCCAAGGTCACCCAGCAGCTGCATGTGGAGGAGCGGAGACGCGGACCTGGTTCACCAGATTACGAGTCCACCGCTCTTAACCACTAGGAGTAAACCCTAAACAAATCTGCAGTGGACTCCCTAAGACGGTTGGATGGCACCATGTATGCCTACAGTCCTCCTGGCAACTCCTGCAGCCAAGCTGGTGCCAAATGTGTGGCTCTGCTTTCCTTTGGACCACAACAGCACGGCCAAGAGGAGGGTTTTGTTGTCTGGGCAGCCAAGGACCTCCATGCGCACTGCATTGTCTCTCGAGACAGTCAGATGCCAACTACACCTCCGAACACTCCTGACCATTGGCCATGCTGGCAGTGTCTGATGGGAGCTGGAGTCCAGCAATGTCTGGAAGGTTACCCCCAACCCAGGCCACTTAGGAGCTTCAAGGTGATTACCAAGTCTTTGAATTGCACTGGAAAACCGCCTGCCAGCCGGTGGAGATACTGCAGGATAGGCATGATATTGTCTCACGAGGCCAGCGCACATCACATTCCTTGCTACTGCCTTCTGGACCAGCTGAAAGTTCCAAAGGCAGCCCTCCCATGCAGGGTGCAATGCAGTAATCCAGTCTAGACGTCACTAAGGCATGGGTTGCCGTTGCCCCACCTGACCTCAGGAGCAGAAGCAGCTGGTGCACCCATCTAAACTGGGTAAAAGATTCACCTGGCTGCTACATGGGCATCAAAGTACAAGGCCAAATCAAGAAGAGAAGAAAACCAGACGCCTGATTCTTCAATTACCACCCCACCCCAAACAGGGATGAATTCCTTTCTTTGCCATTTGTGAGCCTGGCGGTCCTCCTCTCCTTGGGGCAGGTTTTTAAGTCCGCCTGGTAGCGCTTGCTTCTTCTGCTAGACCTGGAGTGGGTAGTTAGTTGTATATGTGACTCACGGCCAGCTGGAGCTGTTCCATGAAGAGGTCACAGAGACCTGTTTTACAGGTTCCTCTCTCTTTTTTTTGGTTATTCCTAAGCACCCGAGAAACGACTGAGGTGTATTAAATCTGCTGTCATTGAAGGAAAAAGCAACAACAAGCCCGCTGAGTTGATAAAAGTCCTTGTGCCCTAAGCAAGGTGATTCCTTCACCTGCCACCTTTACATTTTGGCCTTGAATGGGCAGCAGCTGCCTCCATGTTCCATCCCTGCTTTGTGGCATGTGGCAAGCATACCTGGCTTCACCCGTTTGCCACGTGCGCACACACCTTGTTGCTAGAAACCTATTGCGCTGAGCACAAGGACAGGAGAGCAGAGTCCACCGTTCTTGTTTAACCATTTTCTACGCAAGAACACATGGAGATGACGTGTTTAGCCCAGGTCTTCCCAAGTGTGTGTTTTTCCTGCTTTTAAAAGGCCAACCACGCTTTTCCTTGTCAAACCAGATGAATAAGATACTTTTGTCCCCTTCCTGTCCTGCACAGGCCGATGGCCCAAATTTGCATAAAATTTGCATATGCTAATAGACATCTATAGATGCATGATTAGGCTGAATTTTCGGGTTGGGGAAAAGAGGGAAACAAACTCTAGCTGCCAGCTTATTTTGAGTTATGTGGTGCTAACATGGTTTCCTGGGCCCAGTGTACAGTACAGTGGTACCTCGGGTTACATACACTTCAGGTTACAGACTCCGCTAACCCAGAAATAATACCTCGGGTTAAGAACTTTGCTTCAGGATGAGAACAGAAACTGCGCGGCGGCGGCGCAGGAGCAGCAGTGGGAGGCCCCATTGGCTAAAGTGGTGCTTCAGGTTAAGAACAGTTTCAGGTTAAGAACGGACCTGTGGAATGAATTAAGTACGTAACCAGAGGTACCACTGTATGTGGATCGGACCCTCTTTTGCCTCACCCACAGTTTATTAGCAAGAACGGTTGCTTATGTAGATATGAATGCCAGAGTTTAGAAAGTTCAATTTAAAAAGGAACGAGCCCTGGTTCAAGTTCCACTGATTGCAGTTCACATTAACTTGCAGTGCGGGGTTCAAATCATGCAGTACTATGGGAAGTTTCCCTAAGTATGAAAGCTGGGAAATTAGTCATCTTCTTTGGTCTTATACGTTCTACTGTATAATCACGAGATACGGAAATCTGCGTGGATGTGGTTGCCCAGAAGCAGGCAGCTGTCTTCTCCCCTCGCACAAATAACAGAATCTGAAAATATATGCCCAGCTTCTGCTAAACTAGAAACCAGAAAGGGTCTGCACAGACTTTCTAAGGCTATTTCTTAAATTCGCTGCTGTTCCCTGGGCTCCTCTGCCTCTGCACACTTAATTCAACCAGCTGTCCTCCTCACTGAAATCAATGGGGACAGCCCCTCTTCCCTCAGGGCATTTGAAGCACCAAGGAGCCATGACTCAGTGATAATAACTAAAAAGCCTTGCCAGATTTTTCTTCCTGCACTTTTACATGTGCCAGCTCTATTCTAAGCGCAGCTGCAGCCAGCATGGCCAATGGTCAGGGACGGAGGGAGCCCAACAGCACCGAGTGTGCTGCTCTGGTTCTGTGATAACTGGCTTTGGGGACCAGGCGCGTTGGCAGGCCAGCTCTCATACCCTGCAATATGAAGCGGCCCCAAACTGGAACACCATCTTCTGGGTGAGTCACATGTGTGAGTCACATGACCTGCACGAGATTGCGGACTCCCAAAAACGCTTTTTGGGGGGCACAGTGCCCCAAAATGCATGTTTCGGGGCACTGCGCAATATCACCGCCTTGAAAAAAGAGCCTTTTGGGGGCGAGAGTGCGACAAGAGATTGCAGCGGCCATTTGAACCGCTGTTCTCTCACAAGAAAAGACAGGACTGTTCCATTTCCCCCCTGGGATAGTTGACATGAGCTCTGTGTTACAAATATGTCTGTGAATGTGACATGAAGGCTGGCGACATTAGCCCTGCCATGTGGGAATCCCTCACAGACAACCGCAGGGCCTGGAGATAGACAATCAGGTCGTGTATCCATAGCAGTGGCCAGAGGAGAAATGACCGCTGGGCGGAGCGCAGAGAGGAGAAACGCCATGGTTCAACCAGACGCCTTCATCTGCCCTAGCTGCAACAAAACATGTCGTTCCCTCATCAATCTCTACAGCCACAGCTGGCGTTGCGACTGTCCAACACTTGGACTTCACTTGCAAAGGCATACTCCTCCATTGTCTCCAGAGACAGACGGATGCCAACAATAACAATCTCTCAACCATACACTCACACTCATTTTGTTGTTGTTGTTGTGAACAATTCCTTATTGTTCTTCAGCCAACATGATTCCCAGAGTGCTTTGCAGAGAAAATATAGAAGCAATCAGATCAGTGCAATGAAATAGAATACATAATCCTTTATTTATTTATTTATTTATTTATTTATTTATTTATTTATTTATTTGCTTGCTTGCTTGTTTCAAAAGACGCAGTTATATAACAAGGTCAAAGCCTGGAGATAAAAATGTACAAAGCCTCTGGGAACAACAAAGAAAGGTCTTTGTTTGAAGGCTGTGTACACACGACATATTTAAAGCACAATGGAGTCATTCCATATCAAGTGATCCAGCTTTTTTTACTTCATGTCATCCAATTTTCTTAACATTTTGTACACTTGTTGAATGATCAAAACTAAGTTGAAATCTAAATTTTTTAAATCTCACCCCTTTTTGGGTTATGAGGGTTTGGAATTAAAAAAACCAGACAATTTTGGCCTTGCCGAACTACATAAAAACCTTAAAAGCTCAGCCCGGAATTGAGACACATCAAAACTAAAAAGACCAATCTCTTTAAACTTAATGGGCTTCAATATGATATGTCACATGATGTCACATGATAGAGTTACTTTTAATTTTAAATTTAAGTTACAAAATTAAAAATTTAAAAAAGTTATTTAAAAAAATTAATGTGATAAAACTTTTTTTTAAAAAACGCATTGGTTATTTAATATTTCTAAGAGCTACATGCAAAATTTCATATTGGGATCTCAATGGGATCACATTAAAACTATATATATACCTGTATATATTGTACATACAAAATATACAAAAGAATTATGGGCGCTGTAGTTTATCCTTCACAAGACAGAATTTCTGGCAACCCTTAACAAGCCGCAGTTCCAGTGTTCCCTGAGAAGAGGGATTGATTGTTAAACCACAGGGAATTGTAGCTCTGTGAGGGAAATAGGGGTCTCTCAGCCCCCTTAAAAAACGACCACGTCCAGGATTCTTTAGGGGAAGCCATGACTGTTTAAAATAGTATGATACTGTTTTAAATACATACCCTCTAGTCTAGTATAAAGCAGCCCCAAACCGGGGTGCCATCTTCTGGGGCCTGTGTGAGTCATGTGACCCATGTGAGAGCGCAGCCCCCACAAACCTACTTTTTCAGACATGGCGCCAAAAAATGCCCGTTTTAGGGTGTCATGCAAGGTCTCTTCCCTGAAAAAGTGCCTCCCCCCCCAGGGCGAGAGTATGGCCTGAAACTGCACAAAATTGCGGTGGCCATTTTGGCCGCCATCTTCTCACAAGAATAAATAGGATGCCACTTTTTTCCCAGGACAGTTGACAGATATGTAAATATATAATGTAGATGGTGCCTTAAAAGTTCAGGTCTGGCAGGTGGGTCAACAGGGGAAAAAAGTCTTTTTGCAGTTGTGGCATGCTGAATTTGGAATGCCCTCCCCAGAGAAGTGCACCCGCTACCAAAAACAACGTCGTTTTGTCACTTTGTGAAAACTTTTCATTCCAGCATCTTTTATGATGGGGCTTACCAAAATGGCTGCCCCAATTTTCCACCTCCATTTGGAGGTGAAGATTTGAGCATCGGTTTCAGTATATTTGGGGGACCCTCAGTACTGAAACCCTGCAATGGCTTGAGGATGTGGGCAGATAACGGTTTTTGTTTTGTTTCATAGCTTTGCTGGATTATTTTAGTATTGTTGGGTTTTTTGGGGCTGCTGTTTCCAAGTGTAGTTTTGTTTTCATTTTCGTGCTTTTTATTAAGCTGTGTGCTACCTAAGAGTCCTGTTACTGGTTTACAGCAAAGTCCCAGATTCAATCCCAGGCATCTCCAAGTTGAGCGGGACAAAGACTTCTGCATGAAACCCCAGAGAGTCGCTGCCAATCAGTGTTGACAATATGGAGCTATTTATCCATTTATCAAAATTTATATAAGGCTTGATTGCAATAAAACCTTAAGCGGATTGCAATGAATTAAAATGAGCAATAAAATGGGCAAAAACAAGTAGTTTAAACACTTAAAGACAATTTAAATTAGCAGTAAACTCAAAAGAGATTAAAACAGCTGGATGGACCAATGGAAGGAATTGCTCCAAGGCTTGCAGAAGTGCGGGTTGTCCTCCCTTTATATAGAGTCCATGACGTATAGCCACGCAAAGGCGGTGATCGCTCAAAGATTAAGGGATATTGCCAGACAGGAGGACATAGCCCGTGTGAAACCTGGGTTGTTTCTGGGGGAGCAGTTGTATCGGGCTGCTCCAGCTCGCTACCTGGCGGATATCCACTACGTGGAATACCGCAGACTATTTACTGCGGCTAGGCTGAATGTTCTTGACTCGGCGGTTCTGAAGGGAAGATATGGAGGAGTCCCATATGACCAGAGACTATGCCACTGTGCATTGGGTGAGGTAGAATCCACAGAGCACATTTTACTGAGCTGTCCCTTCTACAACGATTTAAGACAGTATCTTATAACTCCATACTTACCCCAGCTCAGTTCCCAACAAAGAGGAAAGCAGACAGCATATCTGCTAAATAAGTCTTCTGGGAAAACAACTTTGTCAGTGGCTAAATTTCTTTTCCTGGCACTCAAGTGTCGGAAACGTATAACTGAATGCTTTGATGTGGGTTATCTGTGAGAGGTCTAGTACTGTGGCCCTACTTTATTTATGTACCCCTATGATGTTATAGTTTATAATTATTGTGTAATGTTTTATTTCTGACTATCGGTCGAATAAAGGAAATTGAATTGAATTGAATTGAATTGCTCCAAGGCAGATTCCTAAGCTCTTAAACTTTGTGTGTGTACATGTGTGTAAATCAACATATCAAAATATGAAATGTGAAATATGAGGATGAACTAATTATTGTTGCATCATACTATAGGGACGCCTGAGACTCCCTTTGGAAACTTACATGATCTCTGGGGTGGGCAGAGCTCCTGCCCTTTAGTAGTTGTATACAAGTGGGAATGTTTGCTGAATTATTTATTTTACATACCAGTCAAAAGTGTAGGAGCCCTGTCCTCTTTGGCTTCTGGTCATCCTAATGGTCATCCTAAAAGCAAAATTGTTCTCCTTCTTCTGCCAGTCTACCACTTTGAAATAAAAGGAATTAAATGAAGACAGGGAAGCCTTTGAGATGAAGCTGGGACCTAGGCTAGCTCTGCCTCACAGCTGACAACATCACCATTCGCAGAACTTCTGGCCACATTCGTTTTTGAAATGTGGGAAGTGGAAATTTGCCTTTCAGTACAACAACCTTATTATCTAGACACTGACACTTGCCTACACAGCAGTGATATCACGGTGCTTGTGGCACGTTTGTGGTGTAGGCTGTGTGAGTTTTATCAGGGAGGAGGAGGGTCCTGTCTTTAGACTGAGGAGGACAGAGCAGACGGCATTTAAAAAAAATAGAACAAAAAGTTCTGTTCAGACAATATCTCTGTAAGATAGTGTGTTCCATCACAGGAAAGGTGGAGCTCACATCATCGAAATGTGAGTGGCAGGTGGGCTGATTTGCTAATGAGACAGGGTGTTTGTGACACCAGAGGAACCACGTTTCACGTGCGCAATCACAACAGCAACAAGTGTGGAACCTTGAGAGAAGAGCCGCGTATTCCAAGAGCAAAATATTATGGTTTGAGTACTGGGGAACTGTGACATCCTCACAACAGTGCTAGCTAATGTGGCAGACTACAGTTTCTATCATCCCTGACCATTGGCCATGCTGGCTGAGGCTGATGGGAATTGGAGGGCACCAAGTTGCTCATCCCTGTGATATAAGCAGAGCCTCAAGGACAAGCTATTGAAAACAAACGTGGACTGTTGAAAAATGCAGAAGGAAACCCTTGCACACAGAGCTAGCTGCCGGTGTTGCAGGTTCTTTGGGCAAGTTGCTCTCAGTGGGACCCTTGTCCTCTTGAGAGAGCCTCTGCCACCATCCCACTTGCCCCGGCTTCTGCCTAGACCATGAGAACAGAGGCTCTTATCTGAGAGTAAGGAATCCATCTTTATTGAGGTAGAGAAGGAATACACATTGCATCTTGGCCATGGAGGAAGGACGAGGCTATCATGGCTAGAAGCCATTGATAGCATGATCCTCCATGAGTTGGCCTAAACTTATTTTGAATACATCCAAGTTGGCGCCAATCACTTTGTCTTGAGATTTATAGCAGGGATGGATAACCTGCAGACCTCCAGAGGTTCAGGATTATAACTCCCATCATCCCTGACCTTTGGCCATGCTGCCTGAAACTGATGAGAGTTGGAGCCTGACAACATTTGTAGGGCTGCAGAAACCTACCGTATTTTTCGCTCTATAAGACACACTTTCCCCCTCCTAAAAAGTAAGGGGAAATGTGTGTGCATCTTATGGAGCGAATGCAGGCGGGAGGCTCTGCTCAGCGCTCCCTTTAAAGAGCCGCATACACACTCTGTGCACTCTTTAAAGGGAGCGCAGCACTCCCGGGCAAGGGGAGACTTCATCCTGCTGCCCGGGAGAGGCTGTGCATGGCTATCCCATAAGCCAGGACAACTAGCGGGATCTCTGCACAGTGATCCTGCTTGCTGTCTTGGCATCTGGGATTAAGAATATTTTTTTTCTTGTTTCTCTCTTCCAAAAACTAGGTGCATCTTATGGTCTGGTGCGTCTTATAGAGCGGAAAATACGGTATGTCCCCACTGTGGAAGGACGTGTGGATCCATAATTGGCCTCCACAGTCACTTCCGGACTCATTGTTAAAACCGTGTTTGTGGAAGACAATCTTACTTGGCTTCGAGTCATCGCCAAAGAAGAAGAAGAGCTCTGGTTTATGGCACAGAAACAGATGAAATTGATCAAATGCATCTTACATGTGTCTCAAAGTAGTTGTGAGCCTCCTTTGAACTGGCAAGGCATGGAACCCACTCACAGATGCTTCTCCATGATGTTGCCCCTGGCCTTCCTCCTTCCTGCTCCTTTCCTTTCTTGTAGACACCTCCAGGACTTGGTACGTACAGGGTTAAGCCACTCAACAGTCACAGTGACTCAGGGCTGGGAAATATGATAAAACGAGCCACAGCTACTGCTGCTAATAGATATTACACTTGTCACCACAAAGAAACCAGAGGACTCGTTTAATGTGGTTCGTGCCATCACGACAGCAGAGGCTGCGATGCGATGGAGCTAGAGAGAAGGGGAAGGAAGCGGAGGGTGACTCTCATGGAAACAATCCTGGCTGAGATCCGGGTGGGGGGTGGGGGTGGCGTGCCCATTCACTGAAGAGGCTGGGGACAGGGGGCTGGGCTGCAGTCCTGATAGGAGCCAACATTGCAGCAACGATGCACTCCTACACTCTCTATTGCAGCAGCTGCCCACGGGGACAGTCTGGGAAATGAAATTGGCCAAGAATGCCAAGCCCAGATTATAGGACCATCGGAAGATGCCTTAGGCCAAGTCTGGTCATTGGTCCACCTAGCTCAGTACTGTCCTTGCGGACTGGCAGTGGTTCTCCAGGGTTTCAGACAGTGGTCTTTCTCAACCCTATCTGGTGATCCCGGGGATCAAACCTGGGAACTTCTGCAGATGATCCGCACCTGAGCAATTACCCTTCCTCAGATTGTCGTCTGGGGCTGGCAGGAGGGATCATAGCCACATTCATACCATGCTTTTAAAGCATTATGATACCCCTTTAAACAGCCATGGCTTCCCCTAAAGAATTCTGGGAGCTGTAGTTAAGGGTGCTGAGAGTTGTTAGGAGTTGCCCTGTTGCCCTGGAGGAGCTACAGCCCTACGCTATACTGCTGCTTGCTTTTGTGACTTTTAAACTCTGCTGGGGCCTGTCTTAGCTCCATGCTTTTAGTCTAGGGATCCAGCCAACTCTTTTATCAATTACTCCACACATCGGTGAGCTATATACTTCCCTCCCACAAAACCACTCTGTAAATTGTAGCTCTGTGAGGGAACTGGGGGCCTCCTAACAACTCCCCGAACAAAACTACAGCTCCCAGGATTCTTTGAGGGAAGCCATGACTGTTTAAAGTGGTATAAAAGGTAAAGGGACCCCTGATCATTAGGTCTAGTCGTGACCGACTCTGGGGTTGCGGTGCTCATCTCGCTTTATTGGCCGAGGGAGCCGGCGTACAGCTTCCGGGTCATGTGGTCAGCATGACTAAGCCGCTTCTGGTGAACCAGAGCAGCACACAGAAATGCCGTATACCTTCCCGCTGGAGTGGTACCTATTTATCTACTTGCACTTTGAAGTGCTTTCAAACTGCTAGGTTGGCAGGAGCAGAGACCGAGCAATGGGAGCTCACCCCGTCATGGGGATTCGAACTGCTGACCTTCTGATCGGCAAGTCCTAGGCTCTGTGGTTTAACCCACAGCAACACCCATGTCCCTTCAAGTGGTATAAGAGTGCTTTAAACATAAGGTGTAGATGTGGCCTAAATTATGCTGGTTTTAGGCCACCTTTCTTGGCTTCCAGATTGCTTCTGGATATTCATTTTCGCTGAAATGACCTGGGGGATTCCCGTCCCAGTGACTCCTTCACTTTAGTATTCTACCTAATACAAATCTTGAACTTTGTATCGGTTTTGCACCACCAGAGCCCTGTGTCATTAGGAAAGGCACGTTTTTGCTTCCGATTACATGTTATTTTGAAAAAGAAACATACTCATCTTAAAACTGAAAATACCCCCCGCAAGGAAGTTAAGTGAAACCAACAGCCAAGTTTCTAGCTCCTTGCTGTCTTCTCTTTAGGCTGCTGTTTGCTCTAGAAAGTGCTGCAGAATGAGACACAGAGGCATGTGGCCCGCAGCCTGAAACCTCAAACGGCTGCAACAAAACTAGAAAAGCAACAATGCTGCATTAGATATGTTGTTGTTGTTTAGTCGTTTAGTCGTGTCTGACTCTTCGTGACCCCATGGACCAGAGCACGCCAGGCACTTCTGTCTTCCACTGCCTCCCGCAGTTTGGTCAAACTCATGCTGGTAGCTTCGAGAACACTATCCAACCATCTCGTCCTCTGTCGTGCCCTCCATCTTTCCCATCATCAGGGTCTTTTCCAGGGAGTCTTCTCTTCTCATGAGGTGGCCTAAGCATTGGAGTCTCAGCTTCAGGATCTGTCCTTCCAGTGAACACTCAGGGCTGATTTCCTTCAGAATGGATAGGTTTGATCTTCTTGCAGTCCATGGGACTCTCAAGAGTCTCCTCCAGCACATAATTCAAAAGCAGGCTGCAACAAAACTAGAAAAGCAACAACGCTGCATTAGATATAGCTGGGTCATTTTGGAAGGAACAAGGGGAACATGTGGTTGTTGCTGTGCTACAACTTTCACCAGCCACAGCCAGCATGGTCAAGGCTGAGGGATGATGGGCGTTGTAGTTTAGCAACATCTGAAGGGCCACAGCTTCCCCATCCCAGATATAGAGCCTGGTCTAATGCCATGCTAACTTTCGCAACTCTGCTAGGCTCCAGCACAGTTTAAAAATAAATAAATCATGAAGTTGTCACATTTTAGGAGCGAGCGAGGCACTGTGTGGCAAGGAAAATGCAGTCAGCGCTCTACATGTGAAAACGTAACTTCTCTGTCATAATGATTTGACATTTCAGCAAAGATGTGGTATGGCTTCATTGGAGTAGCTTGTTCCTTTGGTAGGGGTTACAGTGCCAGACTGGGACCTTGGGAGATCTGTGTTCAAATCTCCACTCAGCTGTGAATCTCAGTGGGCGACCTTGAGCCAGCCAGCTACTAGCTGAGTGACTAGTTACGCATTGCAAAAAATAATAATCACTTTTTAAAGAGGGTGAAAGATCCCACCAATTTGCATATGGAAATGTATGTGCACATATGCAGATTTGGAAACAATGGCTATCATGTAAAGAGAAATACAAAACAATCTCAACCATAATAGAGGCTGGTGCGAAACGACTTGCATGATGATCCTCTCCAACTTCTGACTAGGTGATCCTGACTCTTAAGGGGCGAATTCAAGGCTCCCCCTCCTGCTCTCCATTTTTATGCGTGCTTATCTTTAAACCAAAGGGACGCGGGTGGCGCTGTGGGTAAAAGCCTCAGCGCCTAGGGCTTGCCGATCGAAAGGTCGGCGGTTCGAATCCCCGCGGCGGGGTGCGCTCCCGTTGCTCGGTCCCAGCGCCTGCCAACCTAGCAGTTCGAAAGCACCCCCAGGTGCAAGTAGATAAATAGGGACCGCTTACTGGCGGGAAGGTAAACGGCGTTTCCGTGTGCTGCGCTGGCTCGCCAGATGCAGCTTTGTCACGCTGGCCACGTGACCCGGAAGTGTCTCCGGACAGCGCTGGCCCCTGGCCTCTTAAGTGAGATGGGCGCACAACCCTAGAGTCTGTCAAGACTGGCCCGTACGGGCAGGGGTACCTTTACCTTTACCTTATCTTTAAACCAGACCTGAATCAGAGAGCCCTCACAGAGCTATGATCCCTCAAATCCTTATCAAACCACAGTTTCCAGGATTATTGGGCTGGGGCTGAGGAGTGATGTGTGTTGGGTGTACAGTGGTACCTCAGGTTAAGTACTTAATTCGTTCTGGAGGTCCGTTCTTAACCTGAAACTGTTCTTAACCTGAAGCACCACTTTAGCTAATGGGGCCTCCCACTGCTGCCGGAGCACGATTTCTGCTCTCATCCTGAAGCAAAGTTCCTAACCCGAGGTACTATTTCTGGGTTAGCGGAGTCTGTGACCAAAAGCGTATGTAACCTGAGGTACCACTGTACTTTGTATTATGTAGTTCTATCCCTGGTCCCCAACCCTGATTTAATTCAGGGAACCAATTTTCCTCTGACAAAAGTTATATTTTAAGCGAGCCTGGGACAAGGAGAAGGATGGTACATTGTCCCTACATTTTAAGACTCCTTGACCATTTTCAGTGAAGTCTTACGCATGTTCACCTGAGAGTTTTACACATGTTCACATGAGAAGCCCCATTTGAGTTTAATGGGGCTTACTCCCAGCTAAGAGAGTGTAGGATCACAGCAAGGTCTGCATTATAACTAAGCTTCTAGTCTGGCCAGTGCTTCATGTTCGGGTCTGCTGAGAGGCTGCTAGATTCTCTGGGCAGATTTCGTAGTTTCTGATGTCTCCATTTCCCCCTCTGTGTCTGTGCTCCATCCTGAAAACAGAAACCACGATGGGTTTCTCAACTTCTCTATTTGTATCACAAAACAACTAACACCAGCACCATCTGAATCTTATTGATTTTTTCCCCTTGCAAAGTTGTTATTCTTTCTGAGTAGCTCTGCCATGTGCTACTCTTCCTCCTTAGTTCTTTGCTCCCATTTTGCAATTGGAACTCAGTTGCGTCAGATCTTAAAGCTTGATGTGGAGTTGCCCTTGAAGATGACTCAGAAACTGCAATTGGTCCAAAATGTGGCAGCCAGATTTTGGGGTAGGGTTCCCTTTAGACCTCATATAACCACTGCTTTAAAAAGAGTTCAATTGGTTGCCATTCATTTCTGGGCCCAATTCAAGGTGCTTACATTAGTGTTTAAAATCCTAAATAACTTGGGTCCCAAATATCCAAAATACCATCTATATGCCCACTTTGTTGCTAAGATTGGCAGAGGAAGCCCTCTGTCTAGTACCTGCCCCCCAGAGGCTCAGGTGGCGGCGGCCCCAAAGATGTCAAATTCTCAAAGATGTCAAATTCAAAGATGTCAAATAATAATAATAATGGTTCATGGTCTATCAGCAGAAAAACAAAGACAACGGTTGCTAGGAATTTGCATGTAACACTAAACCATGGTTTATCGGACTATTGTTTACTGAACAATAGCTTACTGCTATGTGTGAACCCTGCTCGGTGTATTAACTTTGGTTTGCTTACTCCCAATAAACCATAATCACCTAAAGCCATGGTTCGTTGTTGACTTACCAATAAACCATAATCACCTGAAGCCATGGTTTGTTGTTGACTTACCAATAAACCATAATCACCTGAAGCCATGGTTTGTTGTTGACTTATAAATCCTGCTTTGTTTTAAGTATAGCATGGTGTTATGTATGAACCCAGCAGCCTTCCTTAACTGTGGTTTGTTCCTGGACAACTCCACCCCAGACTCTCACCAAGCTACAAAAACACAAGGCAGGAGCAGTTGGCAGACAAACCTCCTACAGAACTTGGGAGCAGGGGCTGCCATATGGATAATTACTGCTATAATTGCCCAGTCTCCCTGCCAGACAACCAGTTATGTATTGGGGACCTTGCCAGAGTGTTATGTGGGCTGTCCACTTCTAGGAAATGGATGTTGAGTGAACCGTAGTTTTTTTAAAAAAAAGATAGACTGGGTGGGTAGGCCAGAACCATACCATTGCACCATTTCCCATGTTAATATTCCACATTGCCCATCCTGCGGCTGCAGTAAAATTAGGTGCTGCAATAGCAGCCAGTAGACTTTACCGTTGTACCTTGGATCCCAGAGGCCTTGTGAGTCGAATGTTTTGGCTCCCAAAGCCCGCAAAATGAGTGTTCTGGTTTGCGAACGTTCTTTGGAATCCGAACATCCGTCGTGACTTCCACGGCTTCCGAATGGCTGCAGGAGCTTCCTGCAGCCAATCGGAAGTCGTGGCTTGGTTTCCGAATGTTTTGGAAGTTGAACGGACTTCTAGAGCGGATTCTGTTTGATTTCTGAGGTACCACTGTATTTATTGTCTTGCATTGATATCCTGCCTCCCTTCTGTTGTAGAACCCATAGTGGCATAGGAACTGACCAGACCCAGACCTGCTTAGCTGCAACAAGATGTTGGCTTCATGAGCCTTCAGACCACCTCTTCCCCTGCTCCCTGTGCAGGTAGGTCACAGGCACAAGCGAATCTGAGCATTAAATCCCTGTGCAATTTATTTTCTTCTTTTTTTTTAACAAACATCTCTGCACACAAACGCAGCAAGAACATCTCCCCCACCAACATGAATTCTGCCACTCTGCTTTATTTATTTGTTCATTTATTTACTTAAAAGAGATTGTACACCTCACTTCCCCCCTCCAGAACAGATGTCCAAAGCAACTAACAACAAATATGTTCTCATATTTGCTTAGTTTCTACATGAACTAAGGCTTTGGCATAGTTTCTGTGCGACGCTGTTCCAAATCAGATAGATACCTACAATTCTGCATCGCCTGATTATTATTTTTTCTTGTTTTGCCAAGTCAAGTAGGGAATTAATTTTATCCAGTGTTGGTCATTTGTTCTGTATTGTATGATATCCTAATGATTTGTTCCCTGCTATGCTTTTTTTTTTTTAAAAAAAAACCAATTGGTTTCTAAATATTCTTATAAATCAGAGATGAGGAATATGTGGCCCTCAAGATGTTGCTGGACTACAACTTCCATCATCCTTGAGCACTGACCATGCTGGCTGGGGCTGATGGGAGTTGCAGTCCAGGAACATCTGGAGGGTCACAAGTTCCTTATTCCCATTATAAAAGAATAAAATATAAAGTGCTATCCGACGTCAATCAGAATAGACCCATTAAAATAGAGTTTCCACCCAGTATAGTTGGATATCATCCATAATAATCAAATATTAAAAAAAACATAATTAAGAATGAGATTATAAAAAAAAACAGAAATATACAGAAGAATCAATAAAATATGATGTACAGATTAAAACAATAAAAGCTAAGCAGTCAAGAAATCAAAAGCTGGAGTGGACAGTTACAAACAACACCAGAATGCCGGCAACAAAACAGATACTCTAACCTTCCATGGCATGGATTCCCCAGCTTTGGGGATTTCTCAAAAGACCCACAATCTCCTGGTGCCTTCTGGGTGTTGTAGAACCATTACAACTGCAGCTCTTGTTCCAAGCTACAGTATAGTGTTTGCAAAAAAAACTAGAGCATTATTTCCCTTTTTCTGCTCACGCACTTAAGTCGGGTCAGCAAGCTTTTTCAGCAGGGGCCAGTCCACTGTCCCTCAGACATTGGGGGGGGGGGCAGACTATATTGGGGGGGGGGGAATGAACAAATTCCTATGCCCCACAAATAACCCAGAGACACATTTTAAATAAAAGCACACATTCTACTCATGTAAAAACACTGATTCCTGGACCATCCACGGGCTGGATTTAGAAGGCGATTGGGCCGGATCTGGCCCCCGGGCCTTAGGTTGCCTATCCATGACTTAAGTGCACCAAAAAATGAAATTTAAATTATCTACTTTCTGCTAGGGATTGGTGTATTAGTAGTGCATATAGCATTTTTTTTTTTGAGGGGTTGAGTAAGCAACAGCACAAGAGGACACCTTGCAGAACAGGTCATGGCAGTGTACAGGCAGGTAATTCAGACAGGCAGGGCATCACGGCATTGCTGAGCACGTCACCAACTACATCGCAGATCACTCTTTACCGGGTGACACAATTGCTCTTTGCTAGTCTATGCATGCAGGGCTTGGGCTTCGGGTTTTTGCTGGAAGCCAAAGGCATCAGTGAAAACCTGCACATGAAAGAGAGGGAAAGGAGGGGGCATGTGGGGAGGGGGACGGACAACTGGGAAAACACTTCAGTGAAACAGCTGGGGGTGCGTGAGAACAAATGGTGTCAATAACAGAGGAAAAGGTTAGTTGTGGAGGCAGCCAGTGGGATACTTCAAGCTCAGGTTCCTAATTCTTTTTAATGGTATAACGATGTGCTCAGAATAGATCAACCAGCTACATAGCTATGATGCCTATGACAACGATGTCTCATGCTGAATGTAACTGACATGTAGAACAGACTCTGTCAATTGAAAGGTTAAGGTTAGGTCCAGTCGCGGACGACTCTGGGGTTGCGGTGCTCATCTTGCTTTACTGGCCGAGGGAGCCAGCGTACAGCTTCCGAATCATGTGGCCAGCATGACTAAGCTGCTTCTGGCAAACTAGAGCAGTGCACAGAAACGCTGTTTACCTTCCCGCCGGAGCGGTAGCTATTTATCTATTTGCACTTTGACGTGCTTTCGAATTGCTAGGTTAGCAGGAGCAGGGACTGAGCAACGGGAGCTCACCCTGTTGCAGGGATTCGAACCGCCGACCTTCTGATCGGCAAGCCCTAGGATCTGTGGTTTAACCGACAGCGCTGCCCGCGTCCCATTAATTGAAAACAAAGATATTATATGCACCTTTGTTATTCGTGGAAATATAACCATCACCACCACCAACTTCATAGCTTTGAATAGTCATCTGCAAGTACAAAGGGTGATTTTCTCTCCTGTATTTTCAGGAGCTTAACCTGGCCAAGATCCATTTGCATTTTCTTTGATGAATTTCTTCATCATCATTATTAATATTAATATTAATATTAATATTGTTGTTGCTCTTGCTGCTATCTCTTAATGCCAAAATGGTGTTCTCATGCCCTCCAATGGTGTTCTCGTACCTCACCCATCTGACTGGTTGCCACTCTGGGCAGCTTCAAACATATATAAAAACGCAACAAAATATTAAACATCAAAAAAGCTTCCTTACATAGGGCTGCCTTCAGATGGCTTGGGGTGGGTGGGTTTGGATAACTCCATATCCTCCAACATTTCCCCCATGAAAATAGGGACATCCTACCATACCCTCCAACATTTCTCTGAAGAAAATTGAGACGTCCTAAGGAAAAGAGGGACATTCTGAGATCAAATTGGAAAGTAAGATGGCTTTTGTAAGTCCAGGACTGTCCCTGGAAAACAGAAACACTTGGAGGGTCTGTGTTCTATAAGTTTACAAAGTATAAAAACCAAGTTACACTCATCATTAAAATATAAACAGTTAAAATCACCACTTGGAGACTGTATACCATTGAGAGATTTTTGAAATATTAAGTAGTAGATACATGTTTTAACATAAACAAACACCCCCAATTAAAATACAAATAAAACAGTACCGTTAAAACAATACAGCACTTAAAAGCAGGGGACTTAGGTCACAGAATCAAGAAAGTGCCTGTGTAAACGCGCCTCGTGGTCATAGACTTCCAGCAGCTGGTTCTTGGCCTGCAAAGACTCTCCCACCCCTGGTCAAATGTGACATTTCCTCTCCTTTCCTCATCCTTTGGTGAAGTCTTTCCCCCCAAGCTCCTCTGGCTCTGGGATTTCCTCCTTCCCTAAGCACAGCAGAAAGGAAGATCGGCACTGCAGACTGCCACCTGCTCAATTTAGTAATTGGAAGAACTATGAAAAAAATGTTTTTATTTTGGCTCCAGTTCTATTGCACCTAATCCAGGTGGCCAACAATTAAGGCAAGAGCGGACTGCGCTCAGTTAAAATGCTTTTTAAAAAAATAATAAAAAAATGCTACTATGCCTACTGAGCCTTTTCCTGCTCTGTGCTCTATGGAATTGGATGATACCCAACTCTGGAAAGTAGCTTGTCAAGTTGTTGTTGACTATTATTATTTTCCAGAACTAAGCTCTGCTTTGACCTTGAATAAATGTCAACTAAGGGATAGACTCTTCTGGATAGAATTCAGAAGGGACTTGAAACTGATTAGAAACAACAAATTCCCCCCTTGGTACCCACTTTTGAGAACAGAGGATTTTAGAGCTCGTTATCTGACCAAACTCTCACAAGCTGCCTTAAGAAATGCCTTTACTGAGCTGTGTTTCCAAGCGATGCCCACTGCAGTCTCGGACGGCTGCAACAAGAGACTTTGTATTTGTGGTCAAGCTCAGGTAGAAGTCATCACTCATTATCTATTAGCCCGCCCATTATAGAGACCCAAGAGATCGCTTTCTGAAACCTTTGTTCACACAAGCAAGTACAGTGGTACCTCGGGTTACATACGCTTCAGGTTACATACGCTTCAGGTTACAGACTCCGCTAACACAGGAATAGTGCTTCAGGTTAAGAACTTTGCTTCAGGATGAGAACAGAAATTGTGCTCCGGTGGTGTGGCGGCAGCGGGAGGCCCCATTAGCTAAAGTGGTGCTTCAGGTTAAGAACAGTTTCGGGTTAAGAACGGACCTCTGGAACGAATTAAGTACTTAACCCGAGGTACCACTGTAGGTACACCCTAGCAGAAATGGTTCAGTTTCTTTTGAGTGACAATAATAGGTGGTTGGAATACCTCTGGAGGGGCCGGGGCCTCTGTTGATGAGAGCCCTGGTTTGAGAAACATTTCCTCCACTCCCCAACAAAAGCAGGTCTAGCACTGTTTCTATCAATGAGAATGATCCAAAAAAAGCTGTAGACCAACCCTTTGCTCTGTCAAGTCCTGACAGCTCTAAATCCTCCCGTATCAGTTGGGAGGAAGGGAAGCACACAGCAAAGTCATGTACAGGGAGGAGCAGCAGCTGCTGACTCAACAAATTCCCTGCTAAATTATCTTTAAAAAAAAAAACCAAACACCCATATACACATGTTGAAACAGTGCAGTGTGAGTAACAACTTGGCCGAAGCCCAAAGAGTTGTGCTTTGTTCCCACCACTTCCCTTGGTAAGAACTTGTGATTCCTAGTTGCCAGTATACTAGATGGCATTCTGTCTCCAACAGTGGAGGCAGAACTCTCTGCACATGCATAATTTTACTTGCGTGCCGCCTTTCTACGCTTCAAAGCATGCTCAAGGCGGCTTGCAATATGAGAAAGAGACATAACTACAACATAACAAAAGTAGTTGTAAACTTCCCCACCCTTCAAAAAAAATATATGCATGAGTTTTTACAGTAGAAGGAAGAGGTGGAAATGGTTAAGTCGAACTTTGTTTACCAGCGCTCTCGCCCAGCGGTATCGATCTGAGCAATGATGTTCCTGTTGCCAGTTGTGCAAGGCAGATATGAAAGATCATGCAAAGGAAAGTCAGTGTGAAAATAGGGTTGATGGAGACATTAGGTGAAGCCATTAATGCAATGCAAACGGCCTTTATGAATCCCATCCATTCTCATTTCTTTTTGAACCTGGTGTACATCTGCATCAGAGGGAGCTGGCAAGATCTTGAGGTGGTAGAATGAACTATATTCTTTTGGACTTGGGTGATAATGTTTTTTAATGTCCCATCTTTTTCTTTAATTGAAAAAAATTCCCTGGATTATTTTTTTTTAAGCTAGCACATCAGGAAGGAAAAAAACAGCAGCCTTATGCCTGTTGTGCTGATTTTCGACCTGAAAGGATTAAAAAAATATATATTTTTAAGGGAAACATTTCTAAAAGAGTGGCTGGGGAAACCCAGCCAGATGGGCGGAGTATAAATAAATTATTATTATTATTATTATTACAGTCATACCTTGGGTTAAATATGCTTCGAGTTGAGCGCATTCGAGTTACGCTCCTCGGCAACCTGGAAGTAATGGAGCGTGTTACTTCCGTGCTTCGCCACTTGCGCATGCGCAGACGCTCAAAATGATGTTATGCGCATGTGCAGAAGCGGCGAAAAGCGACGCGTTCATGCACAGATGTGCCGTCGCTAGTTACGTTTACCTCTAGATGCGAACGGGGCTCCGGAACGGATCCCGTTCATATCTAGAGGTACCACTGTATTATTATTATTATTATTATTATTATTATTATTATTATTATTAATGTGATTCCAAACCTGCAGTCTGAAGTGGCACAGTCCATTCTACCACTTCAGGGCTTTGCCAACTCATTCTGATTCCTTCGTAGAGCAGTCCATTGCTATACTTGCAGGCATGAGGAATATTCACAGCTTGGGACACAGCAATGTTCTTGCTGCTGCTTTGACAGGCACCACAGCAGAACCACTGCTGGTCAGCGTAGACAATATTGAGACCGATGGGCCAAAGGGAGCTTCATGTGTCCCTGGTCCTGTGACTACCTTGCCATTGACGGCCTTGACTTCCATGAATTTGCCTAATCCCCTTCTAAGGCCACCCAAGTTGGTGGCCATCACTGCCTCCTGTGGGATCGAATGCCATAGCTTTAATGATGAGCTGCGGTACTTCTTCAAGTCATAAATAAAGTCCAGCCAGTCAGCCAGGAAGTGGCATGGAAGTGGAAAGAATCCGCATGCCAATCTGCATGAACTAAAGCACCAGGCATGCCACTGCTGGCTTTCAGCCAAATGCTACCTCTCTTCTCATGCTAATAAATCTTGTGTTTTAAGAAGTGGCTTTTCTTAAGTGTCACAGTCGACTTGCAAATTAAATAAATATGAATGTCTGGAGGCGGTTGGAGGATGGATGGCGGCTAACAGATTGAGGTTGAATCCTGACAAGACAGAAGTACTGTTTTTGGGGGACAGGAGGCAGGCGGGTGTGGAGGACTCCCTGGTCCTGAATGGGGTAACTGTGCCCCCTGAAGGATCAGGTGCGCAGCCTGGGAGTCATTTTGGACTCACAGCTGTCCATGGAAGCGCAGGTCAATTCTGTGTCCAGGGTGGCTGTCTACCAGCTCCACCTGGTACGCAGGCTGAGACCCTACCTGCCCACAGACTGTCTCACCAGAGTGGTGCATGCTCTAGTTCTCTCTCGCTTGGACTACTGTAATGCACTCTATGTGGGGCTACCTTTGAAGGTGACCCGGAAACTACAACTAATCCAGAATGCACCAGCTAGACTGGTGACTGGGAGCGGCCGCTGAGACCATATAACATCTGTCTTGAAAGACCTACACTGGCTCCCAGTACATTTCTGAGCACAATTCAAAGTGTTGGTGCTGACCTTTAAAGCCCTAAATGGCCTCGGCCCACTATATCTGAAGGAGTGTCTCCACCCCCATCGTTCTGCCTGGACACTGAGGTCCAGTGCCAAGGGCCTTCTGGTGATTCCCTCGCTGCGAGAAGCCAAGTTACAGGGAACCAGGCAGAGGGCCTTCTCGGTAGTGGCACCCGCCCTATGGAACGCCCTCCCACCAGATGTCAAAGAGAAAAACAAGTACCAGACTTTCAGAAGATATCTGAAGGCAGCCCTGTTTAGGGAAGCTTTTAATGTTTAATAGGTTATTGTATTTTAATATTCTGTTGGAAGCCGCCCAGAGTGGGTATGTATGTATAAATAAATAAATAAATAAATAAATAATAATCCTGCCTTTCCTCCAAAAAAATCTCAAGGTGGGGTGCATGGTTTTCCCTCCCTCCCTCCCCAGATTTTATCCTCAAACAATCCTGAGGTTAGGCAGATGGGCCCAAAGTTGTCCAAAGAGACCTTCAAGGCTGAATGATGATTTGAACTGTCTGGCACTCCAACCCAGGTAAGGGAAACCTTTGGACTGCCAGACATTTGCTGAACAAACTACAACTCCCCTCACCCCTGGCCATTGGCCATGCTGGCTGGGGCTGATGGGAGTTGTAGTTCAGCAATTTCTCAAGGGCCAAAGGGTCTCCACACCTGTTCTAACCAGGTGCAGAACACCAGATCTTGCAGAATCCCTTCTTTGCGGTATCTTTGTCCTAGCCTACACACGTGGACTGTGTCACCTCAGACTGCAGGTGGGTGATGCAGGTCGCTGCTACACCATACTGTATATTTAAAGCACTGTTACACTACTTGGAAACAGTATACATGGAAATATACTTTGCAAAGGGTGCTGGGAAGTGTAGCTCTGTGAGGTCTGCACACATGACAAACTAAGGTTCCCAGGATTCTTTGTGGGAAGTCATAGTGTTAGTTGTTGAAGAGTGCTTTAAATCTATGGTGTGGATGCTCCCATAATTTTTCAATATTCTCCCATTTTTTAAAAAGAACAACAACAAAAAAACCCTACAGGTAAAAAAGCACACCAAGCAAACATATCAGAACAAACAGTCCCAGCTTTCACCTTGTGCATTTTTCTCCTTGCAGTGAGTTTTTCCACAGGCAAGCATTTAAAATACAAGAAAACAATCCTCCATCTGCAATCTGAATTGGCACAATCCATTCTGCCTTCTCATTTCCACATCACTCTGCTGCACGGGTAGATGCAAGCTTTGAGTAGACACAGTCCTCCATCCTTGCTAGAAGTATTCCAGTTTAATTGCAGGCCAGCCCATCCCAGGCTTTATACTGGACTAACAGGACAGAAGACATTCTGGGGAGGAGAGCTAGGCAAGAGTAGTTTCGCTATATGCACGTGTAGGACTGAGCCACAGCACTGCTTGTGTCCATTGCCCTTTGTAAGAACCAATTTCCTACCTCCTTTCTGCCCTAACAAGGAACTCCAAGGTAGTTTACAAAACAGGAAAGAAAAAGAAAACACAAAAAATCTGTTTAAACCAGACTTCTCCAAGCTGGTGCTGCCCAGATACTTTGGATTACAAAACCATCAGTCTCAGCCAGCACGCCCAATGACCAGGGACAATGGTCCAGAACATCTAGAGGGTGCTGGGTTAGGGAAGGCTGGTTTTAACCTGTAACAGAACACAAAACATTAAAAACCAATAAGGGTGGAGTTAAGACATATATCAGGCTTGTGCAACTTCCTAGAGACTGCAATCTACTCCTGCTATAAAAAAGCTGCCAGTGATCTACCCACTGGATTGACCAAAGTTGTTGGGTTGTTTTTTTTTAGAAAGTTAAAGTTGTTGAGCTTTAGGAGGAAAGTCAAATTTGTTGAGCTTTTTTGTAGAAGTCAAAGTTGTTGAACTTTTTGGGGGGACCTCAAAGTTGTTTTTTTGGGGTGGTGGAAGGGGTTCCGCAATCTACCGTGATCTACCACAGGCACCCCATGATCTACCAGTAGATCACGATCTACCTGTTGGCCATCCCTGACATATATTTTCCCAACATTCGTTCTCCCTCGCCACCTCTCCCTCCTTCTTTTACTCCCTCCCACTCCCATTCACTTTTTGTTGCTGGTGGAAACTGAAAGCTAGTGTGGTGTAGTGGTTAAGGTGCGAGATTAGGACTTGGGAGACCTTCAAATCCCCACTTGGCCAAGAAGCTAGGGTTGCCATATTTCATAAAGTGAAAATTCAGCAAAAAGTCAACATGGGTTGACATATGCTCAAATTTGACTGACAAATCAAGGACATTTTCAGGAAATTCTGGACACATAGCAGCCCTGAAGAGGCTCACAGGGTGATCTTGGGCAGATGATTGCCTCTCAGCCTAAGCTGAGGATATTGAGGAGCGGGAGAGCCCTTCACATCGCCTGGAGCACCTTAGTGGAAAAGGTGGTGTATAAATGTAAGAAACTGGACAATAAGAAATCAACTGCAGGGAAGCAGATTTTGGCTAAATGTTAGGACAGGGCTGAGGAATCTTTGGCCCTCCAGATGCTGCTGAACTACATCATCCCACGCCATTCACCGTTCGGCCTGCAGCTGATGGGAATTGTAGTCCAACAACATTCAGAGGTTCCCCATCCTCGCTGTAGTTGGAAGCTCCCCGCATTTTACTGGGAGTCAGATTAGAAGACCGCCAAGGCCCCAACACTAAAATGTGATGATCTTAAGATATGTATGATCCTTGTGGCAGGGACCGATCTGACTTACCCATGGAACTCTGTCATGTATCCTATGCCAATGGTGACTGGATGGATGGTTAAATAGGCAAATAGATTTATGGGCACTGGTTTAGAAAAAGATAGTGTGATGTACTGCTTTTCACAGAGGGTGCCATCATCTGAAGAGGGTTCCACATTGGGAGGCTGTAATGGGAAGGTGATCTTGGTGGAAGGAATGCGCTTCGAAAAACACACAGCTGGAGATCTTAGCTGAGCATCCCAGCACATTCCTGTTGCCTTCGGCAGACACAGCCCTCTGTTATTTTGCAAATCACTAGGAAATGCAATCACCCAGGGCCCCAACATAGCTGAGAATGTTAAGTGTTTGAAAGGCTGCCTTGTCTTCTGCATTGAGATTTCAAAACAATGAATTCCCCAATAACTTTACTATTCTGGGCACACCCTGATAGCTCTAACATTTTTGTGGATACGTGCCAGAGATTCTGATCCCAAAGCTTGCCAGTCCATGCTAAAGTCTGCAAACTCCACACTGACTTCCTATGGTGTGTTCACTGGTATATCAAGGCAAAAGGTCGCTTTCTTGTAATGAGCACTTGGTTGTGTGATGCAGTGCCCAGCTGAGATCACAGGAAGCTGCCATTGGGATGTGTACACACACAGCAATTTGTTATAAAGCTGCCTTCGTTCTGAGTCAGACCACTGGTGGCATCGCCTGTGCCTTGCGATACAGATCTGTAGAAAGTAAATCAGCAATCCTGCTGCTGGAGTTGGACATAGGGACACAGTCAATTTCTCCACCTGGGTCGCTATTGTCTGCTCTGACTGCCAGGTACTCTCCAAAGTTTCAGGCATGGCTCCATCCCTGTGGTACTGCTGGAAATAATTTAACTAGAGATATGTGGTTTGAATCTGCGAGTTTCTGCAAAGTGTTGTCATGGGTCCTGAGGTGTGGGGAGCTGGCCAGGATAGGACAGAGGAGTGCTTGACAGACGACAACAACAACAACAACAATTTTATTATTTATACCCCGCCCATCTGGCTGTGTTTCCCCAACCATTCTGGGCGGCTCCCAACAGAATATTAAAAACACGGTAAAACCTTAAACATTAAAAACTTCCCTAAACAGGACTGCATTCAGATGTCTTCTAAAAGTCAGAAAATTGTTTATTTCCTTGACTTCTGATGGGAAGGCGTTCCACAGGGCGGGTGCCACTACCGAGAAGGCCCTCTGCCTGGTTCCCTGTAACCTCACTTCTTGCAGTGAGGGAACAGCCAGAAGGCCCTCGGAGCTGGACCTGAGTGTCCGGGCAGAACGATGGGGGTGAAGACGCTCCTTCAGGTATATTGGGCCAAGGTTGTAGTTTCCAAGTCACCTTCAAAGGTAGCCCCACGTAGATGACTCTGGAGAGAGATCCAGTGGGCTGCCACCTCTAGAGGTGTCAGAAACCATGTCCAGTCCTGCCCCTCCAAGGTGTGTGTTGTTACCCTGCCTTCCTCCATCACTCTGGTCATGCAGATGCCAATGCAGGCATGAACAGACAAGGCTGGTCCAGCCTTCTCAGAGAAGTGCTAGGTTGGTTTCCCAGGCTCAGGATGAGAACCACTTGCCATCTTAAGCTGTGCCAGCTCCTTTCCCTTTTTTATAATGGGTTTGTAGGGTTGTTGTTGTTGTTGTTGTTGTTGTTGTTGTTGTTGTTGTTATATCATTGTTTTTGCTTGCATAGCCATACGTAGCACCTGCTGTGCCTTTGAACTGAATTTTGCCTATGTATTGCACTGATCTGAGCATTAAATATTTGGGAAGAAACTGCAACTCAAGTTCTTCGTCTAGTGCAGGGACATCCAACTCCCAATAGACTGCGATCTACTCACAGTATAAAAAAACTGGCAGTGGTTCACCCACTGTCATAAAAAGACTGGCAGTGATCTACCCAAAGTTGTTGAGCCAAAGTTGGATTGAATGATTGATTGATTGATTGATTGATTGATTGTAAGGGGATCGCTGAGGGGCCAGAGATCTACCAGGATCTACCAGGAACATCCCACGATCTACCAGTAGATCGCAATATACCTGTTGGACATGCCTGGTCTAGTGGGAGCCAGGACAAGCATGCACTTGGGCGCTTTGCCACTCTCCATGCATCTCCCTGAGACATGCATACATCCAGAAATTTGTATATGAAAACAAATTAAGAAGTTTGGTTCAGGTAGGTTGGGCTCAAATGACAATAACAGTCTCCTGTTCCAAAACAAGTGTTAATGACTATAGTAAAACTGAGATGACTGTGTGATGGCTGCCTGCCAGGTCAAAACCCATTAATCCACCAAGGCATTTTAAAGTTGATTAGTATTAAGACTGTTCTGCTGGTTTGACCTGTCTCCTTTTGTTCTTCACTATGATAATGTTGTTGTTTTTATTGCTAATTGTATTGTGCTTTGATTGTTTTCGTTTCAGTTTTTGTTCACCGCCCTGGTACCCTTGTGGAGGAAGGGTGGTTTACAAATGTTTTTGCAGCACAACCCTAGACATGTCTACACAGAACTAAGTCCCATTGTGTTCGGTGGGGCTTCTCAGGTGAGTGTATATAGGATTGAGGCCTCAATGCAGAATTAAAATAAATAAATACATCAATAATCAATCACTGCTGTTGTGAATAATAGTTGGATTATCTTAACATACACAGAGCTGTTATCGACTGTACTACTGTACTTGCATTTCATTGCCACTAGATTACATCCTAACCCCCAAACCCCTATAATATATCCTGCCAATTAAGGATTAAAACTTCATGCATCTATCTAGTGAACTGGGCTGCAGTCAAGGAAAGCATAAGCTACAATTAACCTATTATTTGTTATTAAAGCAATGTAAACCCTGCTGTTGTTTTTGTATGTGAAGGCAAACATAATTCTACTTCTACCTATGTTGGCTTCTCTGAAGCACAGTGAATGCTTACGCCAGTGAACACTGCAACAGTCTCCCAACATTTTACTAGTGGTAGTTAGAGAGCTTGACCACCATAGCTCTCTGTTTGTGACATATTTTATGCTGCCGGGTATTTTCTCCAGAGATGGAGCTGACCTAGCAGACTGAACTTTTGGTTATTTATTCTTGTCTTACTCTGTTGATGAAATCTGATTGTTTGAAATGGCTGTACGCTGCTTTGATACGTGGAACTATAGAATTGCAGAGTTGGAAGGGACATCTGGTCCAAGCCCTTGAAATGCAGGAATCTCAGCTAAAGCATCCATGACTGATGGCCATCCAACCTCTGCTTAAAAACTTCCAATGAAGGAGAGTCCACAACCGCCCAAGAGAGACCGTTCGACTGTTGAAGACTGTTGAAAGTTCTTCCTGAGGTTTAGTCAAAATCTCCTTTCTTGTAACTAGGATCCAGTGGTACGGGTCCTACCCTGGTTTGTCGTGCCTAGTTGTTAGCGAGGACAACAAAATACAGTGGTACCTCTGGTTGCGAACAGGATCCATTCCGGAGGCCTGTTCGCAACATGAAAAGAGCGCAACCTGCAGCGGCACGTCTGTGCGATTTGCCACTTCTGCGCATGCGCATGGCATCATTTTGCACTTCTGTGCATGCGCGAGCAGTGAAACCCGGAAGTAACCCTTTCCAGTACTTCTGGGTCGCTGTGGGACGTAACCTGAAAGAACGTAACATGAAGTGGACGTAACATGAGGTATGACTGTAGCCTGTTTTTTTGTTGAAGGGCTGATAAAGGGACGGTGACCTCTGGGCACGTTCTTCAGGTGAACTATTGGCAAGTTGCAAGAATGAATCAGGATTCCATTGACTGGGTTTCCCGTCCAAATCCCCCTCCTTTCCTTCAAAAAGCCTCTGCCCTACCAGGAAAATGCTCTTAACTCACGCTAGAAACAAGTTAGAGATTAAGCAACGCAAGCCAGTGAAGGTGACGCCATCGCCTCTTCTTCTTTACACTATTTAAGTCATACTTTTGACCCTGACGTACTGTACCTTTGCTCCACCACCAGCTCTCATTTTGCAAGGCCTATCATGGCTATAATAAACACTCCAGGGTTAAGATCCTGGCTCAGCCATGAAGCTTACTGGGAGGCCATGGATCAGTCACCATCTCTTGGCCCTCACAGGGTTGTTGTGGACATAAAAGGGAGAAGAGCATATGTCCTGCCATGAGCTCCTTGGAGGAAGGGTAGGATAAAAAAAGCCCCAAAAAGCAGATGAAACATTCAGACAGGTCTCTTCCATCACTAGGAACATCAGATTAAGGTTTCAGAATTAAGGCTTGTTTCACAAGCATAGCTTCTTCAAGCAATTGTTGCATTTATATATATCCAACCTTTTCTTCCATTGTGGAACCCAAGGCAGCATATGTGTGATTTCCACATAGCTATTCATTCCATCCCTGACCAGATCCATCCCAGGTGAGCTAAGTGCCTTTAGACCAGTTGTGGGGAACCTTTGGCTCTCCAAATGTTGTTGAACTACATACAATACATGGCCCATGGCGCTTAGATGCCAGGTTGCAGTAGAAAGATTTGTTCTACATTTTAAATTCTGTGTTGCAGCTGAAGATGAAGCAGCCACGGAGGGGCAATTAATCATAGAAGTTGCCTACCTGTTGTCTAATGTACTGCAGCCCACTTGTTTCCCCCCCTGACATCCTTTTATTTGTGCATTCATGATGATTTATGCTCATGATGCTATTGGGGTGGTCCTGCACACAGTCCTGCTTTCAATACTGTTGGTGCTGCAAAAGTTCTGGGGTGGTCACAATATTTTAAATCAGTGCGTAACCTGTAACTCCTTGCTGAAATCCTGTAACTTTTAATACCGCAAACATTCTGGTTTATTTTTGTCCCGCTTTCATTGTTCTCTATCCCCTCCAGACAGCAATTATGCGGTAGCATTGGGGGAGCGTCATAGAGCAAACTAAAGCAGAATAAATCTGCCACTAATGTACAGTGGTACCTCAGGTTAAGTACTTACTGTATTTTTTGCTCTATAAGACTCACTTTTTCCCTCCTAAAAAATAAGGGGAAATGTGTGTGCGTCTTATGGAGCGAATGCAGGCTGCGCAGCTATCCCAGAAGCCAGAACAGCAAGAGGGATTGCTGCTTTCACTGCGCAGCGATCCCGCTTGCTGTTCTGGCTTCTGAGATTCAGAATATTTTTTTTCTTGTTTTCCTCCTCCGAAAACTAGGTGCGTCTTGTGGTCTGGTGCGTCTTATAGAGCGAAAAATACGGTAATTCGTCCCGGAGGTCCGTACTTAACCTGAAACTGTTCTTAGCCTGAAGCACCACTTTAGCTAATGGGGCCTCCAGCTGCTGCCGTGCCACCGGAGCCCAATTTCTGTTCTCATCCTGAAGCAAAGTTCTTAACCTGAAGCACTATTTCTGGGTTAACGGAGTCTGTGACCTGAAGCGTATGTAACCTGAGGTACCACTGTACTAGTATTGTGTCAGGACAGAACTTTTTGCAGAGCACACATGCAATAAAACGGCAGTCTGGAGGGACCCCAAATCAGCCTTCCCTCAAGTGGTGTCCTCCAGATGTTTTATGTTGAAATCCCATCAGCCCCACCCAGCTTGCCTAATGGTTAGGGCTGCTGGGAGTTGTAGTCTGACAACATTAGGAGGGCACCAGGTAAGGGAAGCTTGGTGTCAATTGTAGACTGATACTTTTCCAGAAACCTATCAGTTTCCAGATTATAACCTAACAGTCCGAGTGAGATCTTGCTAGAGTCCTTAGCACAGGCATCCCCAAACTCGGCCCTCCAGATGTTTTGGGACTACAGCTCCCATCATCCCTGACCACTGGTCTTGTTAGCTAGGTATGGTGGGAGTTGTAGTCCCAAAACATCTGGAGGGCCAAGTTTGGGGGGGCCTGCCTTAGCATATCAGACCACAAGCAGATGGGATATGGGAGATCTGTGATTGAACCTCCCACAATTTCTTTGCATTTTAAAGTAGCTACTGAACAGGTGAAGCCTGTCCAAACAACAGAGAAACTCCATTGAAATATACTCAGAGTCCTGTAGTGATTTCATGCTCTTTATTGCAGCTTGTAAAACAGTGACTGAATTGCCCCCCCCCCCAAAAAAAAACCTCAGGCTTTTATATACATTATTTACACAATGAGTCCCATCTGATTGACTGATTCTGCTTCCCTCCTGGAGCCTGATTGGTCTTTTCCTGCAGGCCAGTCAGTTGTTGCATTCTAGGATCCTAGCAGCCTAATAGGCTGATTAACTTCTTCCTGGAGCCTGATTGGTCTTCTCCTGCAAGCCAATCAGTTGTTGCATTCTAGGATCCTACTTGCTTATTGTTCTAGGATCCAAGGTTAGTACCGAACATCCGCCAATGTGACCAAAGCAAAGAAGTATAAACTTACAATCTTTGCACATATAATGTAGGGAGAGATTTGAGCAAATAATTGGGGTACATTACTAATTGGCCTTCTGAGCATCCCATCAACAGCAGATGCATGGCTAACTGGGATGGAAGAGGTCAAATTAGTCGCAAATAAAACACACACAATAGTACTGTTTCAGGTACCTAAAAGTGCTATATTGGAAAGTAAGAACTGTCCCTGATATGATTAAAAATTGAGTGTGAATTCAGTTCACTACACTGAGGCTTTTTGTGAGAAAAGTGGTGGCTGAGGCATAAGAAGGTAAGAAGAGCTCAGCTGGATCAGATCAAAGATCCATGTAATCCAGGATCTTCTTTCCCACAGCAGCTAATCAGATGCCTCTGGGAAGCCCATAAGTGCACTTGCTCCTGTTCCCCAACAACTGGCCTAGAATGAAGTTCTGCCTCTGAAAATGAAGGTCGCATTTAGCTTTTGTGGGGCATGGCGTGAGATGCACACTGACCTGAGGTGCCCAGCCAACATTCTGTTTCTATTGGTGGGGGTTTCCCTCCAATTCGTGGGAATTTTTTTAGGGATGCCTCAGGAATGGGGTCTTTGCAAATTCCGATGTGAAATGTCCCACTCCACACCTTTGGAGCCAGGGTGAGGATTGAAATTTAGGTTACATGCACACCATAGATTTAAAACAACCTAGTTCCGCTTGAACAGACGTGGCTTCCCACCAAAATATCTTGGGAACTGTGGCTTGCTAAGGATGCTAGGAACTGTAGCTCTGTGAGAGGTAAACTGCATTTCCCAGGAAATCATGACACTTAAAGGGTATAAATGTCATTTAAATGTAAAGGACTCCTGGATGGTTAAGTCCAGTCAAAGGTGACTATGGGGTTGTGGTGCTCATCTCGCTTCAGGCCGAGGAAGGTGGTGTTTGTCCACAGACAGCTTTCTGGGTCATGACTAAACAGCTTCTGGCTCAACAGGACATTGTGATGAATGCCAAAGCGCACAGAAACACCATTTAGGGAAGCTTTTAATGTCTGATGTATTACAGTATTTTAATATTTTTTTGGAAGCTGCCCAGAGTGGCTGGAGAAGCCCAGCCAGATGGGTGGGGTATAAATAAATTATTATTATTATTATTATTATTATTATTATTATTATTATTAATATTATTATTTACCTTCCCGCCACAGCAGTACCTATTTATCTACTTGCATTGGTATGCTTTCAAACTGCTAGGTTGGCAGGAGCAGGGACCAAGTAATGGGAGCTCACCCCGTCAGGTGGATTTGAACCGCCAACCTTCCGATTGGCAAGCCCAAGAGGCTCAATGGTTTAGAGCCACCCACTCCTGCATTTTACAGTGTGGAGAAGGACTTGCTTATCTCCTAGTTTTCACATTCCCTGTATCACTGCCTGGAGGAGCATCACTTCTCTCAAAGTTGTGGCACAGTTCTTGGTGGTTTGAATGCATCAAAGAAAAAGAACACTCGTTTCAATATGTAATTTGAGATAAGATATGCATAAAAAAATGATTCATGCAGAAATGGAACAGGATTGTGGGTGAAATTATTGTGGAAATAAACTGGTTTATCCATCTCTAGACAACGATATAAACAGTGCCCATTCCACAAAAACCTGCCTGTGTGTGTGATTGCTATCGGATCCATGCCCTCAAATGTATCTTCTCTGACATAAACAAACTGCACATGCCAATCATGTATCCAAGTTGTGAAATGGATTACGATTGCAACATTTAAAAAGGTAATCAAAGATTAAAATAGTGGAGGGGTGACCATTGAAGAGTCTCCATGCCTAGGACAACAGAGTGACCAGAGGGGGTGGCCTCAGGGCAAGACTTTGGGGCAGGCACCTGGGGGGTCCACTCAGCAGAATGAGCAGGAAGGCCCCCCTAATAAAACAGGGCTGGCTTAGCACCTCTTCAGGTGAAGTAATACACTTCATTGTCTAACCCTGTGCCTTGCCCATCACTCCTCGCTCCTATCCTTAAATCTAGAGAGTCAAACATTACCTAACAGCACCTCTGGGTATTTGAAGAAGACCATGGTGTAAAAGGGCCTGTCTGAACAGCTTTCCCAAGAAAGCTGCCAATCCTCACCTTCTTGTTTAGGTCCAAAGGTTGAATTCGGCTCTGTCATGCCACAAATATTTCAGGCCTCAGGGAGACAGGCAGGCATCATTACTGGGATGGTGTTGAGCAAAGGCGGCGGTTTGGATCCCTGACAGAAAGTCATACGGACCCTGCAATTACAGTCAAACGCGCCCATCCTGTGAGAAATATTCTTCCCAATCCTGTCTCTCCACAAATCACCTTGAAGAAAAACGGGAAGGGAAGGCCCACGTTCAGCGATTGCACACGTTCTCTCTCATGATAAACGTGTCAGAAAGTGGTTTGACCACACGTGTTTTCATCACGAGTGGGATGAGTTTGATGGCTATTCCAGAAAGTATCCACTTCTGATTTCATTCAAAGGAAACTTCTTTCAGACTCTGTATCGTCACCCGATGGCAGCCTGTCAGGCCAGTTGCCTTGGTGTGGATCAGCGGAAGGGATTCTTAATAAGAACTCTCTGGTACTTTGGGCTCTAGCAGTGTAGACAGGGGTGGCCTGTCCTATTTCACTGCCTGAGGCAAAATGGGAAGGTGCTGTCCTATACATGGTTACTGACGTCTTGGGAAGGTCATGCAAGGCCTCTGTGTAATTTCGGGGCTCTCACAAGATATCGCCTGAACCTGCCACTGCTGCTTCTCTGTAGCCCACCCGCAGGAGCATCCCTTGGATTTCACCACTGGAAACAGCTGTCTCAGTCTGCCTCATGCACAGGCCGGCCCTGCCTCTACCAGACCCTCCAAGTGTCCCTATTCTCCAGGGACGTCCCTGATTTAGAGAAGCCATCCCGGTTTCTGATTTGATCCCGGAATGTCCCACTTTTCCTTAGGATGTCCCTATTTTCATTGGAGAGATGTTGGATGGTAGGGAGTTATCTGACCACCGAGCTGTCTGAAGGCAATCCTGTACAGTGGAACCTCGTGTTACTAGCAGTTTTAGCTTACAAATGGACCTCTGGAACGGATTAAGTTCGTAACCGGAGGTACCACTTTATAGGGAAGGTTTTTTTTTAAATGTTTAATGTTGTTTTATTATGTATTTATATATGTTGGAAGCAGCCCAGAGTGGCTGGGGCAACCCAGTAAGAAGTGTGGAGTATAAATAGTAAACTTATCATTATGGAAACGGACATCCCTATTAATAAAATTTGAGGGTGGTTTGAGGTGGGCAGAGTATACAGTTAAGAACAGCACAGGTGGGAATGCCACAGTTGTGAACCTTTGCCTGTCTTAGAATCATAGAATAGAATCATAGACTCATAGAGTTGGAATAGACCACAAGGGCCATCGAGTCCAACCCCCTGCCAAGCAGGAAACACCATCAGAGCACTCCTGACATATGGTTGTCAAGCCTCTGCTTAAAGACCTCCAAAGAAGGAGACTCCACCACACTCCTTGGCAGCAAATTCCACTGTCGAACAGCTCTTACTGTCAGGAAGTTCTTCCTAATGTTTAGGTAAAGCACAAGAGCATTGCTGGAGCAGAAGTGGAGCTCTAGGTTGGGTGTTTGTGTAATAAGAATTTTAAGGTCTTGGGTATATAATAAATGTTCATAAATGTACCAAGCAAACATGTACATAAATATATAATCCACATGTCTGAAGCAGCACAGGAAGACAGTCCTGAAACCATTTTGACTCCCAAGCTGACCAAATATTTCTATGCAAGGAGGAAGGAGGTGAAAAAAACCCCTTCCTTGTTACTGGCATTTAGTAATCACCATTTCAAATGAATGGGCAGACTACCAGGAAAGGCAATCAGATAAGGCATTATCAAAAAACCTGGCAGACAGGAAAAACAACAACATTCAAATTTCTGTTGTAGACCACCTTTTCTGTGAAGTAAGTATGATGTTTGTGGGGGGTGGTCTTGGGTTACACCCCTTCTGTGATGTATGTATGGAGGGGTGGTCTTGAGCTCCAGGGCAGGGAATTTAAAATGTCTATATAAGGGCAGGCACACCTTTGTTCTGGGTCCTCCTCCATCCTCCTGCGTGTGAGGGGAGCACCCTGTTGCAACTGCTTTAATAAAGATCAGGCTTACTAGCTGCTTTGCTTCTCAATATTCTCTGGTTGGCCTCTGTTATTTTCTCCTACCAATAGGGAGCCCATGTAAGGACTCTATACGGGCTCTTGGATAAGGGGAAAAGGGCAGATTTTGTTTACAACATTTGTCAGCTGCAAAATGAATTCTGCAACACTTTTCTCTGTGAGATTTCTTTTTTTAAAGTACAGTCATACCTCGGGTTGCAAACATGATCCGTGCGGGAGGCACGTTCGCAACCCGCAGTGCCGTGTCTGTGCACGCGCGTGACGCAATTCGGTGATTCTGTGCATGCGTGTGACATCATTTTGTACTTCTGAGCATGCGCGAGCGGCAAAACCCAGAAGTAACCTGTTCCAGTACTTCCAGGTTTGGCGTGGCCCATAACCCAAAAATGTGCAACCCGCAGTGTTCGCAACCTGAGGTATGACTGTATGAGCTAGGAAGGTAGGGTGGGGTGGGGGTGGGGAATTGCATTCAAAGTTTTGTTGACACCGAATAGCTTTCCTCTCTGCTGTGCAAACAGAGGGTTCGTTCAGCAGAGCAGATAGCCAGATTCAAAGGTGGTTTATTGTAGCCTGTGGAAATCAGCAACACATAACCAGCCTGGACAAAAGCAAACTGGTGTGTGTAAGTGTGGACGACTCAAAAGAGTCTGTTTGTCAGTTCCTGTCCCACTGTTGTACTGAGTCATCTGAACAAGATCAGCGTGGGGCTTGGTCAATTATTCTGTGTGTTTAGTGGCAGGTTTTCTCTTACGTACGTAATGTATAGAAGAGAGACCCCCATACCCTCCAACATTTCTCTGATGAAAATAGGGACTTCCTATTCAATAATAATAATAATAATAATAATAATAATAATAATAATAATAATAATATTTATACCCTGTACATCTGACTGAGTTGCCCCAGCCACTGTGGGTGGCTTCCAACATATATGAAAATATAATAAAACACTGAAAACTTCCCTAGACAGGGGTGCCTTCAGATGTCTTCCAAAAGTTGTATAGTTACTTATCTCCTTGGCTCGGGGTTTGCATCACTCCATGCCCTCCCAACATTTCTCTGGTGAAAATAGGGACGTCCCAAGGAAAAGCAGGACATTACAGGATTAAATCAGACTCCGGGACGGCTTCTGTAAATCCAGGGCTGTCTCTGGAAATTAGGGGCACTTGGAGGGTCTGGACCCTTCCTGCAGACTGCGGAATGTTCTCTGCTGCCTATTTTATTAATGCCCTGTCTGCACCATGTATTTATAGAAATATCATGCCACTTTAAAAAGTCATGGCTTCTCCCAAAGAATCCTGGGGAATGTTGTTTGTTAAGGGTGCCAACATTGGCTTGGAGACCCCTGTTCTCTTCCCAGTAGCAGGACTGTGTGGTTTCACCCAGTTGTTGATTGGGTCACAGATAATGGTATCCACATAAGATTGACTGCATGGCTGCCCACCCAAAAGTGGTCTTGCCCTTTTAAAACCAAAAAATAAAATAAAAAATGGAAGTCAGTGATGTCAAGTTTGGCCACACCTCAGAAATCCTGGTGAACCCCAGACCAGGTTCATCCCAAAATCATGATAAGCCAGAGGTTCCAGCTGGTGTGCTATAGCGGAGTAGGATTTGGGAGGCCAGTGTTCAAATCTCCACTCGGCTTTGAAACTCAGAGAGTGACCTTGGGCCAGTCACCGTCTCTGATCTACCTCACAGGGTTGTGGTGAGGATAAACCGAAGGGGAGAACCTTGAGGTCCTCAGAGGAAAGGCAGGAGAGAAATGTAATAAGTCCATAAGCTTCATTGAACTGTCTGCTCCCTTTGATGACGTTTTGTGGAGGCTGATTTGACTCACAGCTGAGAGCTAATTGCAGTTCATTCTGGAAGCTGTGATATGACTGGAAGCAGCGCGATCTATGGACAGATGAACTTCTCCAAAGCAGTGAATCACCTCCAGGAAGCAGCAGCTTCCCCTTTCACCGCTCCAATTCATCTTATTCATTCTCAGGCACCAAAATGTCTTTGACTAGCCCTGCCTGAATCAGCCTCCCGTTATTATGAAACTAAAATTAGATTAAAGCTTCTTGCCTTGTCCTCAGTAGATTGGGTGATCTATTGTTCCAGCTCTTTCACTCTTTCCTGTATTCAATATTCTTCTAATATTGTCGTTAGGATTTATTTGGCGTGGGGTTTTTTGTTTGTTTGTTTGTTTGCATTGTACTGGTCTTTGTTTTTGGCCTTTAGGATGGGAGAAGATAAAAATAAGATGAGCAGAAAATCTTACACGCTAGCTTTTCCCAACCTGGTGCCCTCCAGGTGTTTTGGACTACAACTCCCATCAGCCACTGCCAACATGATTATCATAATTACCAGTCTGTTTCTTTCTTCACGAAAGTGACCAAAAGCCACTTAAAAAAACAGTGAAACACTAAAACCAAGTATAAAGCAACCAATCACAATTTAAAAACAGCTATGCAGTTAAAAGTAGAGACATCACCTTGCCAACAAAGGTCCGTATAGTAAAAGCTATGGTTTTCCCAGTAGTGGAAAGTGTATGGAAGTGAGAGCTGGATCGCCAAAGAATTGATGCTTTTGAATTATGGTGCTGGAGGGGACTCTTGAGAGTCCCATGGACTGCAAGAAGATCAAACCTATCCATTCTGAAGGAAATCAGCCCTGAGTGCTCACTGGAAGGACAGATCCTGAAGCTGAGGCTCCAATACTTTGGCCACCTCATGAGAAGAGAAGACCCCCTGGAAAAGACCCTGATGTTGGGAAAGATGGAGGGCACAAGGAGAAGGGGACGACAGAGGACGAGATGGTTGGACAGTGTTCTCAAAGCTACCAGCATGAGCTTGACCAAACTGCGGGAGGCAGTGGAAGACAGAAGTGCCTGGCGTGCTCTGGTCCGTGGGGTCACAAAGAGTCGGACACAACTAAACGACTGAACAACAACAGCAGCAATAAAGTTAAAAGGCAGCTTTTTACAGGTCATGCCACATTAAAAGAGGTTACAAATACCTGAAACCCTCCAAATTGAGGGCCAGAAGCCCACGGGGAAAGGGAAGGTTTTGCTTCACATTTTAAAATAGATAAAGATGGTGCCTAGTTTGCTTCCCTGGAGAAAGCATTCCATGAGAGGAGAGCCACCACTGGAAAACTCTGTTCTTGTGTTGCCACTTTCCAGAACTTCCATGGAATGGGCACACGGACAAGAGACTCAGAGGACAATTGCATGGTCACCTGGAGTCCAAATCGTCTGGTTTGTATTAGGTTGGCCTATGCTCCTCTACACTGCATCTGATACGCCACATTTGTAAGAAATCAACCCAGTGCCGGATTTACATATAAGCTAAACAAGCTACAACTTAGGGCCCCACTCTCTTGGGGGCCCAATTTTTTTTTTAAAAAACAAAACAAAACTGGATGTACATTTCCAAAATATAAGATAAAAAACACACAAATAAAATAAAACCGACATACAGCAACACTGGCAAATGGCTTTAGATACATATTAGGTCCATAAATTACCATAAAGCATATATTTAACACACAAAAAAGTGACAATTTGTTGACAAAGGACAGCTGTACATATAAAGGGCCCCATTACCTTCAGTAGCTTAGAGCCTCTTCAAACCTAAATCCGGCCCTGGCAGCACCCACATTTTGGAATTCCCTTCAGACTGGTGTCTTCACTGTGTACTTTTTGGAGCCAGCTAAAAACGTTTCTGTTTAGACAAGCTTCTCCAGATATGTAGAATGTTTAAATATATTTTTAGCTTAGCAATGGTGTTATTTTTTTGAATTTTTTAAATAACTGTTTTAAATGGTTTTTACTGATAAGAATAAATATGAATGTTAATAAATAAAAAATATAATATAATTACATCGGTTGGGCATGGGTGGTGGAGATAAGCAGGTGGAATGGCGGTTGCATCCAATGTGTGATTAACCTGGAAAGGGGAGAAGGAAAATCCCAAAAAGAAAATATAAAAGTGGCATACATGTCCACAGCATCCCTGAAAAGACCACCAAGCAAAGCCAATCACATATTTGGCCAATGAAGCCACATGCTGCCTATACACAGAGGGAGCCAATGAACTATTGAGGACAGGACTCTTGATAATAATGAAGACTCTCAGGGTTAAGAACAACCATTCATAGCATATTACAGCAGGGAGGCTGTGTGTCCGTTACATAGGACAGTCCTCTTTTTAAAGGCGTCCTTTATTTAAGGCCAGCTGAAACTTTAAAAACCCCAAGAAGCCAAAGTGGGGGCCTCAAATGTGCCTGTCAGCAGTGAGCACACGGACAGCAGATTCAGCAGGTATGTGGGTCACAATTTCCCCTAGTATAGTGAGATGCATTGGATTTCTATTTAAATCACAGTAATTATTTCTAAATTTATATCTATGCATACAGATTGGCATACTGTATACAACTTCTAGGCAGATCGCTGTCCTCCTTTTTGGCAATGTCTCCTTACCTTGAAGCGCAACTAATTTTACTCTACGTCGTCTCTTTAGCGATGGAGCAAAAAGGACTAGATGAAAGCATGACAAGCGAGCCCTCTTAAAAGCTAGGAAAGGAAACACTCCAGCAAGTCCCAACGAATATATATTAACATGAAGCTGGGTCATTTGATGTTTGCCCGGCTAGGAAATCCACTTCTACTTATGCAAAGTTTAAAACAATATTTGCCTATCCTTTCCAAGGCCTCCCAAAGGGCTTGCAAGAAAGGCGCCGAAATGAATGTATTCATTTATCCAGAAGCACAGAGCGCCTTGCTGGCAGCACCAGGATGGGGGGAAAGGAGTGAAGTGCTTTGTGGCTGCCTCCTTGAGCTGAAATAGGCATTGCTTTAGAGTAGCTGCCAGGCACTTAGAACACAGGAGGTTATGGAAAACCTTTAGAACAATAGCTTCCCCGCTTCATTCTCAGGCAAGAAGGTACACAGTTGAATGTACTATGTACACTACAAACACTTCAGGGGTGGGAAAACTGTTTTTCAGTTGAGGGAGGTATTCCATTGAAGCTAATCTTTTGGGGTCCCACATATTGGCGGTGGGCAGGGCCTAAGTCAAAAGTGGGTGGAGACAGAACTGAAGGTGGGTGGGGCCAACCCCTCTTCGCTCTTTCTGCCACCCCCCCTCTCCTTTTTGGCCACCCCTTCCGTCTGGTTCCCCCTCTTTGCCAACCACATGAAATTAGGCCTGGGGCCTAATTATTATTAAATTTGTATCTTTTCTGTAGGCTGAGAGTTGGTAACTGGCCCAAGGTGACCCAATGAGTTTCATGGCTGAGTGGTATTTTGAACCCTGGTCTCCCAGGTCCTAGTCCGACATTCTAACCAACCACTACACCCCACATTATAGAACCACTGAGCCTCTTGGGCTTGCCAATCAGAAAATCGGCAGTTCGAATCTGTGCAATGGGGTGAACTCCCGTTGCTTTGTTCTAGCTTCTGTCGACCTAGCAGTTTGAAAGCATACCAGTGCAAGTAGATAAATAGGTACCACCATGGCGGGAAGGTAAATGGCATTTCTGTGTGCTCTGGCTTCTGTCACAGTGTTCCGTTGCTCCAGAAGCGGTTTAGTCCTGCTGGCCACACAACCCGGAAAGCTGTCTGTGGACAAACGCTGGCTTCCTTGGCCTGAAAGCGAGATGAGCGCCACAACCCCATAGTTGCCTTTGACTGGACTTAACTATCCAGGGGTCCTTTGCTTTGAAACTCCTTAAGGGGAGTGAAAGGCGGGATATCAAGTCCAAACTCCTCTTCTTCTTCTTCTTCTTCTTCTTCTTCTTCTTCTTCTTCTTCTTCTTCTCCCCCCCTTTTTTTTTTACCTAGAACTGCAAAGAATTCTTCTGCAGATCCATTGGTCTTTAAGACACTGCAATACACCTTTTTTGGTTTGTGTTACAAATCAGGGCCAGTGGAAACTGCGGACTCTATTTTACTAAATATTCTCTTTCTATACTCATATATGCCCACATCTCTGTACAGTGCGTTCAGACTTTCCTTCCTACAGGGATTACTGAGCGAAATCTTGGATGTCTAAAAACAAAATCCAGGCTTACAAGCAACATCTTGAAGGCCTAAAACATACACACACACCCAGATGCATCCCCCAAGCTGTGAAACACACGTTCTTTAAAGAATCAATAAGTGTGTATGCAGATTCCCAGCACATGAATATTTCATGGTTCTCAGTACAAAGACACAGCATAGGTCTGATTATGCTGTTGTTTTAAATAAGCAAACTTAGTTGTTAATGAGACCCCTATGCATATTTAGGGAAGCTGAATAATTTATGAAGAGTCAAGAAAGGCAGGTTGGGTAAAGAAGATGAAGACCAATCAGTTCGGGTGAGATTTTATATCATAATTGAGCATGGGTGCGGAGGGTGAGCAGATCATCCCCTCAGTGCCCAAAACAACCCTTCTAGAAGGCAGGAACATAGGAGGTGGTATTAAACTGAGTGAGGCCATTGGTCCATTTACCTCAGGATTGTCAACGTATTGTCAAATTAAGCTGCAGGCTCCACTCCTGGTGGTGCCCTTCTGTCCATTACTGCAACACGACTGCTTGTGAAGACCGTTGCTCGCTGGGGCCAAAGATTGTGAGCACACTCCTGGCCCAACTGCACTGGCTACTAATGAGTTTCCAGGCCCAATTCAAAGTGCTAGTTTTAATCTATAAAGTCTTAAAACAGCCCAGGACAGCAATACCCCAAGGACCACCTTTCCCCTAATGAACTGACCCGGACCCTGCAATCAATATCTGAGCGCTTCTTAGTGTGTCTCCTCCACAAGAGGTCTAGAGGGCAGCAACACGAGAACAGGGCCTTTTCTGCAGTGGCTCCCCATTTGTGGAATGCTCTCCCTGGGGAGGCTTGCCTGGCACCTTCGTTACATATCTTCAGGCACCCGGCAAAAACATTCCTTTTCTCCCAGGCCAACAATCGATGGCCTTTTAAACTGGGGGTAGGGGGAATTGTTTTTGTTTGTTACTATGATATGTAATATAATTTTTTATATCACATACATATTTTACATTTGTTTTGCAATATGAAAACAAACTGCCTGGTGATCCTCAGCTGAAGGGTGGTATAGAAATTTAATTAATAATCCAAATACGGGACCTGGAACCTTCTGCATGCAAAGCAATTGCCTTTCCCCTTTTCAAATTAAGAAAAAAATGACATGCATGAAACAAGGTTCTAGTAAAATCAGATTGTGTACACACTATACATTTAAACACACGGGTTCCCCCAAAGAATACTGGGAACTGTACTTTATACTTCACACAGTTACAGTCCCTAGTACTTGTTACAATCTACAGTTCCCAGGGCTATCCCAAGACATTTTGGTGCTTGAGGCAAACAAAATGTCACCCCCTCCCTTCCACCAGGGAAGAAGGAGTGAGTGAAGATCTACATCAGGAACAGGGTGGGGTGGGGATAAAGATCTATGTGGGGAACAATGGTGGAAGGAGACCAGCAGCACCCCCCATTCGCTATGGGGGGAGCTGCCAAGGAGGTGGCAAATCCAGACTCCCAAGGAGTGTGTCACAATTTCTGCTAGCACCTTTCCTGACACCTTGGAGGCCAGATCTGCTGCACCTGTGGATCCTGCCGCCTGAGGCAGCCATCTCACCATGCCTCATGGGTGGGCCGGTCCTGGTTCCCAGGATTACTTGGGAGAATATATGGTGCATACACAGCCTCGGACTCAGAGTCCAGTTGAATTAAGGTTGTTGAACTGGAGCCAATTTAGTTCTGTTGGGGGAGTGCAACAGCCTATACAAACTAGCAATGTAACACCCAGAACGATATTTGACAACAAAGGATATTTCATTAAGGTGTGTGTGTGTGTGTGTGTGTGTGTGTGTGTGTGTGTGTTCCACAGCATGTGATCCTCCTATGTGATCCCTGTTAATATTATGTGATGGTAAAGAGCTGCAGTCCTACACACAACTCATTAAGAAGCAAGTCCTATTAGCATCAGAAGGGCTTAACATCTGTGTCAACATGAGAAAGGCTACACTGTAAACAGTGAAGTAGAGGGAAAGATTTATTTCCCATTGGATGAAAGGGCGGTTGTGCATGTTACACTCTCCACAGGGAGGAAGAGGGGGGGGGGAGAGCTTTTCTGTCCTAAATCCATGCATGTATCTAAAACCACAGACCAAGTCAATGGGACATGTGCACAAGCGAGGAAATAACAGATGTTACATGAATTGCAATAGCAGTAAAATATGTAGTCATTTATAGGGAAATTTATAATGTTTGCTGTTTTATTGTGTTTTTAATCTTTTGTTGGGAGCTGCCCAGAGTGGCTGGGGCAACCCAGTCAGATGGGTGGCAAATAATAATAATAATAATAATAATAATAATAATAATAATAATAATAATAATAATAAACAACTAAGGCATCTTGAGGGCTTTTGTTGTGATCTATGCTCAGCTTGTTTTATTGATCAGGGATGGCATCCGACAACATCAGCCAAACTCATCCATTGAAATTAATGGGCTAACCATTACTTTCAATATCTTTACTCTCAGAACTTTAAAGGTAAAGGTAAAGGGACCCCTGACATTAGGTCTAGTCGTGACCGACTCTGGGGTTGTGGCGCTCATCTCGCTTTATTGGCCGAGGGAGCCGGCGTACAGCTTCCGGGTCATGTGGCCAGCATCACTAAGCCACTTCTGGCAAACCAGAGCAGCGCATGGAAACGCCGTTTACTTTCCCACCGGAGCAGTACCTCTTTATCTACTTGCACTTTAACCTGCTTTCGAACTGCTAGGTTGGCAGGAGCAGGGACCGAGCAACAGGAGCTCACCCCGTTGAGGGGATTCGGACCGCCAACCTTCTGATCGGCAAGTCCTAGGCTCTGTGGTTTAACCCACAGCGCCACCCGCGTCCCCCTGAGAACTTTAGGCTGTGATAAAAAAACACACACAACTCTTTTGGGTCAAGCTAAATGTAGCTGTCCACTTTTAAGCTTTGCATGGGGGGGAGGAAAAGTGCAGTATAAACTGGGGAGAAAAACACACAAAACACGGGGCGAGTCGCAAAACAGCCGAAAGGTGTGTTGCGGCAAGGGGGCATGCGTCCCCAGCGATATCTGTATCGATATCTCTTATCTGTGGGAAAAGGGTGATCTCTTGGGATAACTGGCGCCCGCAGATGTCCGAACAAACGTCTGCCAGGAGACAAGAGGCCCTGTTATCTCTGAGGATGCTGGGCTAAGCTTGCAGGCCAAGTGGGACAAACGCTCGTCTGTTCTGTTCCAAGGCGGGTTGGCAGGGAAGGGTGTTAGGTGTCTCTGATGGGCTCAAGATGCAGAAGGAGGGCGGGTGGGGGTGGGGAGACATGGTGTTGTTTCAGAGAGGAGGAATGAAAGACCGGGGACGAAATTGATTTCCATAAATATTTGAGCAAGGCTGAATTATTTATGACCCTTCAGTGATACAATGGAGGTGGCAGCGGCAATGGGGGGTGAATTGGGCAGGGGTGGCGGCTGCGAAGACACCCAGGGGAGACAGCTGAGGATTTTCATCTGGATTTCATTTTTAAATGTTGCTGGTGGTTCTTTATGTTGCCTGGCCCCCATCACTAGCCTGGGCTGGTCCTGGGCATGAATTTACCCCAGCGCAGAGTCAAGGGGACTCTTGCACAGATCTCCCCCTGGAGCCCCCAACACTTCCCCCCCCTCTCTCCTCACCCCCTCTTTTTATCTGTCTTAATCTGCCAGCCGCCTAAGTGAGCGGCAGGCCTTGCCGTTTGATTCCCCGGGAGGACTGTAATTGGAAGCCTTTGTCATTCAGATGAAGGCAAAAGAAAGGAAAGAGGGAGAAAGAAAAGGGAGAAAGGAGACGGAACAAGATCTCTTTGTCTGGGGTGCAGCTTACAGCACATGGCCGAGCGAGATGATGCCCCTGATGATCCGAGCCGCTCCCGTTGCAAGGGAATGGCGAGGGTTTTGCACGCTGCTGCCGAAGAAATCTAGGAAACAAGGTGGAGGGGCTATAACAAAATGTTGCAGTATGGAGTGACCCCTGTTCAGGATTCCAGCCATTCCGCTCTATTGCCCTCAAAAAAGCCCAGCATTTAGCATTCCACCCCCTCCAACATTTCTCCGATGAAAATAGGCACGTTCCTTTCCATAACGATCATTTTACTATTTATACCCTACACATCTGGGCAGCTTCCAACATATATAAAAACATAATAAAACATTAAACTTTTTAAAAAAGAAACTTCCCTATACAATGGTACCCCGGGTTACATACGCTTCAGGTTACAGACTCTGCTAACCAAAGAAATATTACCTCGGGTTAAGAACTTTGCTTCAGGATGAGAACAGAAATTGTGCTCCGGCAGTGCGGCAGCAGGGAGGAGGCCCCACTAGCTAAAGTGGTGCTTCAGGTTAAGAACAGTTTCAGGTTAAGAACAGACCTCCGGAACGAATTAAGTACTTAACCCGAGGTACCACTGTATAGGAGGATTGCCTGGGAGGATTGCCCCCCAGGATTGCCTTCACACAGCTTGGGGGGGGGTCGGATAACTCTATGCCCTCCAACATTTCTCCAATTAAAATAGGGGTATCCTAAGGAAAAGTGAGACATTCTGGGATCAAATCAGAAACTGGGATGGCTTCTCTAAATCAGGGAAAATAGGGACACTTGGAGGGTCTGCCATTCCTTGCCTTCTGAGCATGCTCACTCCTCTCTGGGCTGTTTGAAGCATAGCTGTCAACTTTTCCCTTTTCTTGCGAGGAATCCTATTCGGAATAAGAGAATTTCCCTTAAAAAAAGGGAAAAGTTGACAGCTTTGGTTTGAAGGAGCCCACCCCACATTTCCACCCCACCCCAATGCTTTTTACAAACTTCAGGTTTTCCCCCAGCCTGCAGATACCTGCTTCTCTTGCGGTGATGCTGTTTCGGCTACATAAGCAACTGCACTCAGAACCTGAACATCAGGTGTAGAGAGGGATGGTGACAAAACTATAGGACAGTGCCTTGCACCCGCTGACATTGTCTAGCTCATGTATTGTCTAGTACACACTGAACTGGCAGTGGCTCTCCAAGATTTCTGATAGGTTTCTCGTCCAGCCCTTAGCTGCAGATGCTGGATATTGAACCTGGAGTCTCTATGACTGAGCTATGTCTCTTTCCTTAAAGGTCTTGGTGCCATGGCACCAGAGAGAGGTCACTGAGCGGCACCTCCACCATTTGCATTTTCTGCTAGGGGTGACTGAGCAACAGGCTGCGAAAAAACACATCCTCTGTGGAGCAGACCTTGTCAGTCATTGAAAACCCTGAGAGGAGGCTGAGTCCTGACTCTGCTTACACTGGCCAGCCAGGAGGCTACGCTCACATTGAAAGCATTATGATGCCCCTTTCAACAGTCAAATGCCCTCAAATAATCCTGGGACTGGTAGTTTGTTCAGGGTGCTGAAGCCCCCTTTCCCTTCCCAGAGCTACAATCTGCAGAGCGGTTTAACAGTCAAGCCCGGGATGCGGGTGGCGCTGTGGGTTAAACCACAGAGCCTAGGACTTGCCGATCAGAAGGTCGGCGGTTCGAATCCCTGAGACGGGGTGAGCTCCCGTTGCTCGGTCCCTGCTCCTGCCCACCTAGCAGTTCGAAAGCACGTCAAAGTGCAAGTAGATAAATAGGTACTGCTCCGGTGGGAAGGTAAACGGCATTTCCGTGTGCTGCTCTGGTTCACCAGAAGCGGCTTAGTCATGCTGGCCATATGACCCGGAAGCTGTACTCCGGCTCCCTCGGCCAGTAAAGCGAGATGAGCGCCGCAACCTCAGAGTCGGCCACGACTGGACCTAATGGTCAGGGGCCCCTTTACCTTTTACTTTAACAATCAATCCCTCCTTCTGTGCAAGAGGGGAATCCAGCAGAGAAGGAAGAGGTCTGGGCTAGAAATTTTCTCCCTGCCAGGCCAATTTCTTTACCTGCAGGGAGAAGTTTTTTTAAAAAAAATTAAAATAAGGGGAAACCATCCAATTATGGTCCATTACTAGCGGTTTTGTAGGCAACAGCCTCTTGGGTACAGAAAGCATACCCAAGAGGTGGCAGATTATAATATAAACATGCTGGCTTGAAGTACAGGGGAAGGGAGGGAATAAGTTTACAAGGCGAGATAGCAAAGAATGCATCCTGATGGAGCACATCTCGATAGCATGAGACATGGATGCGTTGCGCAATTTGAGCACAATTGGCATTTGAAAGAGCGTGAAAACAGTTCACGTTGCACAGTTCCTGGTGCTTGGGAAAGGGAGGAGACTTCTGTTACTGAACTGCCATCATCCTTATTTGACCTGTAAGATACAATTACCAGTTACAGACGGGCATCGATGTAGGGAAGGAAAACAAGAGGGAAGCCAGTTGGTGCTGTCAGGGCAGGACTTTGGAGTAGCAGCCAGAGGTTCAAGCACCAGAAAGGGTAGGAGGAACCCCCAGATGCAGCACAGCTGGCTTGTCACATGCTGGTCAGGTGACCACGGCCACATCCACATCCTACTTTTAAAGCACTCTCGTTCCACGTTAACAGTCACAGCTTCCCTCCCAACAAGCCAGGGAACTGCAGTTTGTTATGGAGTTGTCAGGAGACCTCTATTCCACACACCAAGCTACGATTTTCAGAGTCAGTCCTTCCTTCCAGGGAACTATGGGGAATAAGAGTTCTCCTAACAACTCTCAGCACCCTTAACAAATGACAGCTCCCAGAATTCTTTGGGGGAAGCTATGACTGCTGAAAGTGGAATAAGAGTGCTTTTAATGTATGGCACAGATGCGACTCATGTGCCCTGCTCTACAGATGGAAATCCTCTATTGGAATTTCAGTCAGAGAGCAATCCTCTGTTTCTAGTTCTGAGAGGATAAGGGCAATGTTTAGTGGGCTTGGTTTTGTGGCTTGCATAGCTCTGTGCCCAGCAAAAAGCAACAAAAATGAATAAATTATAGAAAATAAGGGCAGGCATGAAGATTTACCATATTTTTCTGTGTATAAGACTATGTTTCCCCCCTTTTTAAGTTTAAAATTGGGGGCGTCTTATACATGGAATGTTTAAAATATTTATTTCTTAATTTTGGGCTCAAAAATAGAGGTTGTCTTATACATGGGGGCATCTTATAGACAGAAAAATACGGTATTTGATTGGCATTATTTATATAGGACATAGAATTCAGCTTTCTTTGGTACACATTTTGTCAATCCTACAGCAAACTTTCTCAGTCTGTGGCCTCTGGTGGTCCATAAAGTCTGGGCAGGTGGTCTGTGTGTCTAGCAACCCTCCTTGTTCAGTTTTCTACATATGCTGAAGACACAACTTTTTACCCTGACCTTTGACACTCGAAACATATATTTTTAAGACCCACCCTATTCTTGTGATTGTCATTTGTGATGTTGTGATGCTCTAGCTGTATGCAAGTAGCCTGTGGAAAGGTTGCAGGACAGTTGAGCATATTTGTTTTTGGCCCTCCATCTGAGTCTTCAAAAGATGGATATCAATGCTGTTTTGACCAGGGCTGTTTTTTTATCAACAAAACAACCAAGCTCTGGTATGGGGCCTCATGCAGTTTGGTGCAGGCTGCTATTTTTCCCTTTTAAAAGTACCAGTCAAAGAGGCCCTTCTCAGCAGCTGGTCCAAAGGCTGTGATTTTCACAATGTTTACGCTGGGTGGGAAGCATATTAAAATATGAGACATGTATGTGCTTTGATTTGCAGAACAAAAATTAAGTTTATTAAATGATCTGCAGAGAACTCCGAAAGGGGTCCGCGAAAAAAGGAAGTTTGCAAACTACTGCTATGGAAGATTAGCCCCAGGGTTTTTGGCTACCCTTGGCGACTTAAAATATACTCTGCCTCCACCTTAGTGCATGCTGAGCAGCGTAACAATAGCTCATTAAGTGATCAGGATTCGACAACATGTTTACCGCAGTGCATAACGTTTTGGGGTGGGGGTGGGGCAATTGACCTTATTAATGGAGCCATTCAATCCTTTCAGATTTATTTCCCAAGGATCAAGCTAATCTTCGCCAAAAAGACCTTATCATTCCCCTCCTTGCAGCTTGCCAGAGCAGCGATAGGATTGTCCTGGAAAGAACAGTTGCAGCCTATTTAATGAATTGCAGAGCCTTCTCAACATCACCACTGCCTCCTTCAATAGAGCCCCCTCTCCAGTGTTGAGATCGGCAGAAGGGAGTTTATTGGTAGTTCCACTGCCCTCAGAAACTCAGGGCAGTCCAGGAAAGGGCCTTCTCTGTGGCAACCCCTAAGTCGTGGAATTCCCTCTTTGCCAGAGGAGCATCTGGCACCATCATATGTTGAAGACACATCTTTTGATCCTGGCTTTTGACACGGGGAGGGGGGGGGCGTACATATTTTAGGGCCCACCCTGTTCTTGAGATTATAATTTGTTTTAAAACGGTTTTTAATATTTGCTTGTTTTTCTAAATATTGTGGCCTGTCCCGAGAGGCAGGTAACAAGTCAAAATAATAAAACTAGGGTGGTCATGTGTCCTGCTTTGTAGGGCTGTCAGGAGACAGTGTCTTGTTTGAAAGGGTCCTCGAGCTGAAGGGCTGTCTGGTCCAAATTTCTTTTTAAAGTTAAAGTGAGATAATCAGGGAGGGCAGGAGGATGGTGTCTGTGGAGTTGCCCAGTTAGCTACACCTGGACAGGAGGCAGAGCAGACACAACAGTTGGTCACTTGTTCACAGTCACCCCTACCATAGTTAGATAGGTCATATTTCTTTTTTATTGTACAGTAATTATTTTTCAATGTGCATCTATACCTGCAAATCACCATAGGGGAATTTGATGCAAATCTGTGTCCTCTTCCTTACTGATGCATTCTTCTTCTTCTTCTTCTTCTTCTTCTTCTTCTTCTTCTTCTTCTTCTTCTTCTTCTTCTTCTTCTTTGATGTGTCCATGGCTGCCTTAGGTGAAATCGTCATGCAAAATCAAAATGGCCAAGTGGCTGAAAAAATAGAAGCTGTTTGCAACCTTCGTGGAAGGCGCAGAGTTCAAGCTAAATCCATGTTATGTTAAATATGTTTGGCATCGAGTGATTCTCAAAACTTTAAATAGTAGCTGTGTCTGTCTGTGACCAGATTGGAACCATGGCGAGGCTTTCTTCATTGTGACACCCCATTAGTTAATTAATTAATTCTTACATATTATATATCAATTTTATAACACTCTCCCTACCCCAAATACAGTCGATTGGTGCCTACTTTATTGTCCTTTCAGCAAAGACCTTTAATTTTCATGAGCTTTTAAGATGCGGTTTTATGCTGTTTTTACAGCGTTGTGGCTTTTAGTTCTATCATTTTAATACTAATACTACTAATAATTTTAAATGATTTAATTATTTATGTAAACCTGCCTGGTGATATGAAGAGAGGTAGATGAATACTAGTAACAAACACACACACACACACACACACACACACACACAAGAGTAGAGACTAGATGCAGTGATATGGTCTTCTCATAGGTTAGTTTGGTTTAAGATCGCTTTGAATCAGCAGAAGTTGGTGCCATCCCATAATATTCTGACTTCCAGTTGAACTGGAATGCTCTGTATGTTGTCAGGAGTGCTGCTCTCGAGAAGTTAAAAAAAGCAGTATTTTCTCAGTTCCCAGACCCGTGAGTTGTTATCCTAAGAAGGTGAGATTAGACTGCTGGTGACATGGAAGGTAAAAATAAACCCCAGACATACCAGTTTGGGAAATGAAGGCATTTGGCACTCACTGGTAATAAAGATTTAAAACAGAAGACAAATATTTTTGGGGAAAATGTGACGATGAATTTGGATGAACGAAGGAAGTAAAGGAAGCCGTCTTATGACTGGTCCACCTCCATCTTGCTCAGATGATTGGAAGATACATGTACAGGTCTCACTACGGTTTTCGCTTTTTAACTTCAAACTGCCTGTGAATTTTGACTGGACCAGGAGATGGGGGGGTGTTTCTGGATTTAAACAATCATTTGAAGCTGCTATTATCAATTTCAGGGGGTGGGGGCTTGTGTTTATAGTTTTTCCAGCCATGAGACCAACAGTTTTCATGGGGTGGTTTTGACCTGGAAAGGCACGGGAAAGGTTAAGTTTATCATCTCTTGGCACCACTGCACCCATCACTGTCAGAGCCTCCTGTTCCTATTTTAATATCCAAAACATATCAGGAGATCTGAACACAGTTCTGCTGTTATCACATGTGATTCCCCCCCCCCCATCCCTAGGTTCAGAACAAATGAACCAGTGTTTCTTTCATTTTGGCCAAATGGTATTCAAACTGCAGTATGTGCAAAGCTTTTAAATTTAGAGAGGGAACTTCTTCCTCCCCCTTAGGGTTTTATCAGTTTGAAGAAGAACTCTGTGCGACTTGACAGCCGACACACACTGCATGCATTTTGTTGTTGTTTTGTCATTTAGTCGTGTCTGACTCTTTGTGACCCCATGGACCAGTGCACTCCAGGCACTCCTGTTTTCCACTGCCTCCCGCAGTTTGGTCAAACTCACGCTGGTAGCTTCGAGAACAGTGTCCAGTCATCTTGTCCTCTGTCGTCCCCTTCTCCTTGTGCCCTCCATCTTTCCCAACATCAGGGTCTTTTCCAGGGAGTCTTCTCTTCTCATGAGGTGGCCAAAGTATTGGAGCCTCAGCTTCACGATCTGTCCTTCCAGTGTGCACTCAGGACTGATGTCCTTAAGAATGGATAGATTTGATCTTCTTGCAGTCCATGGGACTCTCAAGAGTCTCCTCCAGCACCAGAACTCAAAAGCATCGATTCTTCAGCGATCAGCCTTCTTTATGGTCCAGCTCTCACTTCCATACATCACTACTGGGAAAACCATAGCTTTAACTATACGGATCTTTGTCGGCAAGGTGATGCCTCTGCTTTTTAAGATGCTGTCTAGGTTTGTCATTGCTTTTCTCCCAAGAAGCAGGCGTCTTTTAATTTCGTGGAAGAGTATAGAAAGGCAAATGGGAAAAAAAGAGGCTCCCCTTTTCACTTACTCAGTGCTTCTTGCCTGCTGGGACCAACCTGGCTGCAACAAAGCCTTTAATCTGAAAAGCATTTGAGCAGCTCAGTGCAAAACACACAAAACATGCTTGTGTCATCCTGGGTGAATGCATTACAAAGCTCTTCCATAAGGTGTTAAAACTCAGCTGGGCATTTCCTTCCCTGCAGATTATGCAACAGGGTTAAATCTCATTTCAAACTGCCTGCAGTGTGAAGGCGCTGTGAGAGGTTCGTCCTTTTCCCTCTACAATAAAACACAACACAACACACCATGAATTGTGTTACATGTGGCATCTAGCTTCTTGGTCTAGAGCAGGGGTGGGGAAACCTCCTGCCTACGAGCCAAATTAGGCTGTCAAGTGGTGAATACCAGCAAGATGTTCAATTTTGTAGACCTTTTATTATTTTAGGACACTGCTTTGAAGGCTACCCATCTCTATTTCAAAAACATGCACAGATTTTGTCTGAAAGAATGAACTGGAACACAGCAAGGCTAGCTCACCATTGATGTAGCAAGAGAAACGAATGCTACTGGTGGCAAATCTACACTCATAAGTTGCAGAGCCGGCCCTAACATTAGGCAGAGTGACACAAGGCCGATCCGCAACATACATTTAAAGCACATACAACACATATTTAAAGCACATGACTCCCCCTAAAGAATCCCAGCGTTGACTAGGGTGTGGCTGAGGGGAGGTGCCATTTGCCTCATCGCCTCAGGCAGCAAAATGTCTTAGGTTGGCCCGGGCCATGAGATCACACAAACAGTAGGTTGGTTTCCAGAAAGGTCCTTGAGGTGCAAACCGCACCTGTGTAAGCAATGCCGGGAAGGTTGTTTTGATGACGAGTCCTTGAACAACAAGTTTTGCACGGGCTAATCATTACCCTGGTGAAATGTATTGGAAGCTGACTACTATTGCACAGGCAATAGGGCACTCCCCCAGCCAAAGAGCTGTCCAGTCCAAGGGTCTACTTTAAAGATAAAGAACCCTAGGAAAGGAAGAGCAGCAGGGGCCTTGAAGCTGCCCATATACTGCAGCTGGTACTTGAATAGCAGATTGAGCAGCCACCCAGGAAACCTGCTCACAGTCTTTCCCACCATGGTGAAATGCGTTGCATATAAATCTAAGTTGTTGTAATTATGGATACTCTTTGTTTTGGAGATTTTGGAAATTTACAGCAACCTGCATTGCGGGGTGGGAAGTAAGATTGCATGAACATAGTGATAGTAACAGCTTCCCTAATGCAGGGCTTCCCAAACAGAGGTCCAGTGGTCTGTGACTTCTTCCCATTCAACCGTCCTGATTTAAGCGGGACATTCCAGAATTACAGAAGCCACCTGGCTTCTGAAAAGATCCCAGAATGCTCCATTTTTTGGTCCAGCACTGTGGGGCGAGTTAGCTGGCCACCGAGAGAGCGCGGGACAAAACAAACAAACAAATAAACACAAAAACAAACAAGCGTCCTGATTTGGATCACGCAGATGTTTGAGTGTATGTGAGCTTCATTCAGCTGGTCCATGGCATGTCAAAGTCTAATGATACTCGGTCTCTCTCCATGTTCCTTGGCCTTATTCTGTGGGTCGACACCACCCAATCTGCTCCTCCAGATAGATATGGTTTCTGTGCCAGCAAATAGGTTGGAGGTTCAGATGTCATTGTGTTAAAAAAACAAACACCTACCCCATCTTCTGGAATGGCACGACTCAGGTCTCTACAGAATTCAAGGAGATAGTATGAATAAAGATCCTATAAGATGTTAGCTGAGGCATTCAACCAACCATTTGGTGGTATCAGGAGAGCTAACATGGGCACCAGTTTATGGGTGCCCAATGCATGTGACGTCATGATGTCATGTTGCAACATGTCATCATGACGTCACACGTGCCTCTCCGGCCTTGGAACCTGACTTCCAGTGCCAACAGAAGTCAGGTCCCGAGGTCTCGCAAGGCCTCAGACAGCGTCTCCAAGGCCTTGTGAGGCCTCAGACGTGACTTCTGGTGCTTTGTGAGGCACCAGAAGTTGCATTGGGGCTCCTGCGGTGTGGGTGCTAAGCACCCACCACAAAAATTTTGTGGGTGCTCAGGCACCCAGAGCCCCCTATAGTTGGCACCACTGGGTGGTATGTTGTTTCTTTCCTGATCTTTTTATCCCATCTCTCCTTTGGATGGTTTCGTACTGCAAGACTTGAGCTTTGATGCCAGTTATAATAAACGGGTGCGTCTTGCCGGTATTTTAAGCAAAATGGCCTGATGCTGGCGTGTAAGTGACCCCTGGATATATTAACTCACTACTCAGCAGCACAGTCCTGAGATTATTAGCAGGCCTAGCTGTAGTTATAATCAACAATGGCACATTGAGTTCAGCAGGGAGGCCATCCAGAGGGCAGTGCCAGGGATTATGTGGTGCCTTGGCAAGACTCAGGCTCAAGGCCCTATGCCAGACAACAGGCTATTCCTCCTGCAAACTGTAGTGGCTGAATTTTGCAGGTGTATTTAGTCATCCCATTCCTTCAAACAAGGTCCCAATGCCTTCTTTGTTAATTACAGTTTTGCCTTACCTGCTATAAGCTAATCATATTTCTGGAAGAGGAAGAAAAGCCTCTGGAGAAAGGGAGATATTAAGCAAAAGGTTGCAAAGCCAACTTTTTAATATAACATGATCAGACTGATTAAAGCAGGGAGGGGGTGGGAGGCAATCTGGCACTTTTAAATCCTTTTGATTTCGGGGGGGGGGGGGGGAGTTAAGTATAGGCAGGTGTCCTCTTGCTAAATCCAACCCTATGCCCCTCCCCAAAGTGTTGTGCTTTAATTTTCCCCATGGGCTGAATGGCAGCTGTTCACTGACTTTTATACAAGAGAAAGGAAACGGATGTACTCAGGGACACCAGAGGGGTAAGAGAGAAACCTACATTTTTTTCTTGGACACCCCCGTCTCCTGGGTACCACAGATTTTGTCCAACAGTCGGGCCCACTGCAAGATCTTTGCTCTGTGCTATAGGACTCAGGCTGCGTACTTGCAGCATTGTATTCCAGAACAGTGGCGTAGCATGGTTTGCCAGTGCCCGGGGTGTGTGCAAGCTCCGGGGGACGGGACGCAGAGGATGAATGGAGCCTCCCATGCCAGCTCAGCCCTTGCCATTGATGGAGTGACACCAGCCCAAGCCACTTTGCAAGGCTGGGATCATCCTAGCCTTGCAAAGTGATGCAGGGCTCGCAGTGTGGCGTGAGCAGCACTTCCCCCCCTCCAATGCTCCCGGGTGCTTGCCCTGGCAGCCCTCCATGCTACACCTCTGTTCCAGAATCAATGGAGACCACACACTTGTTTTTTCTACATGTTCTGCACACAATATGTTGCCTCTTTTTTGCCCCTGAAAAACACTTATTCGGAAATGGGTTTCATCCTGAAAACAAAAGCTCATTGCAAATTGATTTTTGCATTACTCTGCAGTGTGTCCACTTGAAAAAATGGATGGAAACAGTTGTAGGTAGTCCCAGCAGTGTGTTTGTGTGTGTGTATCCATACCTGTCCAACAGTGTTGTGGGTGATCGTATACCAATATCACATTCACCACTTCCTTCTTCCCTCAACTGGGGCATGTGCAGGGATGAAGATATGTGGATAATACAGTGCATCTACCCTCTGGGATTTGAACCACTAAGCAGCATTATAATTCCTACTGATAAAAAGGATTCTCCATCTCTAATCAATGGAAGGGTTTTCAAATGCATCTCAAGTAACCATACCTACTTTGTGAATCTTATATGACTTTTGTTGTTATTGTGCAGTTTAGATTTTTCTTAGTTGTTTTGTTAAGTGTTGTATAGATCGTATTTTTTTTTACTGTTTATTTGTTAATTATTCCATATGATGCTATATTTGTGATGTTCTGTTATGTTCTTGTTATTTATTGTATGTAAACCGCTTTGTGATTTATGTGGATGAAAAGCAGCATAGAATTAATACAATACAATACAATACAATACAATACAATACAATACAATACAATACAATACAATACAATACAATGCAATATGGCAGTGGGAGATGGGTTGGGGGACTAGGTATTGTTCTATCCAGCAAGACACTTCTTAGATTATTGTGTATGAGGGGGAGGTGTATGTCCTATTCTTTAGGCTAAATTTCCCATTATGTGCGCATATTTTCCATTTCATGATATGAAACCACTTAGCGTGATTATACATTTTGTTCAGTAACTGGACCCAATTTCAAGCCATTTCTCCATGTTTCTCCACATAATGCAATTCTTACAAATTGCAGCACCTTGACAGAGGTTTATGTCTATTTTCTGAAAAGGAGACCCCCATCTCTCCACTTAATGCAGCTGATTTGAAAAGGTTACTCAGGAAATATACACCAACCCTGTGAGATTACTTGTTCTGAGAGGTGGTGATGGATGCAAGGTCACCCAGTAGAGATTTGAACCCAGGTCTCTCCAATTCTAGTCTTTGGTGTAAGCTGGGGAGGTTAGACGATGTCAAAGCAAGTTTCATCCAGTACTTTCCAGGGCATTTCCCCAGTCCAATCTTTTGGGAAGAAGCAAGTTTGTTGCCCCAGATCTTCCGGTCAACTATAATTGCGCAACCTGAATTTGCCAGTATGCGATTGCATCACACCCCAGCGTAGTGGCAGTCTGGAAGTGAAGTGAGGCTAAACCAAGTTATTACCGACCAAGTTCTCATAGGACGGGAAAGCCTGCTACGTTCTGTAAACAGAATAAAGTTCACAAAGCCCACTGCTCCCTGGGAAAAGGAACAAGGCAATAGGAAGCAAAATGTGGAACAAGGCAAAAGAGATCTTCTAGTGTGTACACAGCACCAGGGAAGGGTGTTTATGAAACTGATGCTTATAGTTGTTTGTGCCTAAATCAAGTTGTTTATACACTGGGACCCTTTTGTGCTGGTCTGGGCACCCACATACACATCTCCCCCCACCCCCCAAAAAGAGGGCATTGATTTGAATAAATTTTTGTATATGCTTATTTATACAGATAGGTATGCATTTAGAGAGAATTATGATATTATCCAACCCCAGGGCATCTCACCACAGTGAGGAAGACTGTGACAAGAGGATTTTCCCTTCTTAGGGTTCTTCAGCCTGACTTGACTGGGCAGCCCTTCAGATAGAGGACTGTCCTGCATAAAATGGGATATAGGCCCAAAGGCAGGAGGTTTACATTCAAAATATAGGCCTGTGAAATCCCCCACCCCCCATATTTAAGTACTAGTTGTGAAAACGGCCTCTGAGATACCCCTTTCCATCTCCTGCCTTGGGAAAAGAAAAGGCTGCACAAATCTTGAGTGAAGATGGTTGGGTGGTGTCTTGTATACCTCCTTCCAACAACTCCTACAGCCAAGCTGGTGTATTGCTCTGCTTTCCTTTGGACCACATCAGTGAGGTCTTGTCATCTGGGCAGCTCAGGACCTCCAGACGCACTGCCTAGGCTTTCACCCCAAAGAGCTCACTTTGTTGCTACTAACACAGGAAAAGCAATGTGTGAGGCAGCAGTTATGAGTTCCCGGTCTCTGCAGCCACAGCGGGCGCTGTGATTCTCCAGCAGTTTGACTTTGCCCTCCAGAAGCTCACTCCAATGTCTCTTGAGAGACAGACGGCTAACCAACAAAGACATCCCTTTCAAGAAGCCTTTTAAAGAGTGGGAGTAAAAGAAGGAGACAATGGGAACCTTGTTGGCCAATTGCCCCTCTGATTTCTAGGATGGCTTTTCAGTCCAAGGTGCTGGCTTTGAGCCTTAATGCCCGTAATAATTTGGTGTCAGGATACTGGAAAGATCACCTTCTTTCACATATACGTACCCTGAGACCCTCTTCAGAGGCCCTGCTCTGGGAACCCCTGCCAATCAAAATGAGATGGGTGGAGATCAGTTGGAAGTGGCACCATGGCTATGAGAGGCCCTTCCCAGACAGACTCGCTGATTGTAATGCCAGCTTCCGGGCCTTTAACAAATCTGTGGCCTTAGTGTTTTGAGCCACAGACGACGGTAATATAGCAATAATATTTCAGTTGCAGTTCTCAGGGTGGTATACAAAAAGTGCAGTAAAATACAATGTAAAACCCACAACAAAATTATCCAACTCAGAACTTGGTTACTAAATAGCAGCAAAACAGGAAAATAGCCTGTGTACTTTTAGTAATGTGGTAAAATTGGCTTTATTTTTTCTCTCCGGTGAGTTTCGCTCTACCGCCTCCCATGCTGACATTTATTTTTGTCGTGCAATTTGGTTTTGTTTGTTTGTTTGTTTGAAACAAAACGGTATCATATTTTTATTACTTGAAGTTGTGAGCCACTCAAGAGACTAACCGTGTCGTCGGGCGGCCTGGAGAGATTCTGCAAGCAAATACGTAAATAGAGAAATAAAAGCTAAGGAGGAAACAGGTGGGTTGGCGGGGATTCCCCGCTAATGAAAAGTCACATTATTACACAATCAGCCTCCTGTACAAAGTCCAGTATTGTTGGCCTCAGCAGTTTAGCATCTCCCGTCTGCTAGAGCCCTGGGGGTGTAACTCTGCGCAAGAGAGAGGGGGGTGGGTAGCAGAGGGGGACGCTTCAGATATGAACTGCATCTCTATCCGAAACATTTTTTTTATTTTAAAAAATCCTATTTTTTAATCCTTTCTTTTCATAGGCATACATGGAATAACATCAAACATTAGAATGTATATATCCCAATGTACAATTTTCCCAGTTATTTTTTGTGTCGTTACTGTAAGCTGTAAAATATAGCATCTGTGGTTATCAAGAAGCTGCTGTGAGTCAGTGGTGGTCCTTTTATGCCTTGTTTTCTTTGCTATTGTTATTATTATTGTTATTATTTATTTATAAAAAAATATTCATGTGTCACAAAAAGAAAAAGAAAAAAATCAAAGCGGTTTATATACCTAAAACATATAATAAAGATCATATTAAAAAAAAGGTAAAAGCAGACGTCAGTGGAAAAATGTATTCGTAATTGCCTGCGAAGGCCTGGCTGAAACAGAAACAGAAGCTTTCAGCGAGTGTTTAAAAGTTGAAACAGAAGATATACTGAAGATATACTATTTGTCTACAAAGTCATCTTTGCTTGTTTGTTTTCGGGTCCCTCTTAACTGTTTTGCTAACTTTTTTCTGATCGTGACATGTTTCAAGCAAAAACTTATTTTTTAAAAAATCCTCTGGGCTGGGGAAAATGTTTGGAATAAGAACTCCCCCCCCCCGTTTTCTCCTCCCCCATGTTCCCCTTGAAAGGGCTGCAGAGGAGCAGACAGAATTCAATGGCTGAACTGTCTGCTTGCCATGTGCTTGCTCCATCTCTAATGTTAAAGAGAGGTCTGTCTGTGAGACATGAGACCCCCAGCAGGGAGACAGATGGCATTTTACTGCCTGGCTGGAAGTCAGATTTCTTTTCTGTTTTGTTCCTTTTCTTTTTCTAGAAGACTGTTAGCAAGCAATTGGGGGTTGTTGTTGTTTTGACCTGCTACCCAATGAGAGCAAAACCAACCCCTTACCTGGTCACCTGTGGTGACTGAAAGCATCGTCCAGGTGAGCAACAAAGGTGAATTAGAAAAGAGATAGCTATCTACTCTTACAGACCCTCCAAGTGTCCCTATTTCCCAGGGACGTCCCTGATTTAGAGATGCTGTCCTGATTTCTCATTTCATCCTGGAGACAGTGGCGTAGCGTGGGGGGTGCAGGGGGGCCGGTCACACCAGGCGCAACATCTGGGGGTTAGGGTTGGGGGTGCAAATTCACAGGTTAGGGGGGCGCAAATCCACGGGTTAGGGGGCGCAAATTACTTGCCTTGCCCCGGGTGCTGACAACCCACGCTACGCCACTGCCTGGAGATCCCTATTTTCACTGGAGAAATATTGGAGGGTATGGTAGGATGTCCCTATTTTCTTTGGAGAAATGTTGAAGGATATGGAGTTATCTAACCCCCAACCCCTTGAGCCATTTGAAGGCAACCCTGTAAAGTGGTACCTCGGGTTACATACGCTTCAGGTTACAGACTCCACTAACCCAGAAATAGTACCTCAGGTTAAGAACTTTGCTCCAGGATGAGAATAGAAATCGTGCTCTGGCGGCGCAGTGGCAGCAGGAGGCCCCATTAGCTAAAGTGGTGCTTCAGGTTAAGAACAGTTTCAGGTTAAGAACAGACCTCCGGAACGAATTAAGTACAGGTACTTAACCCAAGGTACCACTGTATAGGGAAGTTTTTTAAATATTTAATGTTTTATTATGTTTTCATATATATTGGAAGCTGCCCAGAGTGGCTGGAGAAACCCAGTAAGATGTGTGGGACGTCCCTATTTTCATTGGAGAAATGTTGGAAGCTATGTTCTTAACCTTCCCTCCAGGCTGCGGATGTGCCACAAATTATTAAGAAGTAGCTGGGCTGCTGCAGAATCAGGCCATGATCTCTCCTTTAATGAAAGCTGCCTTGAACAAGAAACATTGCATGGCCTTTTGCTGCAACCAGACAGGACTTGGCTACAAATAGGGCAACGAGCTGAAATCGATCAGGGATGGTTCACAGGGAAGAAGAGAACCAAGTTCTGTACAGAGAGCTAATATAGCTAAGTACCTGAGTGAACCACAATCCAGGAAGTCACTGAATCTTGCCTCTGCCAATTTAACTGAGTAGGTGACCTTTGGCAAGCTGCAAGCTTTCAGCCTCAGTCCATCTATCTGTAATATGGGGATAAGGGGTACATAAGAAGCACCCTGCCAACTCAGGACAGAAATCCAGCATCCTGTTTCCACAGTGGCCAGCCATCTGCTCCAGACACTGCTAACCTTTTTGGCTGGCCAAAAACCCTCCACAGCTCTGCTTCCCTCAGTGAGTCTGCCTCCTCACTATCATTGCCACCAACCAAGGCCAGATTAAGGGCTCACCCATCTTGTCGTTTAATATAGATCTCCTACATCTCCATTAATTCTCCGTTGTCCACATGATGTTCTCCAAATCACTGTCTTCCCCCACCCAAATCTTGATTTTCCTCACATCAGGGATACTCTGAAAAGTAGAGGGTGAGCCCTAAGAGGCCATAAACCGCGTCTCAGAGACACCATAATATTCTGGGGGTGGGGAAATGCATATCATTTTAACAGAAAGGCCAATGAAAACAGAAATAACAAACTCTTATATTTGCATATATCCCGGTACATAGGCAAGGATGCAACTAAAGCAATCCAACAATCTAACCAAAATGTGTATCTTGGAATAAGTCTATTTGCCAAGGAAATGCCTTTAAATGAAAACACCTTATGATTTCTTACTTATTTCTTACTTATGAAAACTGTTTGTGTACAGCGAAACAGGGGAAGTTGCACAATTTAGCAGTTACTAAACGGAAGAGTCAACTTGCCCGCCACTAGTGCTGTTTGACAGCTTAGTTATATAAATGAGTGATATGTAATTTCGATAGAAATTATAGCTATTGCTGCACAGGTATGAAAAATGATGCTTTAGCCATTAAGTGTATCCGTATGATAATGTCTGTTTCTGGGTCTGTTTCCCTGCCTCCCCTACTCTTTTAAAAATCAATCTATCGGCATTTAATTACTTTTAATTATGATCTTTTCTCTGTTTATAGCTTTTTCTGTTTTATCTGGAGGGTTTTGTATTTTTATTTGTAACCACCTTGAGTCCTTGTCTGGGAAAAAGGCAGGATGATGATGATGATGATGATAATAATAATAATAATAATAATAATAATAATAATAATAAACCTCAGCAACTGATATTCAGAGGCTTTCTGTCACTGATCTATTTGGGCATTGCCTTATCCTCCCATGAATTTGTATTTTAAAGCCGTCTAAAGCCAGTGGCCATCGCTGCATTTTGCAGCAGGAAATCCCGTTAAGTTAATTATGCTCTGGCGAAGAAGATGGCCTGCCGGGTTCTTCCCAGCCCTAACTCTCTATGATTCTGCAACTTCCATCAGGTTGACAGTCGAGCAAGAATTTCAACTCGGCTATCCCACCTCTTAGCTCCTTCAACAATCTATCCAGCAGCTACTCTCTTCTGAACAATTAATCCAATATTCAGTGCTTTTTTTCTGGGGAGATGCAGGGGTATGCATACCCCTAAACATTTTGTGAACCTAAGTTTGGCCTCATTGAGGGGCAGTATTTCAATATGAGCAGGAAAATGAGAGTACCTCTAAACATTTTTTTAAAGAAAAAAAAGACTGCCAATATTGATTCTAAATCTGCTGACTCTAGGTTTGTTCATGGCGTGTGGGGCTTACCAGAATACTGATGAGAGTGAAACACACTATCTACACCCACCCACCCACCCACCCACCCACCCCCTGCTTTTACTGTGGCTACTACAACCCAATCTTGACTTGGGGCTAGTCTGAGTGGCACTTGATTCCTTTAATCTGAGTTACCAACATTTTCCGACACATAAACTCTCACCAGATGTTCTTCCATAGAGGCTGATTCTGAGTTCAGATGGTAGCTCCTACCCTGCCTATATCTCACTTCGTCTTCCCACAGATGGCTGCCAGAGTCAAAGCTATGGTCACCACAGAATTATAGAATCACAGAACTGTAGAGGTGAAAGGGTTCCCGAGGGTCATCTAGTCCAAGCCCCTGCAACACAGGAATCTCAGCTTGTGCATTCTTAGGCTGCATATGCACCATACATTTAAAGCATATGACTTCCCCCAGAGGCTCATGGGAGCTGTAGTTCATTAAGGGGGCTGGGAATTCTGGGAAAGTCATGAGTAAGAATGACCTGATGCAAGGTTCTAGTACTGTAGTTCCAAGGGGCAAGGCAAACACTATTAAGCCACTTTAAGTCTACTTTGCACACGGCACCGACTTCCCTGACACCTCACCCCTCCTGGTAAGCAGCAGTGACTACCCCTGCCAGAAAGCCAGGACCTTCTGCACTAGCTGTTCTTGCCGATTTCATATATGTACAATGGGAATATCTGTAGGGCCACTGCACAGAGTTGTTAAAGAAGAAAATAAAATACAAAATAAAATAATAAAAACCAGAGGGTGCTCCAGATAGGAGGGCTGCCCTTCTGGAATTGCTTATCCCAACCTAACCGCTATGCAGCTGACCCTAATGCAGGAAGCAGATTTAGAAGCTCCATCCATTGGCACATACTGCAGGAAACGCCCCTTCATGGGCTAATTCCAGAGCAAAGGTGTACTGTATTGGAATCTGAGCAGAGCCACAAAAACATACTCTGGACTTTGCTCTCTCTGGCTGCTTAAAAAAGAACAATAATGGTACAAGTTAAACAAATAATGTTGTTCTTCTTGTCCATGCTCATGGCTTAGATCCTTTCGGATGGCCCTTGCAAGCACGTCCCAGGAGGCTGTGACCCACAGCTGTGTTTTTCAAACAGCTGCGTGGCAGGCAGCAATCCAACAGGGGAATCCAATTCCAAGAGAGAAAGAGGCAGTAATCAGGAAGCCTCCATCTTTCACACGAGAGCCCTTCAGAGATGTGAAGGTATAGCTTTAGACACTTCTGTCGTGTCTCCAACTCTCATCCTCCTCCCCTAAACTTAAAAATCCCCAAACGTTACAACCTTTCATTATAGCCTAATTACTCCAGCTCCTTTGTAAGGGATTATTTCATATGGCTCTTCTATTGACTCTGATGCTCAGCCTCTCAGGGGCCTGGATATCATGGGCAGCCTTTGAGGACAGGGAATCAGATTTGCCTCTGTTGTTGAAAAACAACAACAGCCAGCCCCTTCCTTCAGCCCTGCTTTCTGCCTCTCCCAAATCTCTTCGGTTCACAATTACCATATCTCTTTGTTTGGAGCCACACTTCTGTCTGTCTGCCTGAGCAGCTGAGGCAGGATCCATGTGTTGTCCCTATTCAGGCTCTTAGTCTGGGCTTGCTTTGTGCCTCTTGAAAAGAATGCCAGCGTCGTTTGCATAAAAATGTGCTTAAAACCGATAATGTGCCCTGCGCATGGTGTGTGTGCGTGTGTGCATGTGTGAGAGAGGGCCGGCTGGGCAGGGGGTAAGGAGGGCCTTCCTTTGCACTCATTAATCAGGGACAGAGTAGCAGGTGCCTGCTCTGACAGCAGCGGGCTCTGACTTCCTGGCTTCTCCGCATTCAGAAACAAAAAAACGACAGCCAGCCGACAGCCCTGGTGCCTGGACTTGCTCTTGGAGCAGAGATTTGATGTCCTAATCTGTGAATTCCAGGGTTTGCTCCCAAGAGGATGATGGTTCGTGCAGCACCATCCGTGCACAGAGCACCCACAGAACCCTAGAATTGTAGGGACACCCAGGGTCATCTAGTCCAGCCCTGCAATTAAGGAATGACTTGGAGAGGCAGGTCTTTGAGGAGGTCACCATCTGAAGTGGGCAATTCAAATAACAGGTGGAGTAGACATGGGCAGGAAAGGAAGAAATTGAGCAAGCATACTCTACTTACAGGGCCGCGGGTGGCGCTGTGGTCTAAACCACAGAGCCTAGGACTTGCCGATCAGAAGGTCGGCGGTTCGAATCCCCACGATGGGGTGAGCTCCCGTTGCTCGGTCCCTGCTCCTGCCAACCTAGCAGTTCGAAAGCACGTCCAAGTGCAAGTAGATAAATAGGTACCACTCCGGCGGGAAGGTAAACGGTGTTTCTGTGCACTGCCCTGGTTTCGCCAGAAGCGGCTTAGTCATGCTGGCCACATGATCCGGAAGCTGTATGCCAGCTCCCTCGGCCAGTAAAGCAAGATGAGTGCTGCAACCCCAGAGTTGTTCACAACTGGACCTAACGGTCAGGGTCCCTTTACCTTTACTCCACTTACATGTAGTGGTGGTGGGTGGGGAGGCACGACATTTGACAATGAGCGACACCCAGGGGAGTTGTCTCCCACATTTAGTCAAACATAGAGTAGATCCATTGAAAGGACTAACTTGGTTCCATTGATTTCAATCTGTTTACTCTGAGTGGACCTCAGCTGGGCCTTCTGCAACCCAACAGGGTTCAGAGGCAAGGCCAACCATTTATCAACAATTCCAGAACTGGCAATCAGTAGACGCTGTTGCTTGAGCTGCCACGAGGGTTTGTCGGGCTGGAACTGACCCATGGGAGGGATTTCTTGGTAGGAGCCCCCCATTTGTGGAATACCCTCTCGGGTGAAGTGTGCATGTCCCCCTCTTTATTGGCTTTCAGGAGGAATTTAAAAACCTACCAATCTTTACCCAAACGTTCTCCTTGCCACTCATTTCCATCCCCTCACCCTGTTTTTCTGTCTACTCCACTCCAAGAGTCACGCAGCATCTCATGACTGCTGAGCAAGCTCACTGGGATGTTTTGGGGGCCCTCCCCCTTGAGTTCAAATATTAATATAATTTTATTTGATTCTAGAACAAATCAGCTTCACTGTTATAAAATCTCCTTTTATAACCACTCCTGAGAGCCAGTGTGGTGTAGTGGTTAAGAGCGGTAGTCTCGTAATCTGGGGAACCGGGTTCGCGTCACCGCTGCTCCACATGCAGCTGCTGGGTGACCTTGGGCCAGTCACACTTCTTTGAAGTCTCTCAGCCCCACTCACCTCACAGGGTGTTTGTTGTGGGGGAGGAAGGGAAAGGAGATTAGCCGCTTTGAGACTCCTTAAAGGGAGTGAAAGGCAGGATATCAAATCCAAACTCTTCTTCTTCTTCCTTCCAAACTCTCTTAGGGGTTTTCCCCTAAATATTTTTTTTGTACTTCTGCAAGTGTTGGGGTTTCCCAGAACATGCTGATACCTTCTTCCTGTGTACAGTTGTTGCCCTTTTGGCTACACAAGCACTGACACTCACACTTGAACATCAGGAATAGAAGGAATGAAAGCACTTTGGTGGCCAAGGAATGAGGAGCCACTGTTTGCATCCACATTCAACCTTGAAACTAACTGGGTGTCTTTGGGCAGTCACGGAAACGCTGTTTACCTTCCCGCCGGAGTGGTACCTATTTATCTACTTGCACTTTGACATACTTTTGAACTGCTAGGTTGGCAGGAGCAGGGACCGAGCAACGGGAGCTCACCCTGTCACGGGGATTCGAACCGCCGCCCTTCTGATCGGCAAGTCCTAGTCTCTGTGGTTCAACCCACAGCGCCACCCGCGTCCCATAGAGTCAAACTGGGCCTGGACCAAAGGCCAGGCGGAACAGCTCCATCTTGCAGGTCCTGCGGAAGGATATCAAGTCCCGCAAGGCCCTGGTACCCTGCGATAGAACGTTCCACCAGGTTGGTGCCAAAGCCGAAAAGGCCTTGGCCCTGGTTGAGGGGAGGGAGAAGAACTCATTAGAGTAAGGGTAGGAATAAAATGCAACAAATAACAGAAGATTCCAAATTTGCAGCTCCGTATATGTGCAACTTTCCCCCTTGGCATCACACCTTTCGGGGTGTCCTAGTTTTGACTTTTGAAATAATAATAATAATAATAATAATAATAATAATAATAATAATTTATTATTTATACCCTGCCCATCTGGCTGAGTTTCCCCTAGCCACTATGGGCGGCTCCCAATCGAGTGTTAAAAACAATACAGCATTAAATATTAAAAACTTCCCTATTATAGCTGTGCAACATTGTCAAAAAAGAGAGAAAATGCATCAGCAAAAAAAAGGGGGCGAGATGGTGACGATGCAGATTTGAATAACATTTGCATGTGCTCGTTTATGCGTACCAGTGCAGATTTGGCGAAACTTATGATTTAGATAAAAATACAATACAGCATAGTGAGGAAAACTTGAGACCAAGGTGACTTGTGTAGCCATGACTGTCTGGAGGATCTTTCCACTGAGGGGGAGTTAAAGTAAATACTATAAAAAGGTGGGAGCAGTCTGGCTTCTTACAAAAGAAATGGACATTTTGCCTCATATCTCATGTTCTACAAATGCGAGAAACTTGTTTTCTCTTTTAAAATGAAACCTAGGAATCAGGGATATGGCTCATGGGTGAGGGGAAATGTCCCTCCCCCCCCAACCCTGTGGACGCCAATATTTGTCTCTGCACAGTCTGCTGTCCAGGGGCTGGGAATGAGGCGGGATAATAATAATAATAATAATAATAATAATAATAATAATAATAATAATGGATGGGCAATGACTGAAAAAGCGCTGCAAAGTAAGGCATATGACCACCTCATGAGCTGTTTGCGCTGTCTTTAAATTGTTTTAACCTTCTGGAAGCTGTCTGGTTAAATTATTTTTAATGCTGGTCTGTATTTGTTGTTGTTTTCAAAAAAATCTCTTCAGTTTCAGTATAGTTTCACTGTTACTTTATTATGGTTAAAATAGCCTTCCTTTAGTGTTGACAGTTGCCTCAGCCGAGGAAAGGTGCGGTATCAGTGCTTTAAATAACAGCAGCAGAAGGAGCAACAACAACAACGAGAAATGCGCAGGCCTCTGCCCAAGATCGCCTGGCACTTCCGATATAAACAGCTCCAGTCTTTGCTTCCCTAGAGTTGGCTGTGGGTCACGTTGCCACATCACGAGTTCGGGACGCTACACACTATCTGCTTCATCCTGCACACTGTTTACTTGGAAGTCCGTCCCACTGAAACCGGTAGGAATCTGGAGCAAACATGGGCTAGGTTAGAAAAGCTGGACTCGTAGTTCCTCTTTGTGCGGCTTCGCTAGTTCCCTTCGCTGCCAGCCTGAGGCATTTCCTGCTGTGTTGTTCCTGGGAACTCATTTACATTCAATGTAGCCAGAATGGGGAGAGCACACATTTGCATGCGGAAGGTCCTAAATTCAGTCCCTGGGATCTCCAAGGATCCTTGCAGGGAAAGCTCCCTGTGTTGACAGACACTGTTAGCCAGTGTAGATAAACATGAGCTAGATGGACTAATGGCCAGATTCAGTACAGTGGTACCTCGGGTTAAGAACTTAATTCATTCCGGAGGTCCGTTCTTAACCTGAAACTGTTCTTAACCTGAGGTACCACTTTAGCTAATGGGGCCTCCTGCTGCCACCATGCTGCTGCCACGCGATTTCTGTTCTCATCCTGAAGCAAAGTTCTTAACCCAAGGTACTATTTCTGGGTTAGCGGGGTCTGTAACCTGAAGCGTCTGTAACCCGAGGTACCACTGTATAAAGCAGCTTCTTATGCATTGGCACAGGTCCTTCTCAGAGCTTTTGAGGACCCTATCCATAATAATCTGGGTTGTCAGATCTCCAGGTTTGACCTGCAGTTTCCAGGTTTGCCTGGTCCTCTACAGTTGGCAGGCAGAGGGCTTGAATGTCCAGGTGGGTGAGAGTATCAATTGTCCATCATCATCATCTGTGCATGTAGCTTGCAAGTTTCAGCTCAGCAAGAGCTGGCTACAAAATGTAGTATAGACCAGGGGTGTCAAACTCAAATTCATCGGGGGCCGCATCAGCAGTTTGGTCACCCTCAAAGGGCCGGTTGTATCTATAGGACTCAATATGCGCTCAATATAAAAACAAGTGGAGGTTTCCTGAATGCATGTAAAGTGGAGGTTTCCTGTGTAGAACGGCCGACGCCGCTAGAGGGCAGACGTTCTCTGGCTTGTAGGCTGCCGCGCATGCGCTGAAGAGGCGGCTTTCTTGTGTCAAAAAAGAAAAGAAAAAAAAGCGAGAATAAAAGGTGAAGGCTGGCAGCCGGCGGCGGCTACACGGGCCACATGACGAGGTTGTGTTTGACACCCGTGGCATAGACTGTGTGTGGGGTGTGTGGGGTGTGGGCAGCCTTCTCTACCACCCTCTACCAATTAACCTCAATCTCCAGGGTCTGCCGGTGTGACAATGCCAGGGCTCTGAAATCTCAGGGTCTGGGATGCTTCTGATCTCAGGAATAACAGTAGTAATAGTAAGAGCAACAAGGATGCCCCAAAATAAAATAAGGCACCGAAAAGAAAAAGAGTTACACTTAAAACACATAAAAAACAAACCCACAAAAACAAAATAAAGCACCGAAAAAGAAAGAGGAATATATAATTTGAATATTTTTGTATTTAACAAATGATTTTCTAGCCTTTTTCTGTGCAAATTCACTAATTACCGAGGGTGAAGGTATGTATTTGACCAAATCACATCTCTTGTTTGCTTAGATTTACAGCTTTAAGCTGAGAGAGTGTGTCGCACTTCGATCCGACGCATATGAAAACAAGGTGTGAAACTTATCATATGTCAAAAAATGAACAAGTGTCTAAATCTGAGGTCCCTGTTGAGCTTGGGTTCCAGGCCAATTAGCTCTCATGCACCCTCCCCCTCTAAAAAAATGGTCTTACATGTTACTTGATGGAGATAAGTGGTGTGCATGCTTGAATGCGGTGCATGACAAACCCATAATTTGTTGATTTATTACATTCATATTCCACTTTCCCCTCCAAGGAGCTCACAGTGGTGTATATGATTCTCCCCTCCCTATTTTATCCTCACAACAGTCCCATGATATAGGTTAGGCTGAGAGATAATGACTGGCCAAAGGTCACCTAGTGAGCTTCATGGCTGCGTGGGGATTCGAACCCTGGTCTCCCAGGTCATAGTCCAACATTTAACCATTACACCACACTGACTCGCATAGGTAAATTTGATTTGTAGTCTGTTCTGACTGATGCCCATTCACATAGAATGTGTTTGGACAAAAGTTATCAGCTCCACGAATAATTTCGTCTTCCAAAAGTGTTTTATGTGTCCTAAAAGGCTTAGACCACTCAGGAAATAAGACAAGAACTTTATTGACCTTCTCCTACAAGAACACAACAGACACAGGAAATGCTAGACTCCACCCAGATGCAATTAAGGTCAATGCCACCTAGTGACGAAACCTATATAATTGTACTATATAATTTAAAGGATATACTTTCTCCATGCCATGTGAAAGTAAATCAACCCAGATGAATGAAGCTATGGCTCCCTTCAGCTGCTGTTCTTCCCTAAAATATTCTCTTGACTGCCTCTAGTGATACACAAGGAGAGATCCTTTACATCTTGCCAGGCCAAATTGTGTGCGTATATATTGAGCCTATTGCAATTGTACGATTAAATCATTTATTGATGAGCAATTGGGTAGAATGCTTCCTGCATACTTGCCCTTATTTCTCCATGGTTGCCAAAGATTCTTTTTTCTCTTCTTTTTTAAACAAAAGCTGAACTTTTGGGAAGGGCCCTGGAATGCACATGAGGGGAGGAAGCCTTCACAGCCCATCCCCAAATACTGATCCTTCTTGAAACCACTGAGATTCCTAGGTTGTTCCTTCCAAACCCACACTCATAGGAATTCTAGCCTGGGATTTATTAATGGCACAGTAATGCCCATTAATGCAGGTCCCATTCACTTCACTGGGGCTTGCTGTTATGTACTGAAGTTCTCATCCTGGGCCAGCAGGGGGATACTGTAGATAGTTATGCAAATGAAGGATCGAAAGTGACGTTCAGTGATTGGATAGTTTTAGAAAGTTGCTACAGTAACGTTGTACTGGAGCTCTATATAAGCAGGCTGACTGAGCCCTTCAGTTCAGTTCTGTTCTGGCCTGAACAGAACAAGAGCTGGCCTGAATAAACAAGAGCTGTTTGAAGAATCGCTGTGTCATCTGATATGTTCACCCACAACTTAACACTTGCGAACTTAGGCAGCTGCCTGTCGCGAACTCAGACTACTGTTCTATCTTGCTCAGTACTGTATACAGTGATTGGCAGTGGCTTGCCAGGGTTTCAGATGGCTTTCTCCCAGTCCTACCTGGAGAAACTGGGGATTAAACTTGGGTGGACCTTGTGCATGCAAATACTCTACCACTGAGCCACAGCCCTTTCCCGAGTGTTGCAGCCGCAACCTACTTATTTCATTATGCATTTTATATTCTCATTTTGTATTTTTCTGTTGTGAACTGCCCTGGGATCTTCGAATGAAGGACAGTGCATTTGATTTTAATAATAATAATAATAATAATAATAATAATAATAATAATAATAATTTGATGCTGGCTCAGCAAATAAAAAATGCAGGAACAGAAGGTACCCTCTGCACCAGCCTAATGGAAGCAAAAAGACTAGGGGCGTGTAACCAATAAGGATCCATAGGATTCTCTGGTTAATTCCCTGATCGCCTGATTAAGATGTGCAACATGCATGCGGGGCCTTTGCCTTCAGTTGTGAAAGCTTTGGAAAGAGCAGCTCAGAAGTTTGCACAACCTTGCTGAGTGGTGGGCGGCCGTGCATGCTTGCGCAGAAGGGTGATGCATGCAGCTAGATAAGGAATTCAACCCCAAAACAATTGCACAACTCCGCGTTGCTCAAACCGAAGCTTTGTTTTTAGCCTGGTGTTTCCTATTCATCATCAACATGATTAATTTCTCTCTCTAGTCCTTTGTCCCCCCAACCCAGTAAAAAAAACCCCACACACTGAACCCATCAGTCACCTCGCTGACGTGCCTCATGATGAAATTTTGTCTAGCAGAATTTCCACGTTAGCCTTTCAAAACAGAGGCCACAATCCTAAATGCAGTAGCAAGGCCACGTACCCTACTTTACAGAGGACAGCCCTCTGTTTCAGAGCTGTCAGAGGAGAGTCCTATTTGAGTACTGTCCAAGTCTGATTCAAAGATAAGGAATCATAAAAAAGTACGTGAAGGAGTCCTGAGTTTCCTCCTCCACTCAGCAGCTTCTGGGTCACTTCCAGATTACCCGTTTATTGAGAATTCATCCTGATTTGTTTGCAGGGAGATTAGACAATGTTGCATCAAGGAAGTGTTATCCCCCACTTTCTAGTGTGTCATCCTATCACTTTGTATGTCTTACTTCCATCAATTTATTAATTTTTACGCTCATTTCCCCCCTAATATATACATTGGTTGCTGTACTGCCCAGCAAAATTGGGATAAGTGTGAATTCTGAAGGATAGCTGTGAATGGTTCGCACAGTGCTTCGGTTCTGGAAATTGCAAATTTGATAGATTAAGCTTCAAATGAAGTCTGGATCCAGTTTCTGTTCCATCCCTAGTGATAACCAGTAGCTGTTGCTGCTGTAATAGCTTTTGCGCTGTACAAATTGTTGTATGTTGCTGCTGTTATTAATCATTTTCATTATTAAGTAATGGATGCTACCAAAAAGCCAGCACTGAAACAACAACAGAGATGTACCAGACAGTGCTTAGAGGTTTACAAGGTAATGCCTAGCAATAGTTTCTGTATTCATTATTTGTTTCTCTTCCTATGCTGAGCTTCACCTCTGTACCGTTCAGGTCTGCGGTGCACAGATAGGCAGCTACTCTTCAAGATTGATGACCACAGCTATTCATAATTTAGCCTTTCTTCCACAGCCGAGGAGAGGGGTCAGAAAGGTGTCGTTAGTCCTCCTTTTCATTTGTGCAGGTTATGAAGTCATGCCATATAGTGTGGGAATCTCAATTGCCTGCCACTCCCTTGACTGGGCGAATCTTGGATGTCAATTCCCCTTGCAATTGCTCCTTGCCACAATTCCTGATCCCAGCCAGCCAGGGTTAAGCAGTTGACTGCCTTCCAATTATGCTAAGGATAATGCTAATAATAATAAGATGTCAATATGTCCTATATTACAGAAGCCAGTCCACTATATGAAGAGGGCTGTCAGAGGGCAAAAAAACCCCTGGGATAGGCCTAGAGCTCTTGGAACGTCTCATTGCTTAAGTGGGCAAATTGGCCATGTGCCCTACATTACGGAGGCTGGTCCTTTATTTGAAGGGCTATCTGGTTTAATGATCATCATAGGAAGGGGGAAGAAGGGGGCCTTGAAGTTAGCACATCTTCCCCATTCCCCATTGCACCATCTTCCCCATTCAGGTGTGATGCACTGCATTTTTGTTTAGATTTTAGTCATTATTTCCAAGGTTTGCGGATTTTCGGCCAATCCGTGTCCTCATTTGCCCATATTTTTGTGTGACGCATTTCCCCTTTTGGGCAACGTGAAGTCACCACCTTGTCCAAAAATGTAAGTAATAATAATCAACAGGATCCCCATTGGGTGCCTGCGCACAAAAAAATCCTTTGTCCAACACACACATTCCGACTGTCCTAAGAACTGGCATTTTGCTGGTGTAGATATGAAGCAGAGGATTAAAGAGGCACAATCTCCCCTCTTCTTGGTAGTCCTCCCCATCCCTTTTCCTGCCTTCCCTCCCCACCCCCCAAAAAGAAATATGTGTTTGGGCAATGAGAATAGTCTGAAATCCCTGGTTTAAAATTCTACCTTAGAACCGAGTGAATAATTCCCAATGAATAATGTAATCATTCACAATGAATCTGACATGTTTCTTTTGCTGTTTGAGAGCCTTCAACAACAGATGCCAATTTCACATTAATGTGGTGTGTTTTTTTAGGGGGCTGTTCTTTCCTCCACTTGTATAGAGTGCTGTTTACTATACTATGTGTTTATGGGCTGCTTGTCATTCAAGTTGGGTTCTCGGGCCGTGATTGGCTAGCTGTGACATGCCCGTTTTCGCCGTTGGATGATTGGATGGGCAGGTGAGCTCTTCTGTCACAAATACCTGCGCGTGTGCGCTTAAAATTCTGTTTCCATGGCTACTCATTCATGCCGCTTTGAAATTCACTTTCCATCAACGCCTGTGCCAATAAAACTCAATCACTTCAGTGTTTGTAGAAAGCAGGCAGAAAAAGGGACAGGAGGGTACATTTGCAAGCTCTGATACGTTTGTGACTTCTGAGTTTTGCTTGGCAAAATCCGGCGTGGCTTCCATTTGCGGGCTTTCTGCCCACTTCTCTTATGAACAGTACTGGCAGGTTTATTTTCCCCAGAGCTATTAGCCTGCCTGTACAGGGACGCGGTGGCGCTGTGGGTTAAACCACAGAGCCTAGGGCTTGCCGATCAGAAGGTTGGCGGTTCGATCCCCGCTATGGGGTGAGCTCCCGCTGCTTGGTCCCAGCTCCTGCCCACCTAGCAGTTCGAAAGCACGTCAAAGTGCAAGTAAATAGGTACCGCTCTGGCGGGAAGGTAAACGGCGTTTCCGTGTGCTGCTCTGGTTCGCCAGAAGCGGCTTAGTCATGCTGGCCACATGACCCGGAAGCTGTACGCTGGCTCCCTCGGCCAATAAAGCGAGATGAGCGCCGCAACCCCAGAGTCGGTCACAACTGGACCTAATGGTCAAGGGTCCCTTTACCTTTACTTTACAGCTGGAGTTGATAGGTTGCAGGGCTTACAGAAGAATCACCTCCTTCCTTTTTGTTACATGCATTCCGAGGTCCACCAACTGGAGCAAGATGCAAAATTTTGTCAGTGAAGCAAAATGGCAGCTTGTGGGTGGAGTCAATTATTAATTAATTAAATTTATATCCCACCCTTCCTCCCAAAAGGAGCCCAGCAAAGAAACAAACAAAAAAGACAAAACAATTAAAAAATACTTTAAAAATGATTCCAGTACGGATGCAGGCTGGGGAAGATTTCTAGGCTTGTTGAAAGAGGAAGGTCTTCAGTAAGTGCCAAAAAGGCAACAGAGAGAGTGGAGTATAAATAATAAAATTATTATTAATAATAATATTCAAGGGGAGGGAATTCCAAAGAGTAGTACCACAACACTAGAGGCCCAATTCCACCAATGTGCAGAATGGAATTATTATTATTATAACTATTACTATTATTATTTAGATTTATATATTGCGCTTCATCAAAAGATCTCAGGGCAGTTCAGCTGATAGTGTCTGCATGAGGCTCTCACCTGTCATCAATTGGGTATATAAGAAATAAGACCATTTTTAAAAAGATATTCTGGTCCCAAGCTGTTTAAGAGTTTCCATGCCAGAACCAGCACCTTGAATTTAGCCTGGTAGCTAATTGGAAGCCAGTGCCATTCTTTCAGCAGTGGGACAACATATCGGCGCTATCCTGCCCCAATGAGCCGTTGAGCCGTCACATTTTGCATCAGCTGCAGCTTCTGGACCAACCTCAAGGGCAGCCCCACATAGAGTGCATTGCAGCCATCCAGCTTGGGGGTTACTAATGCATGGATGACAGTGGTCAGCCTATCCTGGTCCAGAAATGGCTGTAGCTGTGTTACCAGCTGAAGCTGGTAGGAGCTAGCCGCTGAGGTCACCAGGACCTCTACTGACAAAGTTGGATCCAGGTGTACCTCCAGACTACAAACCTGCTCTTTCAGGGGGAGAATGAGCCCAAAGCTGACAATTGTCCAACTGTCTAAAATAGGACACACTGACCAGAGGAACAAGGGCTACTCAGTCAGTTTCAGCTCCTTTGTCCAAGCAAGACCAGCAACAAGAGAAGATCAGCTTTGTCAGACTAGATCTTCCCCTTCTAGTCTCCCCTCCCCTCCTATTTTGTCTCTTGTCTTTTGACATAGTAAGTCATAGGGCCTGAGGGCCTACGTCTCATTTTTTGACTGACGTGAGATGCACTGGGAACGTCTGAAAAAGTGGATTTTTAATCTATCTCTTATCTATCTGTGCAGGTACAACAATGTGTGGGAAGTGCAACACCAGGGATCATTCAGTTTGCAACTGAAGGGTTAATTTCATTAACATCAGATAGACAAAAGGGGGGTGGGTGGAGGTGCTGCTTAGCAACCAGGCAGAGTGACCTGCTGTTTGCTGAGGTAGCAGATGCCTTGATAAGCTGCGTAGTTCTGAGGGAGTTTTTCTCCTGTATGTTTGGTTGTAATATGATGAGAACTAGGATTGACGAGAAAGAATTGACAAAATGTTGCTGTCCATTCCTCCTCGGACTATACCGTTTTCCTTCAGTTTTGTTCAGTAGAGTGTTGTCAAGACTTTTCTCTCTGGACTTTGTGTATTTAAGGGACTTTGCTAAAAATGCCTCAAATACCTTCGTTTTCATTCAACCCCATCCTGTTTTTCTGTTGTCTCTTTCCCTCTGACTAGGGTTACTGGGCATTCTCAGTCCTCATCGGATGGGGCTTTTTTGCCACATTGGGTTGCATTTTTTATTTTTTTGGGTACATCTGCAAATTTCAGGGGTATGGTTTTCAGTACTGTAGCTTGGTTTTGGCTTCACTTCTGTTGGCACTCAAATACTTGCTTTTGCTTTTAGGAGGAGCTAGGTTGGCACTGAGAAAGAAGCTTGTTCTTTTTTTCTATTTCTTTGCATCTGCATTATTAAAGTAAGAAAGGTGTGTGTGTGTGTGTGTATGTGTGTGTGTAGTCCTTTTGTTCTTAGCGGAGCAGGGAAAGTAGCAAAAAGGGATTAGTAAGAGTGGGAGACCGTAACTTATTTAGAGGCGCAGCAAACAGGAATAACAAAGTTGATTCAGTTTGGAAAGTGAGCAAACAAGCTGCCCTAGTCAGAAAGCGAAGCCAGCTGGGCTTGAGGTCATGATCCAGGACTGTTTGCCTGCACAGAAACATGTAGCTGCTGATAACAACACTTAACTGATTACAGTTACCTAAATATATCTCCTTATCGTGGAACTGGTTTAACAGTGCAAATATTTTAAAGCTGTTTTTAAAAATTGTTTGTAGGTATATTCAATTTTGTTTTATTTTGTTTCCTTAATTCTGGGTCAAACAGGTGCCTCGCAGAATGCTTGTTTTGACAACAGACGTAGAGAAGAAGAAAGTGCCACAGTAGATTATTTTTTTTAAAAGATAAATGTCCGCCAACAAAATTAGTGTTATGTATAAGAAACAAAAACAAAGGGGACACCCCACACACAAGGCTCCGTCTGCACTATACATTTAAACCAGTATCATACCACTTTAAACAGTCATGGCTTCCCCCAAAGAATCCTGGGAGATGTAGTTTGTTGAGGGGGCTGAGAGTTATTAAGAGACCCCTATTGCCTCCCCAGAGTTACAATTCCTTGAGTGGTTTAGCAATCAGGTCTTCTTCTTAGGAAACTCTGGGAACTGCAGCTCCACAAGGGGAGAAAGTATCCTCTCACAGCACCCTTGACAAACTACACTTCCCAGGATTCTCTGGGGGGAGGCCATGGTTGTTGAAAATGGTATGATACTGGTTTAAATATATAGTGCCAATGGAGTTAATATGACTCGCCATGCTCAGTATGGCAAGTGTCCTGCTGCCCTCTGGTGAGTGCGATGGACACCCCCATTCCTCAAGCTTTCTCCCAACCATGTATCTGGAAACAAGGGGGCGGGTGGGGGAGAAGCAGATAGTCCCCACAATTGTTCAGTGATCTGGAGACCCTCAGTGCAATTGTGGGCAGCACCTCTCCCTGTCCCTGGCACTAAAACAACAACAATAAATTAAATCACTAACAATTTGCTGCTGTCCTTTCATGACACTCCAGACCAGCTGACTGAGGTGATTTCTTCCCTGTGCCTAACAGTAGGGCCAGCATTGTCTGAATAACCTAATGCAGGGGTCAGAAAACTTTTTCAGCAGGGGGCCGGTTCACTGTCCCTCAGACCTTGTGGTGGGCCGGACTATATTTTGAAAAACGAAGAATGAATTCCTATGCCCCACAAATAACTCAGAGGTGCATTTTAAATAAAGGCACACATTCTACTCATGTAAAAACACGCTGATTCCCGGACCGTCCGTGGGCCGGATTGAGAAGGCGATAGGGCCCTATCTGGCCCCCAGGCCTTAGGTTGCCTACCCATGACCTAATGTGGCCATCTCTGGGTGCTGTGGCCTAGTGGGCAGCGGCTGAGGGTTAGCACCAAGGCAGAGCAAGAAGAATTTCTGGAAACCATGATTCTGGCACCACATGAATACCACGTCCTTTCTGTCCCTGTTCGGACTTGAAGGAGATTTGATTGTGAGGCTCCTTATATTGCGGTGCAACAACTAGAGCACAACATTGCGTTGTAGTCACTAAAGCGCAAGTGGGGGACCTGTGGCTAATGGTCAGGGATAGCAGAAGCTTTCTCTCTATCCCCTTTTCAGCCCCAGGGCCACATTCCTTCCTAGGCATCCTTCTGGGGGCCGCATGCAAGTGGTAGGCGGGGCCAGAAGGAAAAGTGGGTGGGGCAAATTCTGCTCACTTGCAGAGTAGGGCTATAAAGACGGACAGAGGTATCCCAAGGAACTCTGAAATACATATCAGCCACTCGCTACCCTGGAATCTGCCTGCTGAGGCGTAGATGCCTCACTCCGCCTCGCGCAAAGGCTAAGCAACATCTCTGCCTGCATCTGGGGTTCTCTGCCCTGCCCTGGATGACTTGGAGGAGGCAGGAGAGGAGGGAGGTTGAGAAACAATAGCTGCAAAGTGCTCCCTTTGTCTGGCGCAATCCCTGGCAGGCTGTGTGTGCTTCTTTTTGTCCTTCATTCCTTTGTCTGGGAGGGGAGGGAGGAGGAGGATGGCTGCCCTTTGAGCAGATGGCTGCTTGCCGCTCTTTGATGATTTGCTTTTTTTCTGGGGGGAACTCCAGACATTCCTAGAAGGGCCTGTTATGGAGAGGGGTAGAGTTGACGGTGTGTGTGTGTGTGTGTGTGTGTGTGTGCGCGCGCGCATCAATGGCTGTTCCTTCTCTTGTTCTTTTGTGTCAATACTGGGCTCCTGGCTGAGGGAAGGAGGGCTGGCTTTTCTTTCTTTCTTACTCTGCACATGTTCAGTTTCTAAATGAGCTGCACTGGGGAATTGCATAGACCAGGGGTAGGCAACCTAAGGCCCGTGGGCCGGATGCGGCCCAATCACCTTCTCAATCCGGCCCACGGACGGTCCGGGAATCAGTGTGTTTTTACATGAGTAGAATGTGTCATTTCCGTCAACATTTTTTTTTTTAACGCTGAATTCTAATGCTTGAATTTGTTTGCTGGTTTTTCTTGCACTCCAATTTTTATTTAATTTTAATGCCTTGCCATTTTGGAAGCCACCCAGAGGACACTGCCGTTGGGTGGCATAGAGATGCTATTAATCAAAATCAATAATAATAATAATAATAATAATAATAATAATAATAATAATAAATGCATAGAGTTGCATCTTTGGATATCTGCACACAACCGCATTTTGTCTTGGAAAGCGAGAGAACTTATGCTCATGAAATACAGCCCTGTTTTAATTTCAACATTACTGAGAACAGGCTACCCCAATGCAGCCCAGCTATATGGCTGCAACTAGAGACCAATTAACCCTTCTCACCCGGGAAAGTCAAGAAGGCTTTTTTGTTGTTGTTGTTTGGTCACAAAGTGACTAATCTACTCCTCCCTCTCTTTTTAAGTATTCAGTTGCCTATGCTAAGAGTCAGTAGGCCCTCCAAGAATGCCTGATTTCTGGGGGCAAGAATGCTGCTAATCTGATAGATAATAGGGTTCTTAGTAGGAGCAGAAAATAGCTGCAGGCTAGGAAACTTGGCTTCCTTTGTTTGCAAGGCTGGGCACTTCAGTGTATCTGATACCACACACTCCCAGAGGGGTCGCTGAATTGGTCTATTTTGCAGCAGAACTAGCAAGGTGGCACCTTAAAAGACTTAACGAATTCAATACAGCACAAGCTTTCATGTACGAGAGCCCACGTCATTCAACATACCCTCCGACATTTCTCCAATGAAAATAGGGACGTCCCATTCCATAATGATAATTTTACTCTTTATACCCCACACATCTTATTGGGTTGCCCCAGCACTCTGAGCAGCGTCCATCATATGTAAAAACATAATAAAACATTAAACATTTAAAAAAACACCACACCTCCCCTGTACGGAATTGCCTTCGGACGGCTTGGGCATTGGATCCATAGCCTCCAGCATTTCTTCAATGAAAATAGGGACATCCTAAGGAAAAATGGAAGGACAGATCCTGAAGCTGAGGCTCCAATACTTTGGCCACCTCATGAGAAGAGAAGACTCCCTGGGAAAGACCCTGATGTTGGGAAGGATGGAGGGCACAAGGAGAAGGGACGACAGAGGATGAGATGGTTGGACGGTGTTCTCGAAGCTACCAACATGAGTTTGACCAAACTGCAGGAGGCAGTGGAAGACGGGAGAGCCTGGCGTGGTCTGGTCCATGGGGTCACGAAGAGTCGGACACGACTAAATGACTAAACAAGAACAACAAGGAAAAATGGGACATTCTGGGATCAAAGCAGAAACCAGGACAGCTTCTCTAAATTAGGGATGCCTGTGGAAAATAGGGACAGTTGGAGGGTTTGCATCAAGTGCTGCAAGACTCCTTGTAGAGTTTGGAACCAGGCCTTTTCCACTTCACACAAACCTCCCAGGTGCTTTTTATAGGGATCATGGAATCATAGAGCTGGAACCTGCAATCTCAGCTAAAGCATCCATGGCAGATAGCCATCCAACCTCTGCTTAAAATCCTCCCAAGGAATGAGGAAGGATAAGCTATAAATGACACCATCTGCAACACCTGCACTCCTCTGGTGAGGAAACTCTAAGGGATATTTTGGATACCTCCCTTCATGTTCAAAACAAATATTTGGGTAGGTGTTTTGCATTGCTGTTGCAGCTCTGATGGTTGTTAATGGTTGAAAGAAATGGAGATGCTGTGGATTTCACCTGGGACCTTATGCATGTAAAACTAGGGTTGCCATATTTCCAAAGGCAAAAACCCGGACACGCTGAAACTCCAAAACCCTCCCACAATTTTCCAATTGACTTGCCTAAGATCCAGGACAAAGTGTCACCTTTTGGAAATTTCCCCTGGACATCAATTCTGCCTTTGAAATCCCAGCAATAACTGGGGAAGTCCGGGCATATGGTGGCCGTATGTAAAACTGCTGCTCTGTCACTGAGCTCCACTGTTTCATGTGCCTTCCAGCTACATCCCGGGTCAAGTTTAGCTGCAGGAGTCGATTTGCAGGCCTGGCAGGGCCTTGGTCTTTGAGGTTGTTTGTGTCAATGGTGTTGATAAGACTGCTATTGGCTTCTTGTTTCATGGGGCAAAATTTCCAGGAAACTGGTATCTGGGTTTCTGATGGACTATATCTCACCAGGGGAGATATAAATAGCTCTCTTCCTGGTTTGAGTGTTGTTTTGCAGTTTAAGATGTACCAGAAAGAGAGAGAGAGACGCAAATTGACTCACACAGCTGGGATTTTCACAGAAACATTTCTAGGTAGTGCAAAGGAACTTAAGACTGTACTGGCATGCACTCAAAACAGATCTACGAACAGAAAAACATAACAGAAACCTTGTGACCCAGGAGCCATCTGTCTCAGCGTGACAAAGTGTCCTGTTTTGCAGGGGACTGTCCTCTGTTTGAGTGGCTGCCTGGTCCTATTCCAGCCTAGATATAACAAAGCATAAGCGAAGTCAAATTAAGATGGTTAAGGGCTCTGGTGCAGTTCTTAGAATTGCTCCCCTTCTCCTCCAGAAAGGACCAGAAAATAAATATTTTGGTATATTAAAGACTGATATATTTACAAAAATACTGTGGAGTCTGTGGGGTTTCATAACTCTCAGCAAAGCACACACTTTTATTCTTTTTTCCCAACCTTGATAAACAAAAACAAACTACTCTGATAGCTAACATGATTTAATTGTGTTAAATTTATTATTTGACTTTGCATTCCTGTACCCACTTATCTGGGAGCAAGCCCCCTTCATTGCAGACCCTTTTGTCTGAGTAGACATGTATACTTTTGTATTGTCAGTTATACAGTGAAATCTTAATGACTGCCTGAACTTCAGCTCCTGCAACAAGGGAGACATGCCTAAGCTGCCTCTACAAGTTTTCAGATTTTTCACTTGCCATTTTGGGTGGAGTGGGTGGAATCTCTAACATCTCTTTGTCCTTGTTGTGTAGTGGCAGAAAATAGCTTGTAGGGAGTACCCGATCTCTGATAAGCCCACTACAGGAAAGATGCTAGAAAGATAGGAAGAGGAAACTATAGAAATTCCAAGGGCTAGAAAATCAGTGAGAAGCAGGAAGGCATTCAAGGGGAAGGAGAAAACAGAAGCTGTTTATGATCCCAGGGATTCCTAATGTCTGGAGCCCAAGCACCTTACTCATCAATCACAGCTCTGACTTCACTCATTGCGTGGCGAGTTCCCGCCCCCCACCAAGATAAATAAACACACGAGACACCATGATTAAGGTTAATTGGGCGAATTAGGCCACAACTTTATTGAATTCAGGAATGAGAGGCATTGGCTTAGGCATTGGTCCTATCGACTATCCGGCTCCAGCCCATTTGCTGGAGACACGGGGAAGGGTTAACACTAATCGGGGGAGTCTCCCGCTGAGGCACGTCGGCTAAGAGCTCCCCCGGGTCACCGCTCTGGGGCGTGCCTTTGGCCCTCACCTCCATAGGCTTCGGACAGGGCCACGCCCCCCGGAGTCCTTTAACAGACCACCCTTCGTTCTTTGGGGGGAGGTGATGGCGTTCCTCCCCCCCCACATCCTCTTAACCCCATCTTACCAATGCCTACCGCCACCGAGCAGCCGCTCGCCGCCAAAACTCTCATGCCTGAATCCACTCCAATATCCCCTTTGCAATATCCCTAAGCCAGATATCATTACCAGCATCCGAAAGATGCACGCCATCATACCGGTAGAGGGCCTCAAGGTTGAAACGAATGCCCGGGTGGCCAGTCACCATCCCACCCAGGGCTGCCACTCTACGCACCACCGCCCGATCCAAGGCTTTCCTAGCCCTATTAATAGCTATCGGGCACCTGCAGTCTCTCCAAATCCGCCTCTCCATCAGTGAGGCCCAAATAATTGTGACATTCGGGTAAGCGGCCTTCAGCTCCTCGAAGTCGCTAAAAATGTGCCACTGCAAGTCAACTGCCTTCCTGTAGGCTAGGTCATTTTCCCCCAATTGTATCAATAAGGCATCTGGGGGGCCCTCCACTGCAGCTCTGGCCTTAACTGCGGGCAGCAACTCGGCCCAGCGCATTCCCCTCCGGGAGACCCAGGAAAGGGTGACGTCAGGTAGGCCCAGGTGCGGCCCGAGACCGGTAAGGATGGCACGGACCCTGGCCCAATGCACAATACTGTGCCCGATAATCCAGACGCGCACCCCCATATCACCTGTAGGAGATTGAAACAAAACAGACCATGATCAGTCACCGTCACAAATTGTTCCTCAAATAGCGTTTGTACGCGTCAGATTTCCAGCGCCCTAAGTCCCTAATCCTCTCAGTCGTAAGACCCAGGTGCATTGCCGTGGTGGCTGCACCTATCCTGAAAGAGTGTGAAGCAAAATCTGCTGCGGGGATGCCGCATGCTGCCAGTGCTAGGCGCATGACCCGAGTGAACTGGCGACGCGTCAAAGGTAAACCATCTGCATGTATCAACAGGGGCCCTGCCGAGTTGACCCTCAGGGATAAGAAGCGCCTTGTGTCTTTAACTGGACATGGGCCAGGGCTATCGGTAGCCATAAGCTGAACAAGAGCCCCCCTCCCATACTGGTCTGTTTTAGAGCTGCGTATCCGTACTACCAGGTCCTCCCGTGACAGGGTAACGTCACTTAAAAGCAAGCCCCGGGAGAAACCGTGCTGACCCGCTTCATAAACTAACTCACCCACACGCAGAGCTCCAAAAAAGGCAATGGAGTAAGCCGCCGAAAATAATCGTGCCTCATACTTTGACCAGCATACTGTTCGCAATTTTTTATGGATTTGGGCAAGGATGTCGAATGTTATCGGCCTCCTCATATCGTGGTTTGGGGGCTGTAGCCTGCGCCAACCCTCTAGCGTCCTTCGTATAACAAAATCGTCACAAGGATCAGTGGAAAATACCGTCTTGCAAAAGAATGAAATTGCTGCGGCTTGAAGGTTGAGGGTTCTAGGGGCGCGGCCCAAGCGTCTCAGGTAAACTAGGTAAGCTAGCACTTCTGATTTGACGGGAGGGGCACTGCTTCTGATGGCGCGGGTTTTGCTGCGGAATTTTAGAAAATCCGCCCAAGCCTTCTTATACGATCTCAAAGTGGAAGGTGCCACTGAGGCCATTACTCCCTGAATGACTTCCGGCTCCCAGGACTCCGGTCCCCACGCCTCTGGTCCCCAAGCCTCCACAGATGTTCCGGGAATGGCTGAGGCAGCAGCTCTGCATCCGGTGCTAACAAGCGGAAGCGGTCCATCTGAAAGCGAGATAAGGCGTCCGCAATGTCATTATTTACACCAGGCACAAATTTTGCTGAGAAGTGTATGTTGAGCTCTAAGCACCGGAGAACGAAAGAACGCAGGAGGCCGCCTACCCTTGGTGACCGTGCGACCTGCCTGGAAAGTACCGCCACTACGGCCTGATTGTCGGTGTGGAAGCACACCCTATGGTTTCTAAAGGTTTCAGGCCACAAGTGCACCGCCACTACAATCGGAAAGAATTCGAGGAAGGTTAAGTCTCTAGTAATGGGACCCCCTTGCCAGGCGGCGGGCCAACGCTGGGCACACCATTGGCCCCTAAAGTAAACACCAAACCCCAGAGAGCCGGAAGCATCCGAATGGACCTGGAAGTCAACCTGCAGCGACAGGTTGTCCTGCCACAGGGAAATACCGTTATAGTTCTGCAAGAACTCCAACCAGACTTCCAGGTCAGACTTCACTTCCTTGGATAGCCGAACCCTATGATGAGGGGAACGCAGTCCAGCTGACAACTTCGCGAGGCGGCCGCAAAATGGGCGGCCAGGGGAAACCACGCGGCAAGCAAAATTTAAGTGTCCTAACAGTGACTGGATTTGCCTGAGTGTAACTTTTTTTAGGGGGAGCAGCTGCCGAATAAGGTCACCTAGCGCGATGAGTTTTTCCCTGGGGAGTCTTGAGGTCTGAGCGACAGTGTCCAGCTCAATACCTAAGTACACCATTGTCGTAGCCGGGCCCTCCGTTTTGTCGGCGGCCAGCGGGACCCCCAGTTCCCCTGCTAATGATGTGAATGCTTCAAGGAGCTCTGAGCATTTAATCCTGCTATCTGCCACGAGGATAAAGTCATCCAGGTAGTGCGACACGCCCTCTGCACCGGTTTTGAAGCGGAGCGCCCAGTCCAGGAAGGTGCTGAATGCCTCGAAGGCTGCGCAGGCCACGGAGCAGCCCATGGGCATTGCCTTGTCCACAAAATACGCCCCTTCAAATTTGAAGCCAAGCCACCGGAAATCTTCCGGATGAACTGGCAGGAGTCTAAAGGCCGACTCAATGTCACATTTCGCCAGCAGCGCCCCCTTACCGAACTTGCGTATGAGCTGTACCGCTTGATCGAAAGTGGCATATCTCACTGTGCAGAGTTCCTGCGGTATCGCATCATTGACAGACGCGCCCTTTGGGTAGGAAAGGTTGTGAATCATGCGATACTCACCGGGCGCTTTTTTGGGGACTATGCCTAATGGGGATATATGGAGGCCTTCAATTGGAGGGACAAGGAAGGGGCCGGCTACCCTTCCTGCTTTGATTTCCTTAATAATTTTCTTTTGGGCAACCTCGGGCATCTCCCTCACAGATTTTTGGTTTGGAGGATCTCCTGGATTGGGGGGAAAGGCTACTGGGATCCTGAAACCGGTACTAAAGCCTTCCCATAAATACGCTGCTGCAGTCCTGTTGGGGTAATGGTCTAAAAGGTTCTTTAATGGGGTCAACTTGATGGGGGACCAGGCCAGGCCCAGACCGAGGTTACTGCCTGTTTCCTTGGGGTCCAAATGGCGCTCCGTGGCCACCTCTAGGTCCCTGGTTGTAGGCACCTCTCCCACCCCGAAAGGGCTGCCTCCCTTTAATGCAGGCAGTGGCTGGGTGGTTACCAAGACACTTATCGCACTCGTGGCTGTACTTACAGACAGCCCGTGCACAAACCCCCTTGTTGTACTCCCAACACAGTCGCCTCTGCTTCGCAGCGGTCTTCCAAGATTTTGACGACTCCTGGTGCTTCTTCTCAACGAAGGGACCCACGTGCTCTGACCAATAGTTTTGGTCCCTCAGATCCCAGCGCGTGGATGACAACAGTGACGCATTTCTGCGGAAGTCTTCATCATAATTAATGGCAGCAATATCTCCCGCTAAATCCCGCGCCCTCCTAACATGAGCCTGGTACGCAATCAAGTGCATCGCCCGCTTTGGATAAGCCGCGCTGACGACACCCATGAACACCTGGAACCCATCCAGCCAGTTGTCAAAAGTACGTTCGGCTCTAGGTGTCCTGTACCTGCGTCTACCATACTGGCGCCTCTTCTCCCCTCTACCCGTAATCTTTGCTGGAGGTAGCAATCTGAATATATCTATATACTCCCCATTGAGGATCTTATTCCTCTTTCTCTGAGATAAATGAGAGCCTACGATGAAATCCGTAGACAGATTAGTGGACGTTTTAACATCCTGAACTAAGGCGCCATTCTTCCACTCAAGGGTCCCATTAAAGGATTTTCTATATGAATTGGCCCTTCTCTCATGCACCCATAAAGGAAGACCCACACAATCCTCCCCGTGGCCCCAGTACTCCTCCCTGGGAACATCGCTATCCGAATCGGAAGAAGAAGAGGTACCTGAATCATCCTCTGAATCCGAATGCCTACTCTTCTTACTCTTCTTTGAGGTGTGTTTTCTCTTCTCCTTCCTCTTCCCAGACTGGGCCTCGGGTATGGCTTGATCCGGTACGGTGATCGCCTGTGCTGCTTGTGGCCCCAGGGCTTCCTCGTCGGCAGAAGAACTTGATGCATCCTCGACTGGTGCTGCCTGCGGTGGCGGGTTCTGAAAGAGACTCGGAACACCTGGGTCCTTTTGCAGATTAGTCGCCCCAGGACAGTGAACGCAAGCCTTACCCTTTTTGCCCCCCCTCGGGGCCCCTTTTGCCTTGCCCGGGGCGGCCGACTGTGCCCGGGTATTCCTTTTGGGCCGAGGTGTTGCCTCCTTGGCTGCTTTCAGAGCTGCCACCGTGACCGCAGAAGTGCCGGGAAGTTGCACCTCGTTGGGTTGTGTATCCGGAATGAAGTCCTGTGTGAACGCTCTCGATACCTCTGGTACGGACACCGCCACCGCTGGTGCCGCTGCCATCGGTGCCGCTGGCGGTGCCACTGGTGCCAGTGGTGCCCCTGCCAATGGTGCTGCCGGTGTTGCTGCCACTTGTCCAGAAGACCTGTTCCTATAGAAATCCTGGAAAGCAGTGAAAAACTCTGCCAAGGCTTGAGGGTTACTTGGGATTACAAAAGGTTGTGGATCCTCCTGATTTCCCTGAGGCCCCCCAGATGAGGTGGAATTCACTTGGTTTCCTTGACCAGACATGATGTGAACTAGACTCTTGCTTACCTTGATCAATGGAACACCGTTCCCTTAGCTCAGCTAATGCGCGTAGTTCAGTACTGTCTGCACTGGCAAAACTTCAAGGAAAGATAATTAATACACAACTTAACTGGGATGGGGATGCAACTACCAGCCGAGCAGACAGGAAAATTACCTGATCTTAATTTCAACAAGTTATTTCCGGCTTATCTATTTATTAATTTAAGCTTACAATTGCTTAATTATGTATTTATTTATGTTTCAAAAACACCTAATTATTTAGCAATCTCAATTCAAATTCAGCCTGGTTTGAAAGCAGGAATCAGAAGCCGGCAGTAAGTAGCTGTTTGTTTTACAGCTACTGTTATTACTAAAATAATTCAAGTTTTTGTTATTTTATTTTATTTTGAATATGATTTATATAATGCGTTCCAATGTCGCATTAAGAGGCGGGGGGGCGCTGCAGGCAGGAAGCAGCGACTGGCCTAGTGTCCCAAATGAAAAACAAGGCAGTCCTGTTTTAAAGGCAGGAAGTAAATCAAATTATGGTAGTTATTGATGTAATTTTAATTTATTTATTTTTTTAAATTATATTTATTTATTTATTTATTTATTTATTTTATTTCTATTGTTCCTTAAATCACCCTTTGAAATTACCACCAAACCCAATTAGAGTTTATTTAACTGCAACAGAGAAATAAGATCACTTGTCGCGCAGTAAAGCAGTAAAGAATTATAAGCCAAGTAAATAAAATCAAAGTAAGATCAATCAAAATAAAACAAAGTAAATTATAGCAAAATAAAATAATATCAACAAGGTAATATAAAGTAATAAAGCAGGAAAGCAGTGCCGGCTGAGTTGCCTTATGCTGCCCCTTGCAGATCTAAACTGCTCCTTAAATCTCCCTTTAAAGTTTCCTCCGCACCCAATTAGAATTTATTTAACTACAACAGGGAGATAAGATCACTTGCGAGGTAATTGCCAGACAATTTGTTTTTTCAAGCCAAGCACTTCAATTAAATCAATTGATTAATCGTAATTCCAAATACAAGTTACCTAGGAGCGCCAAAGCCCTTTGCTTAAATCCCTATACCAGTTCAAGAAACGTGGTAAATTATAGGCACTGTGGGCAATTTATTAAAGGCTCCCAAAAGGAAGCCTTCCCCACGGGTGACTGCCTATCCTAAGATGGCGGCCGCAATGGAAGCCACGTGGTCCAAATAAAATGGCGACCGGGACAAGCTGGTCGCTAGGCAACGGTGTCGACTGCTGCTGAACAGAAATCAAGGCAACTCCAAGCAAGGTAAGCGCTGTTAATCAAACCTCAACAGAATGGAGTAGCGCTGCGTGAGGCTAGTGGTTCGAAAACGCCCCCCCAAGGCGTATTTTGGCGAGGAGCCGTTCAAACAGCCCGCTACCCTCCCCAGAAAGCAGCCGCTCTCTGCACCCCCAACAAAGCTTCAATACGTTACCACCGAGAAGGGGGGGTGGCTGGGACGTCGAGACTGGTGGGGTGGTGTTGAAGACTCGCTGAGACCTGCTCCAATCTTCCCTCCGTTGGAAGGGAATACTGTGAGGCAAACAGGGAATACTGTGAGGCGTGAGGGAGCCACTTCCTGACGATGTTAGACCACCGAGAGGGAGGGGGTAGATGAGACGCCAAGACTAGCTTCCAGTAGCGCAGCGCAGGTTGCCTCCGATGCCTCACGAGCGCGATCGAGGAGCCGATTCAGTGGACCAACGACCTACGAGAATAAAATCCCCTTCACCCAGAATGATTTCAGCTCTGTTTGAACGCGCGATGCGTCGGAGGCAGGCTCCGAAAGATACACGAGGAGGTAGGAAGAAAGAACCTCCCTCAGTGATTTTAGCTGCTTCGTGAAGGCTATCGGTTGCCAATAAGAAGCGCTCCGAACGCTGGAAAGGGAGCGCCAAAGCAGGAAATAGAACCTCCCAAGATCCGATCAGCAGGCAGGTGAAAAAACGTGGGGGCTAGCCGGAGAAGAGAGGGCGAGCCCCCTCCGCTCCGGCCCTAAATAGGGCAAGCCACGCCCCCCCAGCCAGCCGATTGGCTGGCTGGGAGGCGTGGTCGATCGGGATTCCCCTGCTCTCGCGGGGGCTGAACGCAGCCCCCGCTCACGTGGGGAGGGCGTGAATGCCCGCAACCCCACCTCCTGGGGCAGGCCCGGAAGTGGCTTTAGCTAAAACCACTGAAAGACATGAGCAGCAAGGATGGCCTGTGTCACACTTAGAAGGTTGCCTGCACATTTTGCTTCATAACTTTATGCACAGGATGGCTAGAGACCCCTATCTCCTTCTTCCACTCTCCTTTTAAAATTAAAACTCAATTGTCTAGGCCCCTGCTAGTAGGGTTCCTAGTGCAGTTGCTCCAGTTGCACCATTATAATCTAGCTATGACCCTAAGAAGGAAGGACAGGGACCCTGAAGTTCCCACCGGTACTTTGTACCTGGTAGGAAGAAAGACTAATTTGGGACTTTCCCTTATACAGTGGTACCTCGGGTTAAGTACTTAATTCGTTCCGGAGGTCCGTTCTTAACCTGAAACTGTTCTTAACCTGAAGCACCACTTTAGCTAATGGGGCCTCCTGCTGCTGCCATGCCGCCGGAGCACGATTTCTGTTCTCATTCTGAAGCAAAGTTCTTAACCTGAGGTAATATTTCTGGGTTAGCAGAGTCTTTAACCTGAAGCGTATGTAATCTGAAGCGTATGTAACCTGAGGTACCACTGTACTAGGCAGTTGTATCAGTCTGGCCACCTCGATTTGTCATCAGAACCTAACCAACAAGTTCCACGTGCAGCAGATATTTTTCTGAAAGCAAGGGAGGGTTGTATCCATTGCATAATACACGGTGCTCCACAACCGTCACATTTCTTCTTTTCTCAACCAGGATTACGTAAGCATGGCAAGGGATTTGGTGGCTGCTGTCGAAAGAAATCTTCTAAAGGATGCTTCCAGGTGTTGGCTTTCTCTGGTGACTGGAATGTTTGTGTGACTAACCAGCAATGCTCGCATGTCGACGTGCTGGACACCCACAAGGAAGATGCCATTGGTGCCATTTCCGGTGGTGACAGCTGTCTGCAAGCACATCACCAGAGGAGTGGCAAACCAGCTATGGTAGCTTCCTCCCTCCCAACCCTCTTCAATGGCGTACCTGCTGGGTTTGTTGACAAGCGCAAATATTTTAAATAAACAAATAAAACAATCACATCAGATTGGAGAAGTTCCCTGACAGAGTTGTGCAAGCAGTGGCAGACCTAGCTTTTGCGGCCCCTGAAGCTTGAACTGTGATGGAGGCCCCTTCACAACCAGCAATGAGGTCTTCAATAGGGTTGTTCCACAACAAGTCACCACATTTTTTTAAAAAAAAATCAACTTGTTGTTGTTGTTGTTGTTGTTTAGTCGTTTAGTCGTGTCCGACTCTTCGTGACCCCATGGACCAGAGCACGCCAGGCACCTCTGTCCTCCACTACTTCCCGCAGTTTGGTCAGACTCATGCTGGTAACCTCGAAAACACTATCCAACCATCTCGTCCTCTGTCGCCCCCTTCTCCTTGTGCCCTCCATCTTTCCCAGCATCAGTGTCTTCTCCAGGGAGTCTTCTCTTCTCATGAGGTGGCCACATGTCAAATAAAAAATGAATAAAAAAATCCTATGCCTTATAGTTTTCAAGTTATGAGTGAAGGATGAAAATTAGGGAATTGCTGTATACACACATGTCTTCTAGGGTCCCTCTGGGATTAGGAGCCCTGCAGCTTAATCTTCCTTAGTTTCATAGTAGATCTGCCCCTGCATGCAAGTAAACATAAGAAGGGTGTACAAGTAGCTAACTTTAATGGGAACTTAAATCCTAAGGTGCTCCCAGGTGACCTGTTTACTGAGCATTCATCCTGATTTCTTTGCAGGGAGATCAGATGATGTTGGCTATTGAACTAGCATTCGTTCTGGTTTGTCTGCAGGGAGATTAGATGATGTTGCATCATGCAAGTGTTATCCCATACTTGCCAGTGCACTTTCATGCCACTTATTGCAAAAAGCTGGTTTTTTTTGCAGAAGTGAGCTTCTTGTGCATGAGCTCCCAATACGCTATAATTGCACACCCTGAATTTACCTGTATGTGATTGTATCCTACCTGCAAATAGCAATAGCCTGAAGTACTCCTAAGGAAATCTCCAGGATTTTGAAATAGTTTTCGTTCCCCCACCTCCCAATTTGAACAACCATCCCCACTAATTTCAGTTCCTAGGGAAAGCACTGATGGCTACATAGTTGTAGCGCAGGAATAGAGGGCATTTTTCAGCCCAATAGGCACATTCCCTCATGTATGGTGTCAATGTGACATAAATCAGTTTACCATGTGTGCATTTGTTAATGAATCAATGACGTTAGCATAAACTTGCGTGTGAGCAGAAAGAATTCTGAAAAAAACAAAAAGCCATTCTTTGTTTTTAGATGACGCATCTGTGTTTCGCAACAGAAATGATCTCAGAAGAGGTGTTTGGCGTTTCCAGACTATCTTCAGGTGGGATTCAACCACAGACAGGCAAATCCAGGTTGTGCCATTATAGCCAATTGGGAAGTCTTGTGGAACAAACCTGCTTCACCCCACAAAATATTGATTTTTTTGCAGTAAGGAAAGTGGCGAGAAATTGCACTGGAAGCTGTGGGACAACACATGCTTTGATATGTCATCTAACCTCCAAATCAGATACAGATAGGTAGCCGTGTTGGTCTGCCATAGTCAAAAAATTCCTTCCAGTAGCACCTTAAAGACCAACTAAGTTAGTTCTTGGTATGAGCTTTCGTGTGCATGCACAATCAGAATGAATGCTCATTTTGGATGAATTTTCTGAAGCATTTCAACTAGAATTAACTGTTGACTCGTGTGTGAGAGCAAACCAACAATCACGCTTCTTTGAAGATGATGCAGCCCTATTTTAAACAAATCCAGTGTTTTGGCTGAAAATAAATTGCCTCTATTCATTTATTTTGAACACTGGCATTGGTTTTAAAATATAGGTGTTGTTTTCTTTAATTTTCTTAAATAAGACACCCCCCACCCATGAAGCAAATATATAGCACTCCTCCTTAAACCCTTGAAACTTTCCACAAAGGTATTTTTGTGGCACTGTCGTATGGTAGATTGAATTAGTGGATTTCCAAGCACAGGGAAGAAATTTTGCAGCCAGTTCATCGTAAAATTCTCTTGCAGTTAACCACCAATTGTTTTTTCTCACACACACCCATGCTGTTTTGACGGAACGGTTTGTTTTTTCACGTCTGTCAGCTGGGAAATCCGCACCCTCCTTTTCTTCAAAAAGAGAACTTTTCCTCAGAATTTTCGAATGGAAGAAGCTTGCTTGTTTTCAGGATGTCACGATGAATGACTCATGGGCTTTGGACTGATCCTTCGGTGCGATGAGGAAATTCGAGAGCTGACAAGAGGAAAGAGGCAACTTTGGATTTGCTAGGGCATATTTCCTTGTCTAATTGGAATGCTCATTACAATTTGCTGTTCCTCCAATGGGGATTTCTCCCGGCTCTCTGATTTCAGTATCGGCTTCATAATTGCATTCAGTTGCATTCTCCGGAGGTAAACAAGAACTGATACCGTTTTCAAGAAAATGTAATGCAAAGTTAGCCTAGCGACTGCAGAGTTTGAACACCCCCCCCCAACCACCATTAGCTGACGTGATTATTACATCAGCACTCCTTTTCCTCAGCTGCTGTTCAGGAGAAATCCCCATTGGGACGCTGGTGGGCGGAGGACTTTAATGTGTGGAGGGGATGTGTTTCAGCGCTCAAAGGCTGCTGTCTCACCGCCTCCACTTTCAGTTTTTAGTCTTAAGAGGTCAGTAGCGATGGGTGGAAAACAGAGGCCCACCAAAAATGATATATGAGGCCATCCTTAAATCACAAGTGACTCAAAATGCATCAGTGACCCTAATGGGACTTCTGAATGTTACACGTGTCCTTTCGAAATAAGAATTTGTGTACCTCTCCAAACCACAGAGCCTAGGGCTTGCCGATCGGAAGGTCAGCGGTTCGAATCCCCGTGATGGAGTGAGCTCCCATTGTTCGGCCCCAGCTCCTGCCAACCTAGCAGTTTGAAAGCACACCAGTGCAAGTAGATAAATAGGTACAGCTCTGGCGGGAAGGTAAACGGCGTTTCCATGCGCTGCTCTGGTTCACCAGAAGCGGCTTAGTCATGTTGGCCACATGACCCAGAAGCTGTCTGAGGACAAACGCCGGCTCCCTCGGCCTATAGAGCGAGATGAGCGCCGCAACCCCAGAGTTGTCCGTGACTGGACCTAATGGTCAGGGGTACCTTTACCTTTACCAAACCTTTGAGGATGAGATACCCCAGCACTTGGGGTTGTGACTCTGTATCAGAGAATCAGCTTTGCATGCAGAAGGTTCAATCCCTGGCATCTCCAGGTAGGGCTGGGAATATCTCCTCTCTGAAAATCTAGAGAGCAGCTGCCTGTCAGTGTTGACAGTGCTGAGCTAGGTGGATCAGTGGTCTGAGTCAGCAGCTTCCTGTGCAAAACATACACGAGCGGTGTGTGGCTGCCCCGTGTGGTGAACCACTGAACTGCAGCTGGCAGTGTTCTTCATGAACTGGGACTACGTGGTCCACCCAGGCTGGCCATTGGATATCCCTGGGAAGGAAGTACACTGATCTGCTCACTGAATGAAACCAAAATCAACACATTACCCCGCCTCAATCACAAGAGCTGCCTAACTTAGCACTCCCCAAGTTAGCCCTCAAGGGCAGTGGAAGACGTTGCCCATTGTCAGTGTCAAAGTGAGATTCAGCTGAAAGTCTGGTTGGCTTTTGTACACACAAGGGGAGAGAGGTTCATTTTGTCTTTTGCCTCAGGCTGCAAAAGGTCTTGAGTCGGCCGGGGCAAACAACAACCAAAATGATCAAGGGGATGGGGGCAAGTCACCTGTGAAGAAATATTTCAGTGCTGGGGACTTTTGGGTTTAGAGAAAAGGCGAACAAGAGGTTGTCAGTTTGCATTTCTTAGTACAGAAAGCATTGATCTGATGTGTAGAGATATTTCCTATTCTAATTAATTCATGAGGGTTCTGGAAGCTTCTCCGTGTGAAAGAAATGAGCAGAAGGTTCATGATGGTTATTATTATGGTGCCTCTCCCAATATGTAACCCAAAGTAAAAACAATATTAAACCATAAAATGAAAATTTTAAAACAAAACATAACATAGATTTATTGCGACACATGACAGGATCTGATTTTCCTTACATTATTAGTATAGTGTCCAGATCACGGAAAGTAATATTGCCACTCTGTTCTGCCTTGGTCACCAGCCCAGTGAGGACTGAGCATGCTGAATGACTGTTGAGGGTTGGGGAATGGAATGGAATATCCTGGAAAAGGGTAAAGCTGGATGGAACCTTGAGCAGGACAACAGAATATCCCAGAGAAGGTCATGGCTGATTGGAACCCTGAGCAACGCTTTCTTTTGCAGGTTTGACTTGTTTTATTTTCAACAAAATTTATCACCCACATTCCCCTCTCTGAACAGAGATGTTCAAAGCTGCTTGGAAAAGCACACAAAAGAAGAAAAAAGCTTGGTTCATTAAAAATGCAGTAAATATAACAAAATTGCACCTTTTGTGTTGAAGTGCTGCCTGTCATTACTCAAATGTTTCGGTACAGGGTAATTTATGCGCTAAACCAAGGAAAGCTTCCCATTGGGAGGAGCCGGTGTTTCACTTTTGCGAGCTGCTATTTAAGCAGGAGGCAGAGAATGGGAGAAGGGGCTGCTGGGAGAAGCCAAGGATGATAGCGGCACATGCATTTTGTATGCTGCTTCTGTGGCGAAAAATCTATACCTCTGTAAAGAACAGTATGAGAGCACTGCCCAGCAACTGTACCTGTATTTCACAGATACATTTGTGCTATCTGCGAGAGCCAGTGTGGTGTAGTGGTTAAGAGTGGTAGTCCCGTAATCTGGGGAACCGGGTTCGCGTCTCCGCTCCTCCACATGCAGCGGCTGGGTGACCTTGGGCTAGTCACACTTCTTTGAAGTCTCTCAGCCCCACTCACCTCACAGAGTGTTGTTGGGGAGGAAGGGAAAGGAGAATGTTAGCCGCTTTGAGACTCCTTAAATGGAGTGAAAGGTGGGATATCAAGTCCAAACTCCTCCTCCTTGTCTTCTTCTTCTTCTTCTTCTTCTTCTTCTTCTTCTTCTTCTTCTTCTTCTTCTTCTTCTTCTTCTTCTTCTGCCCCTCAAAAAAGGAGGGGGCAATCAGCCCGCCATAGAAATCATCGAACTCTAGAGAGGAATATACTTCCCACCCACTCCACCAAATAAAAACATATCTGGGCAAGTCATAAGAGAAATTGTGTTAGCAAGTTTTTTTCATTGCCACTATGAAGTCTAACAACTTTATATACAGTGGTACCTCGGGATGCGAATGGGATCTGTTCCAGAGCCCCGTTCACATCCTGAACATAACGTAAGACGCGACAGCACGTCTGCACGTGTGTGGGTCGCGTTTCGCCGCTTCCACGCATGCGTGTGATGTCAATTTGACTGTCTGCGGATGCGCGAGCGGCGAAACTCCGTTACTTCCGGGTCTCTGCGGAGCACAACCCGAACACGCTCAACCTGTAGCGTATTTATCCCGAGGTATGACTGTATGTATAAATACCCACACGCTGAATTCTGAAATGCTACAGGGCACTTTGTTTATGTAAGGATTGGCACTCAAAATTGAACTCAGAATTAATTTTGCTATTAGTTGTTGGCATCCGTCTTCCTCGAGATACAATGGAGTGTGCCTCCGGGGGTGAAGTGTTAGCAGCACTGAAGTGACCTCCCTGGGGCACAAGCCAGGGCAGTGTGTAAGGAGGTCCTGGGCAGCCCAGATAACAAGACCCCCTCTCAGCCTTGCTGATGTGGCCCAAAGGAAAGCAGAGCAATATGTTTGACACCAGCTGGACTGCAAGATTTGCCAGAAGCAGGCATGCAAGGTGCCACCCAACCATCTTCAGGACTCCACTCTGGATTTGTGTAGGCTGTCCTCCTTAGCCTTTTCTTTTCCCGAAGATGTCACACAAGGCAGCAGAGGTTTAGGATCAGAGTTTTCCTTCTCCTAGATGGGCTACTTCCCAGATTGACAAGCTCCATCTGCTGTTTGTAGGGCTGGGGAACTGTGGTGCTCTAGATCAGTGTTTCCCAACCTTGGGCCTCCAGCTGTTTTTGGACTACAACTCCCATCATCCCTAGCTAGCAAGACCAGTGGTCAGGGATGATGGGAATTGTAGTTCAAAAACAGCTGGAGGCCCAAGGTTGGGAAACACTGCTCTAGATATTGACAGACTCGACAGTCTCAGCCGTAATGGCCAATGGTCAGAGATGATGGGAGTTGGGAGTCCCTCAGCATCTGGTGGGCTACAGGTTCCTTGCCCATGGCTTATAGTATAAATAAATGTGCAGGCCAAAAGCAAGGTACCAATGAGTTGTACGTGCTGTTGTCCAGGGCCACGTTACTCATATAGAACAAACTTATTTTTATTGAAGGGCAATAAGTACACTGGTTTATTGCTGGAAAGTACAATGAACAGAAACTGAAAGAAAATGAGAAGGGAAAGTTCAAGGGTAGAGTTGGAGCTCAGCCCATTATACCACGAGGTACAAACCTATCCATTCTGAAGGAAATCAGCCCTGAGTGCTCACTGGAAGGACAGATCCTGAAGCTGAGGCACCAATACTTTGGCCACTTCATGAGAAGAGAAGACTCCCTGGAAAAGACTCTGATGATGGGAAAAATGGAGGGCACAAGGAGAAGGCGACAACAGAGGACGAGATGGTTGGACAGTGTTCTCGAAGCTACCAGCATGAGTTTGACCAAACTGCGGGAGGCAGTGGAAGACAGGAGTGCCTGGCATGCTCTGGTCCATGGGGTCACAAAGAGTTGGACACGACTAAACAACAACAACAACAATAATGTTCACACTGCTGCACCTGCTTAGCTGCATGTTGTTAATGGAGACAGTTTGTTAGGGCGAAATGGCACACAAGTACCTTTCTGGAGCACCAGATTATGCATTTGAGGATGAACTTGGGGCTGTAACTAGGCTGAGGATAAGTAGTAAATGCATTGATTTTCTAGAGCGCTGGCATGCCCGATCTAAGAATGTGTTGGGAAAAAAACAATTTGTGGCATTTCGAATGCAGTCTTAGGCATGTTTTAGTCCTGCTATGTTTGATGAGCCTTAAGGTGTTTTCACATTGCAGGTTCACTCTAAATTCGAAAGCTTGGGCCTGTATGAAGTTTTAACCCCAGCCAAACAGAACAACTTTCCTTGTATCAGAGAATCCAGACTGCAGACATTCTGACATGTGTGTTCGCTGAGAACTTGGAATGTTCATGAACATTCTGTGGCTCAGCCGACCAGTGCGAGAGGTTTCAAGGCCACATGTGCAGCACTGTCTAGTTTTCATGCTTCAGAGCACTGCCATAGCTGTTCAAGCTTCTATTTTCAGCCCAGCCTATGTTCCTGCTATTCTTAGCATAGTAAGAACGCAGTAAGCACACAGAGCTTTTCCACATCCTCCTCCAATAGTTTAAGCAGAGGTGAGACTTTTGACTCGGCCAAAGCATTACTAGGGGAATTAGGGGCACAGGATCTCAACCTTCTTCCGAAATGCTAATGCCAAGAAGCCAGAGGGCCTGTCATGTGACTCGGGAGAATGGTTGGAGAATTCTGGCAAAAAAGTGTTTGCTGTTGCTGCTTTTGGTCTGCAAAAGATACGTAACTGATTATGTTTTTCTTATCATGAAAATTAGGGATTGTTTCCGCCCTGAACCCCAACACAACAATCAGAAAGTGAAGGACGAGGTGGCTTCTCCCTCCAATGTGCCAGCGTGGTGTAGTGGTTAAGAGTGGTGGACTCGTAATCTGGTGAGCTGGGTTTGCTTCCCCGCTCCTCCACATGCAGCTGCTGGGTGACCTTGGGCCAGTCACACTTCTTTGAAGTCTCTCAGCCCCACTCACCTCACAGAGTGTTTGTTGTGGGCGAGGAAGGGAAAGGAGAATGTTAGCTGCTTTGAGACTCCTTCGGGTAGTGATAAAGCAGGATATCAAATCCAAACTCTTCTTCCTCTTCTTCCTCTCCATTCCAGGATTATCTGGAGGGGAGGGACAGCAATATGCACCTGACCTCCTGGCTGTCGCATTGTTGCTGCTTACTGGGAGGGAGAGTCAAGGCAGGAGGTCAGTCGGCATAGTGTGGGTCACCAGCAGAGTCAATCTGGGCTTCTGCTAGTAAGCCCACAGAATGGCTACTTCTCCACTGCTTTGACCCTGATTCCAAGCTGGGAAGCAGCAGTGGTGTCACAGACAGGAGGCCAGATGTGTGGCCTTGCCCTTCCTTATGGCTGCTCCTGCTCTTTCTGCAAAAGCCAACTGGACAGGTGGATCCTGAATCGCACCTGAAGGCTAGCTTAGGGAGGCACAAAGCAGATGGTGTGGCACACACAGCTCTGTTCATCATCACCTGCCCCATCTGCCACCCGAGGCAGCTGCCTCCCTCTGCCTAACGGTAGGGTCAGACCTGCTTCAGATCTTTCCATATTCAGTCATATGAAAGACTTGGTGGACTCACACACAGCTTCGGCGCCAAACTCTGCTTGTGGTGCTTGCTCAGGTCCCATAATGGGGAAGGAAGGTCTGGCTTAGGGCCTCCCTCCACTGCAATTTACCTGGGGACCGTCAACTGCTTGGTGTCTGTGTCTCTGTGGCAACAGCCACCTCTTCCTCTGTTCGTGCTAAAACTGAATTCTAGGAATGAACAGAAAGCCCCATCGCACTTCTGCTTTGCAGACATTCTCTCTCACATTTTCCGTTGCACGGAGAAAGCAGAACTAGACTCGCAGCACCATTCCCAAGATGATATCACATAGCCTTCAGAAGAAAAGGTTGCTCCCAACGTCACTCATTGTTGCTTTTCTTTTTAGGGCAGGAAATTCTTATAGCTGGCCTCTTTCACCCGCCTAATTCCACACACATATCTTTTTTTTTTGGAAGGGGAGGTAAGTAGTTCCCACGCCAGATTTTGCAGGGCCTTCTCTGAGTGGCCCCCCTTCACCACTCTCCATCTGCTTACCAGCAACCAGATGAGGCGCCTCTCTGCTCTTTTGCCTTACTCTCGTCACTGCTCACACAAAAACCCTACCTTATGCAGACCGAGTTTACGCAGTTGCCGTGAGTGTCTGGGAAAAACAAAACAAAACATGGTGTGTATATGTGAGCGGAATGGCTTGCTGGAGGAGGGCATGGATGGCTCCTTTCAGGCCTTTTGGGAAGTGAAAACACACTGCAAACTTTTCATTCCAGGTTCCAATTAAATGACCTTTATTAGGGGTTCCCAACCTTTTTTTGCCCTGGGACACATTAGGAAATCTAAGCAACCAAGAAATAGGCAGGGACACCACCAAACACCCATTTCACAGAATCTCCCACCCTGGCAATGCTCAGAATTCTACCACAGAGAAACAACAGGCAAAACATCTATATCCCCACTAACAAAACACAGACAAAAAAGCAGGCAACCCCACAAAAAAGAGCAGGTAGCAAAAAACAAAACAAAACCCTGAATAATAATAATAATAATAATAATAATAATAATAATAATAATAATAATAATAATTTATACCCTGCCCATCTGGCTGGGCTTCCCCAACCCTCTCAATTATTTTAAGAAATAATAATAAGTATTCAGATGGGCAAAGGACCTTTGCGAGTGTCTAAGGGCATTACAGACATCACATTGGGGACCCCAGATTTATACAGACATACAGTGGAACCTAAGGGACATGGGAGGCACTGTGGTCTAAACCACAGAGCCTAGGGCTTGCCAATCGGAAGGTCGGCGGTTCAAATCCCTGCGATGGGGTGAGCTCCCGTTGCTCGGTCCCTGCTCCTGCCAACCTAGCAGTTCAAAAGCACGTCAAGTGCAAGTAGATAAATAGGTACTGCTTCGGCGGGAAGGTAAACGGCGTTTCCCTGCGCTGCTCTGGTTCGCCAGAAGCGGCTTAGTCATGCTGGCCACGTGACCCGGAAGCTGTCTGCGGACAAACACTGGCTCCCTTGGCCTATAGAGCGAGATGAGCGCGCAACCCCAGAGTCATCCACGACTGGACCTAACGGTCAGGGATACCTTTACCTTTACAGTGGAACCTCTACTTGGCACCATAATCTGTTCCGGTGGCCCGTCCTTTAGGCAAAACGGGTTGCTGGTAGAAGCGCTGTTGTGCGCATGTGCAGATGGTGGCAGCTGCTTCTGTGCGTGCGCGAATCGCGGCAAACCTGGTATTTACTTCTGGGTTTGCCGCTGTCAGAGCTGCCCCTGGTCCCAGCTCACAAAGGACCAACGCCAGTTCCTCTTTATATACAGAAGTCTTTATTGAAGTTCATTATTGGTTTGACAGTCGTGGCGCGCAGCCCTACGTCTGAAACCCTAGACCGTCGCAGCTCCATCTGAGTCTCCTCCCCCCAGACACCAGTTTAAGACCCTAGCCTTGCTCCACCTCTTCCTCTGCTCCCTTTTCCTCTGGGTCCGCCTGTCCGCCGGGGTTTTCCCCTTTCTGGACTCTTCTGACGCTGACTCCCCCGAGTCTTCCCCCTCCCTCCGGTGGGCTTTAGGACCTGGTTCCCAATCCGGGCTTTCTGCTGTCCCGCGCGCCTGTACATTTGAACTTGGCGCGCGCGCCCAGCCTGCCACCTTCCTTCTGACCGTTATACTGCTCCTGTCGCTGCTTGCCGGAGGAGACACTGACTCTGACCTATGAGACTCTTCCCCCCCACTACGCTCCGGTGGGGAAGCTGGCCCTGATTTCCAGCTACTGCTCTGGGAGTCTCCGCTGGCCCCCTGCTTCTGGTGTGTCCCCCCTGGGACCCCCCTTGCCCTGGCCATCGGCGCCCCTTCTGGGAATCTTCTGATTCACTGGAGAGGCTCATGGAATCTCTCGGGTCACTGTCATTCTGCCCTCCGCTGCCCTCAGATTCTTCCCCTTCGCTCTCCATTTCCTCTCTCCCCTGCGCCTCTGCTCCTGAGCCCCTGACAGCCGCGTTTGCAACCAAGTAGAGGCGGTCGTAAGTAGAGGTTCTACTGTATTTCTAATGCTTGACCTCAAGTTGCACCTTTTAGTGCTTCTAGTTTGTTCTAAATGTAACTTAATGGCCACAGGTTCAGTCCTTGGCTTGGTTAGGTCTGGGAGAGAACCCTGATGAAATCCTGGCAAGCCACTGTCAGTCAGAGTGGACAATATTGAGCAAGTTGGACCAATGGTGCGATTCGGTCTAAGGCAGCGTCCCGTGTTAATTTGATGCTGTCCCACTCCTGATGTTCTGACCACCCCTCTAAAGATCGCTTTGTCTTCCGTGCCATGTCATGTTTGTATGAGAGAAAAGCACAGGGGCAGCAGACACAACTACTACATGGTGCACTCAGCAGGGGAAAGCTCTGCCACGCTGCAATACCTTAATCTCCACCCGGTTTTGATTTTAGCCCTATCCACTTTTGCTGCTGGCTATTGCTGGCATGCATCCCTCAATGGGATGACCTGCAAGGGAATGTGACCATCAGCAGGACAAAGGAACCACTTCTTTTTTTAAAAAAACAAAACAACTTACTGTATTGGCAGAGAATGATGGATTTAGTTTTTAAAGGATTACGAGTGTTTACTTTCATATGGTTGTTTAAATAAATGACATTTTAAATCAAGGACCACCACCTGGTTAAAGAAATCTTTGCTGATTAGTTGTATGAGTTTTAATCAATTCATCATGAATAATTTTGCAAATGAATGTTAATTCTGAAGGAAAGATGTACTTTGGTTTTTGATGTTAGGTGCTTCACAGCAAACATTATTTTAGATGAAATGTTCTTCTTAATGCCTGCCAACTCGGTTTTTGCAAGTGCACTTTTTTTTTTTAAGGAACATTTTTCTTTTAGACATCTGCTGCCTGATTTATCAGAAGCACCTTTTTAATCCACCAAATGCTTGAAGTTGATTGATCAAGAGGTTTTAAGTTGATTAATCTGATTCATCAGTTAAACTTTGCAGCCTTATTGTTTTTTTAACCAGTTCCCTTTTCGACCATCCAAATAACTTGTTAGAGTGAGATATGATAAATACGATTTCTTTTTAAAATCTAATGTAAAATCAAAAATCTGTTTTTCATTTTTAACGCCCCCTCCATCAGTTTTGTTCATCCTGGTGAAGTTGCTCTCGTCCCTCTTTTCTGGTAGGTCCTCTCTGTTGATTACAGCTAATGACAGGCATAAAGGAATGTAATAATAACCAATAAGTAGAAAGAATGCCTAGATTAAAGTTTTCTACTTCACTACCTCTCCAGGCTTTACATGTTGAATTTCTACCTGCCATGCAGTTGTAGAGCCCGGCCATATAAAAGCTGGCAACCTTAAAAGTGAAGGTCTTCAGGTTCAATAATACTTCCTGATTTGTCTTGAAAGATCTGAATGTGAAAAAAAAATAAAGAAATAGGGAAGAGTGTGTTGCAACATTGCTACTAGTTTCTCTCTGCTAGCATCTCTCCCACTCTCGTTGGAACCTCCTCCCCACCCTCTACTAATTTCCATCTCCTCTATAATTCTCTTTCATTCATAACCAGCTGCTGTTTATGACCGCTGGTTGTGTTATTTTTAGCAACGGAGACAGGCTAAACACAAAGGAAGCACATGCAGATTAATAAGCAGGATGGGACTGAGGCCCAGCTAGCACCTAACACAGCAGATTGCAAGGCCTGCCTGGCACCCGGCATTTGAGTCCTCCTTTGGGTTGTCAATGGCTTTCACTGGCCAAGCTCCCTTGCCTTTTAACTGCAGTCTGACATGCAGATAGGTTAGCAAGTTAGAAGCATCTCTTGGCATGGAGATAAAGTAAGGAGCAAGGCGTGGATCTGCCAGACTTCTCTGACTGTGCAGTTGCTAAAAGCACAGGAGCAGGGCCAAAAAGAAGTTGGCAACCCAAGCTTTTATTCTAACATATCCTCTAACAGTCTCAAAAATTTGGAGATGCTTGTAACATCTCAATGTTCAGACCAGCGGCCACTGCCTGCACATCCCCTCTCACTATTACCACACATTGCGGAAGTTTGCCTTCTGAGGATGGCAACTCCAGTCTTGTGGGATGTATTATGATGACTTTACTAGAACTCTGCCATCCATCAACCAAAGCCAAGTTCAAAATGGTGGTTTGGGGTCTGAGCCAATCCCTTGCTTCACCTGGTGGGCTATATACTGGGATAGTCTGCGTATACAAGTCTCCATCTCCACCACTGCACAGCAGGGATTTCAACACAAACCCTCAGACTAGTCAGCAAAGATGCCCAAAGACCTGGAGAAAGGCAGCCAGTTGGGTGGACAGTGTCATTATACAGTTTTGTCACCAGGTGGCAGTGGACCTAGTTCTAGGTCAGTCGTTTCCTGTTCCGTTTTTCTTGGAAAGAGACAATAAAGTTTTTTGACTTGCTTCCTGATTGGTGTGTCCTGTAAGCCTTCCAGAAAAAATGCTTATATTTAACACCTGAAAAACACAGTGAAGTTAAATGATAGTGCACTTAGCATGAATATTTTTTTTAATAAAAAAGAATTACTATTGTTAATAGCATGAAACCCTTGACTGACTTACTAAAAAACACCAGTAGTTATCAACTAAACTTTAGTCCTTCACTGTTCTGCAGACTCTGAAGAGGGCAGTCAGTCAGTCAGTCAGTCAGAGTTTTTCTTCCTTTAAAGAATTCAATAATTTAAATGTAGACATATACACAAATATATGAATACACATACATATCTTACTACATAATATTTTTTGTAAGTCATCGTGCTGCAGTTCTCCTGGCTGCCAATAGGTGGCCAAGCCAACTGCAGCATGAAGATAGAACAGCAGGCAGGGATATGCAGGCAGGCAGGAGAGAGAGCCACTTGGATGGCAGGCGACCCAGATGAGCCACAGAGGAACAGTCAGGACAGGCAATCAACTGTCTTACACTGCTTCCACCTGACACTGACATCAGAGACCAAGGAGGAAGAAAATGGCGGGACAATCTTCCTCTTCATTCCCCTCTCTTGCATGAGTGGCAGTGGCCTATCCCCATCACCCACAGCTGGGCCCAACTCCCCTCTCACAGTTTGCCCCGAGCTCTTCCATCCCCTCACAGTTTGCCCTATCCCAATATGCCCCTTCTCTCTCCCCTGAGGGTGGAGGCAGCAATTGGGATCCTGGGATTGGGACAAACTGTAAGGGAGGGAGAGGGGAGTTTGGGGCATGAGATGGAACTTGGAAAAGGTGTGAGTAGGTGCAGCTGGGGAGGTTGAAGGAACTGTTGGCAGGGAGTTTGAAGGGGATGGGGCATAAATGGAAGGGGGTTGGCAAGGGGGTGAAGTGGGGGTTTGGCAGGTAGGCAGGGTTGACGAGTGATGTGAGCAGGGGTAGCAGCTCCTAGTAATAGTATATGACCTTTTTTTAAAAAAAAAGGTATGATAAGTCTATCATTATCAATGTTAACAAGTGTTAACAATTTTGATAAATCACATGGGGGAAAATTGCACTCCTCAATATTTACATTGTAATTGTTTTTCACAAATTAAATTAATGAAGCCATTTGCCTCTTTAAAAAGCCTACCCTATCTTGACTGGACGAACCGTGTAAGATGATGCTTCTCGCCTACCTTCCAAATTTTACTTAGCTGTCGGTGGTGGTAACCTATCCTTTCTGTGCCACTAACATGAAGTGGCCAGAGAACAGAAAACCCACAAAAACTCTTTACACTAGATTCGTTTCCTTAAATGTCCTCAGAAGATCAGTGGGGCATCATCTAAAGATGTAGGGTAATGGTTTGTCCAAGGAGTTACAGTCGTACCTCGGAAGTCGAATGGAATCCGTTCCGGAAGTCCGTTCGACTTCCAAAACGTTTGGAAACCAAGGTGCGGCTTCCGATTGGCTGCAGGAAGCTCCTGCAGCTAATCAGAAGCTGCGGAAGCCCTGTCAGACGTTCAGGTTCCAAAGAAAGTTTGCAAACCGGAACACACACAGCCGGGGTTGCTGTGTGCGACGTGGAGCACCCCATGCCATGGATACACCTGTGGCTTGCCAAAGAGAAGAGGTTTTAACTGCTGTTTTTCCATTGTATAGAATTCAGATGTGGAAGCCGAGCTGCCTCTCTTCAGATCTTCCTCGCACAGTTGACAGTAACGAGCCACACTGAAACAGCTTCCTCGCAACTGTGCAAATAGAATTAGTGCATCTAAACAGGAAATGGCGGTGCAGTCGGTCGGCTGAAACAACATCCTGGAGCTTCACCAAACTGCCACATGCTAGCTACAGCTTTCGTTGTAGGGACTAAAGAAAGCCCATGGGGGAGAGGGAGAGAGAGAGAGAGAGAGAGAGTCATTGCTGCTGAAATGGATTTTTTTTGTGGGTGAGTGGGTAAAGGAAAGGGGTTTCAATTCGGAGAAAATGCTAATTCCTACCAAGGAAATGTGGGCACGATACACTTTGCTGACTTTCTGCTTGAGTCAGGTTCCCTGACAGGACTGGCTTGCCATGCTAATCCTAAAATGGTGATAGGGTTCGCCCTTGTGCATTGCCAAAAATGGGGCAAAAGAGGATGCAGATTCGCCTAAACTTTGCATATGATGATTTGTATCAAAAGAGGCAATCTTAGAAAGAAATACCATGATTTAAAAACATCTCATGGGCATGGTGACCAGGGAGCCATAAACAAACTTTTGGCATCATAGTGGGGTACTTATGGGAGCACTTGGGGTGCAGGGATTTTTAAAAGGGCAACAAAATCACACCAAACTGCACCCCTCATATAGATTCTTCCAGAAGGGGGATGAATGTTGCAAATGGGTCATTCATATAGCTCAAAACAGGTAATTGGCAACAGCTTTAAAAAGGTATTGAATCCCCCCCCCCCCCGAAATGACAAATCTAGATTGAAAGGGGGGTGTTGGCATTGGATTATGAAACAATATGCAAACTGAAACATAGCATGCCTTTCCTGAATTTAATAATGCAGTACTGCAAACACATAACATATACAAAGGCTTATATTAGAGAAAAGTGTGCATAGAAATGCACTTATTAGTGATAACATTTAAAATGCACTGTGTTAGAGGAAAATGCTTGCAAAAAATGAGTTTTCAGGTGGACTTCTTTTTTTTTGAAAAAAAATGCATGCTGATGCATGAAACACAGAGAACTGAACTTTAGAGTGGAAGACTGAGAAACCAGAATTGACAGGTGTGCCCATCCCTAGCAGATGCTACAAAAAAAACTGTGCATGCATAAGGAGCATAGTTCCTGCAGTAAACACCTGTCTGGAGGAAGCACCTTCAGGACTGATCAAACAACAGCCTGAAACTAAACAAGCAGCAGCCTTTAAAAACAAAAGTAAACCACCACAGTGAGAGCAAGCAGGGGATGTTGTTGGAGAGTAGCTGAATTCTACATAAGATAAATAGTTACAGGAAAGAGAACCCAGGCGCTAAAAGGTAGAAAGATTTTTGTTTTGTTTACAAGTCTCAGCATGACCTGACTCCTCCTCTTGCCTCCTTCTCTCTGGGTCTGGGCATGGCATCTTGCTTAGAATGACCTGGCATGTATTTTCTGCCACTCATTTACACATAAGACACATATTGCTGGGATATGAATCAGAGGTCGCTTCCAGGTGACCTGTCAATTGAGCATCCATCCTGATCAATTTGCACAAAGTTTGCAGGGAGGTTCGGTGATGCTGGTGATTTGTTGAGCATGTATTCTGATTTGTTTTCCCATCAAGCAGTTGTTATCCCACACTTTACAGCACATTTTCCTGTTACTTCCCTTTCTGGAAAAAGTCTGGTTTTGCAGGTTGTTGAACCTGCACGACATGATTGTATGGAAGCATTGGTCTCCCAAGATCATTGAGCACAACACACCTTTCTCCAACCTAATGTTTTCCAGATGTTTCTGACTGCAACTCTCTGACCATTGGACATGCTGGTTGTGGTTGATGAGAGTTGCACTACTCCTGCAGACAACCTGTTTATGGAGCAGTCATCCTGATTTGCTTGCACAGAGCTGGCAGTGAGGTTATACAATGTCCAGCCTTTGTTTGGCATTTGTTCCAATTTGCTTGCATGTAGGTTACACATCTTCCAATCAATCTGTAATTATCCACACATTTGAGTGCATTTTCCCCACCTCTTTCCTAACTGCAAAAAGCCCTTTTAAAAATCTGTTGCACCAGAGTCCCAGAGCACTTTAATCCACTTTAATTGTGCCAACATAATTTCCCTGCATGCAATCAGATCCCTCCTACAGGTAATCTGTAATCCAAAACTTCTGGATGACATCAGATTAGGAAATGGTAGAGATGGAGGAGAAACTCAATTCTGTTCTCATTTAAAAGCAGGTCTACCCAGCTCACACATTCCAAATCATTACGCGGACCAGAACATAGCCATCTTTTGAAATGTGCATTTCTCTGAATTTTGCAATACAGTTCTTCCGTCAAGTAATGTTTACAAAAATGCATATACTAGTGGCATAAAAATGCATATGCTAGTGAAAATGGCATTGCATTACAGGACAATGTTTTGCAAAAAGGTGTACGTTAGGGGAAACTGCATGCAAACATATTTATATCATTAGGAAAAATTCACACTCAAGGCTGATGAATTTACGTGAGGACGTCAAACAAACAAACAAAATTGCAAGCTGATGTGGAAATGCAGAGAACCAGATTTAAGACTGAAAAGAAAATGAGAAAAGGAGAGAAATGCAAACGGATAGATTCGCCCATCCCTAGGGAATGGCGCCGTGACTGCATGGAGAAATCTGTGTCAGCACAAGCATGCCCAACCTGCTCTCTCAAGAGCAGCGGCTCAATAAATCCCTGCCCTCCTGTTCTCTCGCTTTCACTCGGGAAAGGTTGTGTTTGG